>NC_090726.1:87553941-87648941 GCF_036898095.1 Palaemon carinicauda | reverse complement strand
GAGAGAGCAGCATATACAAGAAAAACTGACATACCCATTTTAATAAACACACACGCATGCTACACACGTCACATATCACACACATATATGATTAAAGATATCGTTTACTTTGCTACTGACAAAAAATGCAGGAGACAGAACAGACAAGACACTGTACGGTTATTTCATTAACAATAAAAGGCACTATACCTTTATCCCATAGATAGACATATCTATTAACCACAGAGCTTCAAGCAGAATTACAAACACTTTCACTGAAATAGCTCACTTTATCTATACTTTACGATACCTGATTGTCATTCAACACTTATCACATGCAAACGATGATTATCTTAAATGATAATAACATTTATAACGGGAAACTATATAACGGTTGATAATATTTAATAAATCATAACGAAATATGTTAATCTAAAATTCATATATCTATAAAAGGTTACTGATGCAAGATCCCTATTTTATCTATGACTATGGAAACAAAAGTTCCAAAAACAATTCCAAGTCAGGATTGAATGGGATGCACACACACATTAGCCATGAAATTTAAACACTAGATTTCCTAGAATACATTACGATCGAGTAAACAGTAAACCGTGAGGACAAAAAGTTTCTTGCAACCTGTGCAACATGACTGATGAAGGAATTGAAGACTCCAACAGACTACTGCCTGGGGAAGGGATGGGGGGGGGGGTTTCCTAACATGATCTGAGACGTATTGTGGGCAGAGTTACTGTCTCATGACAGGCTGATCTTTACAGTAGGAGATAATGCTGTGTGACTCAAGTCCCATTTCGTAATCTCATATCAATAAGACCATGACTAGTGGCATGCCCAAGTGCATTGATGTCAGGAAAAATGTGAGCTCATATCATGAAAACCAAATATTGGATCAAAACTATGTCCGTGTTACACAGGAATGTAGGATGTACAAAGGCTGTTACGAATTCGAATAATGTAATTATGAGAGAGAGAGAGAGAGAGAGAGAGAGAGAGAGAGAGAGAGAGAGAGTGTGTGTGTGTCACATGAATACAAAGATGTGACAAAACTAAAATGCAAGACATTACGTACATCCTTATAAATGGAGGAGGTTTAGAATAAAAACTGTTTTCTTTCATTCCACAGATTATCTTTTTCCAACTAAGTATGTACCGTACCCTATAAAATAATACATTATTATTATTATTATTATTATTATTATTATTATTATTATTATTAGCTAAGCTACAATCATAATTGGAAAAACAAGATGCTATAAGCCCAATTGCTCCAACAGGGAAACATAGCACAGTGGGGAAAGGAAATAAGGAAATAAATAATCGATATAAGAAGTAATGAACAATTGAAACAAAATATTTTAAGAACATAAACAATATTAAAACAGATATTTCAAATATAAACTATAAAAAGACTCATGTCAGCCTGGTCAACATAAAAGCATTTGGTCCAACTTTGAACTTTTGAAGTTCTATTGATTCACATACCCCATTAGGAAGATCATTCCACAACTTAGTCACAGCTGGAATAAAACTTCTAGAGTACTATGTAGTATTGAGCCTCATGATGGAGAAGGCCTGACTATTAGAATTAACTGCATGCCTAGTATTACGAACAGGATGGAACTGTCCGGGAAGATCTGAATGTAAAGGATGGCCAGAATTATATAAAAAAAAAAAAACTTATGAAACATGCATAATGAACTAATTGAATGACGGTGCCAGAGATTAATATCTAGATCAGGAATAAGAAATTCAATAGACCAGAAGTTCCTGTCCAACAAATTAAGATGAGAATCAGCAGCTGAACACCAGACAGGAGAACAATACTCAAAACAAGGTAGAATGAAAGAATGAAAACACTTTTTCAGAATAGATTGATCACCAAAAACCTTAAAAGACTTTCTCAATAAGCCATTGTTTTGTGCAAATGAAGAAGACACAGACCTAATGTGTTTCTCAAGAGAAAATTTGCTGTCGAGAATCAAACCTGAAATTTTAAAAGTCATACAAATTTAAAGAAACATTATCAATGCTGAGATCCGGATGTTGAGAAGCCACTGTCCTTGGCCTCCCTGCAATCATACTTTGAGTTTTGCACTTGTACCATGCACTAATTTTAGCTAGATTTCTATTAAGGGATTCAGCAACCACAGATCTACATTCAGGAGATGGAATTGATGCAAAAAGAGTAGCACCCTCAAAACTGCGGCGTCTTGGGGCATTACATACTGAATGGCTGATCAAATCAACACAATACCATAAACGTATATTTATATATATATATATATATATATATATGGAAAGAGAGAGAGAGAGAGAGAGAGAGAGAGAGAGAAAGAGAGAGAGAGTAGGATACGGATAAAATATGTAAAATCAAAATTTTATCATTCAGGCAACCACTAAATGGGAATATGTAAATTATACAAGAAAATATTCGATTTTACCGACATAACTTACGAATGCAAAAACCTAAATGCAACTTTTTATAACAGAATGTTAAATAAGAAAGAATCGGTCGACCTTTCCCCAAATATGTAGAGTTAACCAACCAGCTGAGGCTTCTCACAAGTCACAGCCCTGAGAAATGTGACAAACTAACTAACATGCTCTGAATCAAGCGTCATGTGAAAGGCGCGACAGCAGCTAGCCTCGATTAGGCCCGGCCCAGTGCAGTGACCTACGCGAGACCCACTAATAAAACAGAGCAAAGTTAAAACCAGCTGACGTCGAGCCTTCAATATTGCGAGATAAGAATTCCTTGCGTCTTGCAAATGGACACACGACTAAAGGCAGTCCTTAAGCGATGAGAGACGAGACCCACTTACCATTGCTACGCGTCATCTAACAGTTTATTTCTGGGGAGTCGTCACCCCTATGAGGGCCTCAGCATTATCAACACAATCCGGGAAATGCCATTGTCTCGAAAGGCTGCGAAATCAAGTTATTGGTGAGCCAGCCAGCAGGATGATCGCAGTCTGATGTTCCATCAACAGCCCACTACATTAGCTGTAACGCTCAACACCTATGGTATATCCTGCAACACATGTCTGTTTACGTACAGTCTCTCTCTCTCTCTCTCTCTCTCTCTCTCTCTCTCTCTCTCTCTCTCTCAATTCGTTTTATCAGTAGGAAATCTAATCATAAAAATGATAATGTGAACACCAACACCCAAATCCCTAATCCAAACACATAATGATATCGCAACATGAAGCATAGTAATGACTGAAGTACAATGCAAACGTGTAGTGTTCAAACAGACTATAAAATGACTTTCGAAAAACTTATCACGGGTTAGCTGGGAACGAAGAGAGCATTGACTGCCTGCATACCAAGCAACATCTGCCCAAAACTCCTTTTCCCTTCCCTGCTTCTGCAGTTGAAAGTATTTGGTCACCAATGTGTCATTTGAAAAAAAAATCATTTGTGTTCACTCTAAGGTATACTTTCCTCTTGGTAATGGTAGATGGGACTCTTTAGTCATGCTAAGCAGCTCTTCTAGAAGAAGGATACTCCAAAATCAACCTTTGTTCTCTATTCTTGGGTAGTGCCATAGCCTCTGTACCATTGTCTTCCACTGTCTAGGGGTAGAGTTCTCTTCCTTGAGGGTACGTACACTCGGGCACACTATTCCACCTTGTTTCTCTTCCTCTTGTTATTTTGAAGTTTTTATAGTTTATCTATGAGAAATTTATTTTAATGCTGTTATTGTTCTTAAACTTCTCTTTTAGTTTATTTCCTTATTTCCTTTCCTCACTGAGCTACTGTCCCTGTTGGGGCCATTGTGCTTAAAGCATCCTGCTTTTCCAACTAGGGTTGTAGCTTGGCTAATAATAATAATAATAATAATAATAATAATAATAATAATAATAATAATATACCAAAGCAACAAGAACTGACAAAGTTCATAGTCGGTTGTTCTGTGTATCTGTAGCCTGTAAAGAAAAACTTGAGAATATGACTTGTTAAACGGATAATAATAATAATAGTAATAATGCTTGGTCTTGTTCCTTCTTGAAGACACTTCCAAGATAATCATAAGACCAGTGAAAGCAACACGCAAAGTCAAGGGATATTTTAACGTCGATGATTCGATGACGTCAGTGGAACCGTTGTCGCTGATTGCAATCTAAGAGCTATTTCCGAGTAACGCTGATTGACGTTATTCTAACAGTGTTTCTCGCTCATAACACAGAAAGGCCATTTCCTGGTTGCATTCACAGCAGATAATATATAATTCAAAAATGAACACACGGTCTACTCTATCTAATGTGGTTTTCAGGATTTAATTCAGTCAAACTGTCCTTTATAAACTCCTGAAAACGTCTTTGAACACACACACACACACACACACATATATATATATATATACATATATATGTATGTGTATATATATATATATATATGTATGTGTATATATATATATATATATACACATTCAACTTTCACAAGAAGAAACACTTATACCATTATAATATCTATGAGAACTGAAATCTAGTAATGATGTGGTTTGTTTCTTTCCTGTCATTAATGGGAGGGATGCAAACTGCAAGAGTATTTCAAGGACTCAAAAGATTGATGTTAACCCCTATGTGCATTTAGCCAAGTGGGAGAACTCTACATCACTAGGCTTCCAGAATGTCAAGTTCCATTATGCCTCTGATTCCATTGGAATAATGAACCATTCCTGGTGTATTCTTGCTGCAAATACAGCACAATGCCCCTTCTTACATCACTTACCACTAACGTGAAGTATATTCACCCAAAATACTAATTATGATAAATTGCAAGTGCCCTGGATTAATCTTTACTAGTTTATAAAACATCTAATGCAACTAATGTGATATTTTATTTAAGAAATATCACTGGCGTTATAAAATGAGCATCGAGAAAAAACACTTGAAAATTTGACAATCAAATAACCACCCACCCACTCACACACAATATATATATATATATATATATATACACACACACACACACACACATATATATATATATATATAATACGGCCGGCAAATTACATAAATTCCCGAGATCCAAAACTCACCTGCTATATTTTACATAGATCTGATACACACGAGAAAATACCTCAAGCTCTGAGAATAATACGCAATTCCCAGACGGCATTATATATGAACACTGAATATCTATAAGGTCTCTTATGTAACTCAAAACAAAAACTATGTGATTACTTTACTTGAACTATTCTAAAACCAACCTCTTACTTCGGTTCTTCGTCAAGGATAGCGAGCAAAGTACTGCATCACGTATTGGAGATCGAAATAATAGACACTTTACAAAAATAAATTATCATTATATACTTGCTAAGCTAAAACCCTAGTTGGAAATCCAAGATGCTATAAGCCAAGGGGTTCCAACAGGGAAAATAGCTCAGTGAGGAAAGGAAAGAAGGAAATATAAAATATTCTAAGGACAGTAACATTAAAATAAATATTTCCTATATAAACTAGAAAAACTTTAACAAAACCAGAGGAAGAGAAATAAGATATAATAGTCTGCCAATGTACACTAAAACATGAGATCTTTAACCCAAGACAGTGGAAGACCATGGTACAGAGGCTATGGCACTACCCAAGATTAGAGAACAATGGTTTTGGAGTGTCCTTCTCCTAGAAGAACTGCATACCATAGATAAAGACCCTCTTCTCCTCTTACCAAGAGGAAAGTAGCAACCGAACAATTACAGTGCAGCAGTTAACCCCTTGGGTGAAGAAGAATTGTTTGGTAATCTCGGTGTTGTTAGGTGTATGAGGACAGAGGAGAATCTGTAAAGAATAGGCCAGTCTAGTCGGTGTATGGGTAAGCTAAGGGAAAGTGAATCGTAACCAGAGAGAAGAATCCAATGTAGTACTGTCTGGCCAGTTAAAAGACACCAAACTCTCTAGCGGTAATATCAATGGGTGACTGGTGCCCTGACCAACCTACTATCTATCTATATACATTATAAATAAATAAATAAATATATATATATATATATATATATATTCTCTCTCTCTCCCTGCTAAAATTATTCAAGGAATGAGCAATATCCCAAAGTAAGAAAGAAGCAGGAAAGGGCCGAAAAGAGAAGCTGTGGGCGACAGAAGTGTTAACTATATTTACAATGTATATTTTCCGTCTCCAACTTGTCTGAAGGTTAACGGCCTCCTGTTTCGTAATCTATATTGGTGCCACCTCATAAGGAGGTATGAATAGAAACGTCATTCTCTCTCTCTCTCTCTCTCTCTCTCTCTCTCTCTCTCTCAGTAACAATGTTAAATAGATAAGTCATGAATAAACTATATATGTCATGAGACTTATATTAACCTGTTCAACAGAAAAGCATTTGTAAAAAGTTTTAACTTCCAAAGTTCCACTGAATCATTCTACAAACTGGTAACCACTGGAATAAAATTCTAGATTACTGTTTAGGGTTGAGCATTATGATGGCGAAGACAAGACTATTAGAATTAACTGCATACCTAGTATTACATACAGAATGGCACAGTCTGGGAAGACCTTACTGCAAGGGATGGTTAGAATTATAACAAATATTATATAAAATACACAAAGAACTAACTGGACGACAGTGCTACTGGTTACTGCCCAAATCAGAGGTAAAGAGCTGAATAAGCCGCAGGTTTTTGTCCAACAAATTAAGATGAGTCATTGAATCGGTGGTGAAATCCTGACAGGAGAAGCAACTCGAAACAATGTTTAACGAAAGAACTAAAGCATTTCTTCCGGATAGACTGATCACCGAAATGCTTGAGACTTTCCCCAAAAAGAAAGTTTTTATATTTTGCAATTGAAAAAGGCCAAGACTGAATGAGTTATGTTAAATACATTATAAATGCAAATAATTGGATGTTGCGGAACCACTGTCGTTGACCTACTTAGAATCATATTTTGAGTTTTTAGGGTTCACCTTCATATCCATAATACGAACAAAGCACTAACTACCTCCACCAACTAAGTTGGAAGGAGGTTATGTTTTAATAGTTGTTTGTGTGTGTGTGTGTGTGTGTGTGTGTGAACCGCTTCCTGGCCACAATTTTAATCGTAGAGTAATGAACTTGCAGGGATTAACGGTTATGTAAAAACCTAGGTAACGGTCATGCAAAATGTCCAATTCACGTAATCAGCCATAAGTTTGGATATCGTTGTCACAGAAAATTCCAACTTGGTTCATATTTGAGTGTATGAAAACCCACGCCAATTCATACATGTCAAGGTCGAAGGTCAAGGTCGAATCCAAATGCAAGGTCAAGGTCGAATCCAAATCCAAGGTCAAGCAAAAGGTTAATTTCCGGTCATCAATCATACAGCCACAACTTTAATCGTAAAGTAACTAAACTTGCAAGGATTTTAAACTGTTATGTAAAGAGTTGGAATTGATTAAATTTTGGAAGATCCAAAGTCAAGGTCACGGACGAGCAAAACGTCCATAACACGTAATAAGCCATGAGTTTGGACATCCTTGTCATAGAGACTTCATTCTTGGTTCATATTTGAGTGTATGAAAATCCATGCCAAGGAGAAATAAACTGCCGTGGCGGAGTTCTACACTCTACTGAGTGCCCCTTTAGTTTTTATGTAAAACTACCAGGTATACAACTACTTATAATAACCCCTAATTGTGGACTACATAGAGAGGTAGCAGTATCGAACATCTGACATTACTCAATAATTGCACTACCACAAGGTAAGCCCCTATGGAGCGACTTGTACAGGCTCCCCTTTTAAGTTGAAGAAAGGTTGTGTATCTAGTTCACCCACCCCTAAATATGGAATGCGGCAAAGAAGGATGAAGCACGTATATCTTAAAAACTATATGAGAGAGAGAGAGAGAGAGAGAGAGAGAGAGAGAGGGGGGGGGGGGTCGACATATCATAGGAATGGGCTTCTGCACTAAATTCGTTCCTATCTACGATGGAATCGTATTCTGTTCATAAACGTAATATAACTTAATCCAATATTACTTCAATAAATATTATCCTTTTAAAATGTAATTCTTTTTTCCGTAGTAATACTAACAATGAAATGCTTTCACCACATTGAATACGCATTTCTTTGTCATTCTTCTTTACAAGATACAATCAATAATAGGCAAATGGTAAAATAATGATTAAAACACTCTCCATTGTACTTGCTTCAAAACATTCATTAACTTTCCATGTCAATTCAGGTGTCTGCTAATATATATATATATATATATATATATCCACGAGTGTGTATAATTTATCCAAGCAAACACCCGTGAGAGCGCCTGATAAGGGCCGTCTCATAGAAGCTCAAGTTCGCTTTCCTTTCTAACTTCTAAGTCCTTTGCAAATGCAAGTAAACGTTGAGTCCAAAGGATTTTCCTTTCTACAATATATACATTTCCCATGAATATCTGTCTTTGCCTTTATATACTCAATATATACATCTAACTTTCGTTATACACGTTTCTCCAACATAGAACAACCTTCAAAGGTTTGATGTCAATGACACACCCTCATGGATAATATTTCAATTGCTTACCAATTTTACATCTAAAACGCGGACAAAATTTCCTCCCCCAAAAGTCTTGAGGACAGAACTTCGTTTCTACACATACGAATAATCTCAAAACTCAACAAAAATTAAATCATAATTCAACATGGAGCAATCTATCACAATGATTTATATATATTCTTCGCCTCCCTTAAGGATAAAACTGAGAGAGAGAGAGAGAGAGAGAGAGAGAGAGAGAGAGAGAGAGAGAAAATCAATACGAAAATAGCTTTTTCTTCCATTCTCGTTTGCCCAGCAAAAGAAACGGTCCTCGGAAGCTGTGGCAAGGTTAGGAGGCTTTCTCTTCTTTATCAAATAAAAAAGGAGAGATAAAAATCGCTAGAAATTCGTTTTCACCCGAGACCTTTACAGCCAGAATGAACGGAGGAAGTGGGGAGATGGAAGTTAGGGGGGGGAGGCAGGGGAGAGGGACACGTGGGAGGGAGAGGAGGGGGTTTTAAGAAGAGGGAGTATGCAATTACATTACACAGGGGGACGTTACTCATTCTTTAATGTCGCCTCATAAATTTCTCTCTCTCTCTCTCTCTCTCTCTCTCTCTCTCTCTCTCTCTCTGCACTCACACACGATAAAGCTTTTCCTTTCTTCATTGTTAAAGCATAAAATTTAGGTTAGACGAATAATCGGTTCTCTAGTTCTTTAAATTCTATTCAATAAATGAACCTATGAGATTACTTTGATAATTATGAATTTTCAACAATTTTCCTTTACTGATATAAGGATGGTTTGTGGAATATATTCACAAAACATATATGCTCAAGTATAACTGCAAATTAATATGATCTATTAGATTACTTTATTTTACCAATCAAATGTACAATTAAAGAACCAAGATAAAATCAGAAGTTTGTTTCTTATTGCTGTAGAAATATGTTTGAAAACTCTGCAGTGTAGTTTTCAAGTAGAACAACACATTTTAGTTCAACATTTAATTCTTGGAATTTTTAGTCACGTTATTTTACACCCTAGACATGTAAAATCCATTGGGTCAGAAGATTTTTCGTTTATGTATTCCGTATTAAAGCAATATAAGATTCGTAGAAACAAGCAAAAAGACTGACAAATCCTTTGCACCCAACCCAGCACATATCTAATGCCGCAACTTCCCTCCTGTCTGTTTTGCGAACGTCAACCTGCTTATTCTCTCTCTCTCTCTCTCTCTCTCTCTCTCTCTCTCTCTCTCTCTCTCGGCATTATCTCATGCAAGGGATAAGACACTGCAGCATATTCCAGACAATGGGAGGATACTGACTAAGATTAGTTCCTCCCTAACAAAAAGACCTCCGACGAGCTACTGACTTCAAACTCCTATTCATTACGACAAGGCCCGTTCTAGTTATATAAATATCAGGAATGTACCTCATATAATTATAAAAATTGTTTTTATTACTTTAGTGAGAAAAGTTAGAATATATAATTGATCTCGCGAAACCTTGATAACTAAATTTACATAACATTATATTTATTAATTATTTGAGTTCTTCAATGAAGAGAACAACAACAATACTCAATTTCACACTTAAAAAATTGACTTTCATTTTTCTCAGTACCAATTATTTCTGTACAAAAGTAAAACTTTCAAAAGATTCATTCTTGTCACATTACCAGCGAATGTCTATTCTTTTTATAGAAGGTATAGAGTTTAGTGAGTACATGTAGCCTATGTATGTATGTATGTATGTATGTATGTATGACCCACATACTGTACTCTCAATATGAGTTACCGTTAAGGATGGCTGTTGACCTTCACCTTACAATTTCATCGTAACTCTTTAACAGGAAGGACACGAGCAATGCCCTTGACCATTGCTGCAGTATTCTGCTTTTAGCATTGACAGTAAATCAAAGTTCCAATCAGTTTTACGTGAGAGAGAGAGAGAGAGAGAGAGAGAGAGAGAGAGAGAGAGAGAGAGAGAGAATGCTCGTCTCAGAATTCAATGATTGAAAAATGTCTTAATAATCCATGAATGAATGATTTGTAATTATCTGGCTAACTTTAGTAGTAAATAGCCTGGCTCTCTATATCCAGTAATCTGGACTTGTGAGAATGTACATATCCAATGACCCCAATACCCTTCCATATTCGCGGCCTCTGCAAACTCACAAACCTTTTTCCAAAACGAGAAATTATTTCATTGTCACTTTTTTTTATTCTAAGACTTCCAACATACCAATAAACAACCACTGTGAAATCCATCTCTCGTTGCAAATATAATTAATGACAATTATTTCTCTTCATTAATAGTTCGTTTCCCAATTGCTGTGTGGAAGTTCGATTACATAAAACGTGGGAATTGCTCATACTTACTTTGATTGAATAATAATAACAACTAAGTACATTAACTTTCTTCGTATAAAAACAACACAATAAATTTAGTACCATTTTAACCAGACGCACATTGATGTCACACATGACTCCCAGAGAGAGAGAGAGAGAGAGAGAGAGAG
This sequence comes from Palaemon carinicauda, assembly GCF_036898095.1. Lineage (NCBI taxonomy): Eukaryota > Metazoa > Arthropoda > Malacostraca > Decapoda > Palaemonidae > Palaemon > Palaemon carinicauda. Next base: position 87,637,939 of record NC_090726.1, on the reverse strand, counting down.
AGAGAGAGAGAGACGAGCATGAGTTGTGTTGCGAGGAATAAGGGTGGGTGGACGGGTGACTAGAAGAGGGTGGGGTGGCGGGGACGGTCTTATAGGATTTCGGCAAGAGATATCGTGGTGGTTGGGGGTTCTGCTATATGAGTTGGGAATCAATAACTTCACTTATGGCCAGGCCAGCGCATTGTCTCCGTCAGACCAACACTCAAACAAGGTTCCGGAGAGAGAGAGAGAGAGAGAGAGAGAGAGAGAGAGAGAGACTCATGAAAAGAGCTTGATGCAACACAAAAGTTTCTCCGCATTACTGTCTAGCAGAGCGAAAGTCGCATTTCTATAAGTAACACGAACTATGTCAATAGAAGCTTAGCCGTGTATTGGAGAAGGACCGCAGCGGACTTTATTGCAATCGTTTCTCTGGGGATTTTAAGGTTTAAAGGGAACCTCTGGGAGGGAGGGGGGAAGGGGGGACGGAGTTGAGGGAAAGCCATTCCGAGAATGCAACTCAAGTCGGGTTTACGAGAAAAGCGCTCGATGCAGAACTCTAAAAGTGGAATAACCAAGCACGGGGAAGAGTTGGATAATTCTGGCTAAAATGGAAAGACGTTGCAGGGAAAACAAGATTTTTTGTTCATGCTCTCTATGTTTGTGACCCGAGAGAGAGAGAGAGAGAGAGAGAGAGAGAGAGAGAGTAGCCTATGTGGCCGTTCCGCTAACGTGACGCTGCCAAATCTAAAGATAACTACCTCATGACTTAATGGCAAAGCAAAATGTGACACAATAAAGAACAAGCAAACGACTCTTGACAGCTGCAAAATGACATAGTATAATCACCCAAAATGACAACACTTTACCTATTAAGGACGACTGACTTGGGATCAACATTGCTGAAGAACCGGTAAATCTTATTTTGCTTGGCCTTTCGTGAAAAAAAAATAAAACCTAAAATAAATGTGTAATTTACCTATTTTCTAAATCGTACCTCTTTCTTTTTCTTTTGCGTCGTGAGTGTTTCACTCATATACACTTCTCTAAATTTATTGCTGAACGATTGATGATACACTCAAACTATAATTAATGCTGTCCCTTTACACGTGTTCCCCCAAAATAAACCATTCCGTCACAAGACGATGACGTCATCGTAAAGTCAGTGTCCTAACTAACCAAAACTCTTCTACTTGAGTTTCAATTTGGACAACGGGACTTTCCAATACCCTTTTAAACTTAATGCCATCAAAATACTTAACACAATCAACAAAACCCTTTCTATGTATTTCCCATGATTGTCAGTAACATGGTGTCCCTAGATGTTGCCCCTATGCGATTTACTTGCATTCCATTTCGGGGCTGAGAGCTATGCTCATATGACATGCACGGGCCTGAATGAACTTGCCACATATAAATAAGAAATACGTCTTGGATGTTTGTGTGACCAAGGTAAATATGAAGGATAATATACGTATGACTGGTTCCAAATAAACATGCATCCATAGAACTCTCTCTCTCTCTCTCTCTCTCTCTCTCTCTCTCTCTCTCTCTCATATATATATATATATATATATATAAATATGTGTAAAGCTAACCACCCATTAATAAATGAAAAATATCACATTTATCATCGATCAAAACTGTAGTACTGCCAATTCGAAAGAAGATTTCTATATATCCTATTTCTTATCGGTTGTCACCAACGCACTTAATCAGGATTCAGCGTAACTCTTTACTGATCGAAGATTTATTAGTACAGGAATTAGCTCCTTCAAAATATATATATATATATATATATATACAGACATACATATATATATATATATATATATGAGAGAGAGAGAGAGAGAGAGAGAGAGAGAGAGATGGAATGTGTACCCAAACGATGAAGTGTAACATTTAAATCACGAGTGTTTTCTCTTGTTACCTGTTGGGCAATTCACTCTCGGTCCAAAGTCAACCATTATAATCCACTTTAAATAATTCACGACCAGCTAACACGAATTCACTTTCTTGTTATAAAGCATTCGAGTATATAAATAAAGCTATGCAAAGTGTACATTTATACTAAATGCCTCCATAAAATGTCATTATAGTTCATGACAAAATCATCGATTAGTAGGTTGGTATAACTCATATATGACTTGGACTTATTTTTCGACTATATTCTATATCATTCCGCTTGCAAAAATGGCGAGCCTTTGTTGTCTGTAGCCCATGTGGGTTCAACGCGATTAACCCCTATTTACACGGTGAAAGTGTCTTCATACAAAAAATTGCTTTCTAACTACAGTATCTGGAAAATGCCAAGAACTGGGTGTATTTATCACAAAATTCTAGGTCAATAAAAAGTTCATACTTGTATGGTAATCTAAAGCTAACATATCGATAAAGAGGTTTGAGCGTTTATCAAACTGTGTGGAAAGCTCAACTTTATTCTTCATGACAAGGTTGGAATCAATTTTTTTTAAATATAAAAAAAATGGCCTTTCAGGGATGAGCAACAATATCAGTATAAAAGTTCTCAAATGATAGCAAAACCAACATATGTTCTTGAAATGCTCTATAATACAACAGTGGTTTCGAACAAATAACTACGGCATTAGAATAAAAAAGAAACCCAACCGATAAAAAAAGATTCCGTAGCATCAGAGAGGATTTCCACGTTACCTGGCAACTGTTACACCAAGTGTTCTCAGGCCAATATCTCCAAGAGTCACTACTTTCCTTTTAGGCCTACTTTCAAAAACCGTTCGGAGTAGGCCTAACATCAAAGCTAAGTACTACCAACACACACTACATGTACAAGTTGACTTGAAGCACGCTATTATGGGATCAGGAGATATACCACGACCATTGGAAAATGTATTTATACTTCAATTATTATTTTGCTGTAAAAGGTAAATCAAATGATTCTCATTTTCATTAGCAATGTACGAAATGTAACTGTTCAATAATCATCTTTTACAAATTGCATATTGTATGTCTAGTATCCGTATATGGCTTCGAGCTGGATATAGATATCATATGGCTAGAAAAGACAAGCGAACACGAACAAAGGCTTGAAATAGAAGACCAGATATATGAACTACATCCCCGCATCCTATGAGCGTATGTGTGAATACACACACATTACTCATAAAATAAGACAGATGAGAACAACTACAAAATGCAATTTCACCCCCCCCCCCTTTCCAAACACTAACGTTTCCCTTTACCATCTATCTTTTATGCATTTCGTGTTATAAGAGGGTATTGGTTCCTTCCTTTATCCAAACGTGACACCCAATCTCAGTGACGTCATGTATTCGCAAAATTACGTTGCATGCATGACCCGGATTATTTTCCATGCTAATGAATACCGATGAAAATGTAACACAGTGTGTTCTCGAAAGGTAGGGATGATTTCTTGTCCATTTCTAACATCAGGGCCAAAGTGCGCTGAGGAGGAGGAGGAGGAGACCCGAGAAAGAGAGGAAGACGCGACGCGCTCGGGCGGGTGTCTGTAGCCAAAACGACGTTGCGCGCAGTCAATCATTTCTAGTCCATTATGGTATGAACACACTACGGGTTGGGCGGGAGGGGAGGAGGAGATGGTGCGGGAAGGTGACGGATTGGGAAGAGGCAGGAGAAGAGCTGGGTGGTAGGGGGAGGGGGTGGGAGAGGAAATATACGGGGGGAGGACACAGTGCGGAGTAAGGAAAGCATGATGGGGCCGCTGCTGGTCTGGGGAGCTGTAAAAGCTTTGTTTGATGGAGTACAGACAATATAAAGCGTCTCTCGCTTGTATGTTAACTCAACTTTATTAATAGTTGCAAATTATTGCTATTTGCAATCTCTGTTCTCTTTTATACATAAAGGAAGTAACATTAATTATTCACAAGACAAAGCATGAGTAACATTGTTAGCAAAGTCATTCCGTAGTCCCATAGCAATTGTTTTTCAAATGGTAAAACCATATGCGTTCTTGACTCAACCGGTACAAGAGCATACAAGGCCAACAGTCGACTGACGCCTATCTTCAGGCCCGACAACACTAATTTGTTAAAAGTTCCATTTTCAACTGTGAAGTTGGGGGAAAATAAACTTCCATCGGCAATACTCAATATTGAAACAATGCTGCAATTAGAACGGTAAGATTAGAGAGAGAAGACTTATAACGGACTTGATAACTCTCCTTTAATTTTACACAAAGGTTTGGGGATTAGGAGTGGGGCTGTTCGAACTCAGCTAGCGGCCATTACCAACCATGACTTCTATTAGTGATAGTCCCGGCAGTTCTCTAAGAACCACTGACTCATGCTATTACGATGCATTTTCTTTTCGTCCGGCACACCTGCTTTGCTAGAATTTCTTTCCTGCTGTTAGATTACTTATTATCACATCGAACAACCAATATGTTCTCCCCGTTTACGGTATTCAAAATTTCATATAACCTTGTCACATATTGTGTGTTGGGAAGAACGAGATAATAAAGCACCAGTATCTTAATCAAAACTTTATGAGACTTAGTTTCCTTCCTAAACTATACACGAATCGTAATACAAAACCAATTTGTGCCTGTGTGTCGGGTATAAAAATGGAAAGGTTTCCATAATTACAACACCATACCAATCCCCGAATAACTTTGACATCTGCGCCGGAAAGGAGGACTAATTCTATCTTTTTTTATCGTTTTATTAAAAAGTTAAATTACATATTCTTTACAATAACAATATATACAGTATAATCACATTTAATTGCATTTTTCTATAAACAAACCCATCTACTTTAACAATTTACAACATCACACATCTTGATTTTAATTTTTGGTCACTCAAAAACAATAATTTATATACTTTTTGGTGAACATTTTATTCTATCTCATGGATTCCCAGGGTATAAAATCATGTAAGAATGTAACACTACTACTTACTGTACTGAGTCTGCTTCTGGGTCCAATGATCTAGACGCACGTTACTCCAACTCAAAAGTGAACAAAGTTTTAATAAATTCAGCTAATGAAATCAATTTATTGTTCTGCTTGCCAATATAATTAGTTTACATTAAGCTCTAATGATAAAGTGTTTGAATTCTATGCGTTTTTATACATACAAATGAAAAACAAGTCTCATGGTGTTAACAGAATTGCACGAATCGTTCAGCATTGAGGTTTTGAGCTCAAAGAAAGTTCTAATGCAAGAAATCCTGCATAAAAAGGGGGATTTTAAAGACAATTCCGATCTTCTAAGTGGCCTATTACATCCTGGTCTCCCTTTCTCGGTGCATACGTCAGCCATAAAACTAGGCATACACAAACGAGTCTCCTTTTAGTATCTTCGTTTGAGGACGAGTTCTAGAAGGGGCAAAATGTCTTACAATTTACGTAAGTTATGCATCTTTACAATAAATGTATTTCCTAGCCCCACCTCCTAAAACAAACTACTTTCGTCTTTCCCTCAATACTATTCATCTTCTCCGAACCCCGAGGCCCGACCGAGAAACAACCCTGGCAAGGCTACTCGGCCTGTTGTATGACGGAGGATGTGTGTATGTATATGTGTGACCATGTCGGTCCCCAGAAAGAAAAATTCTTCATACAACATGGCCGAGCTGCGCATCTCTGAGCTTCATTTTTCCCAGCAACCCGCATCACCCACTAACCCTCCTCCTCCTCCTCCTCCTACACCTCTTGCTGCTATTACAACTACCACCCCTTACGACAGGCAGGGCAGAGCAGCGGCAGTTTCGTCTACACAGACCCCTACACCTATTACTACTATGACTACCCACTCGGCTATCTAAATACTTCGTTACTTTACACGAAATCCTTAACGACATGCATAGCTCTTTCTAAGATCTTCATTCTAATTCCATAATATTACTAAAATAGTAAATCCTCTAACATGGGTTGCATTAACATATCAACCTCAAGAAATCTTCAATATAATACCGATGCGAAACCTTTCTTTCCCTAAATCCACATATTCAAATTTTTCTAGTATCTTTGTCACTTAATTAATCATATTCCTCATATTATGACTCAAATGAAATATAATATCTCTTAAGAATAAGAGCCTTTCTAATTACTCAACAGTTCTCATATAATGCCAATACCACCCCTTTCTTTCCCTCATTCTCTTTCTCGTCCGTGTTCCTCATCCTGCCAGGGCCCAAGTCTACCTCCTCCCCCTCCCCTCTCTTCAGCGAGCAGCAGAAGCTATACCCCCACATCCTAGCCCCTAACACAAACCAATCCTCCCTCTCTTTTTCCAGCAGAAGCAGCAGCAACCCCACCTTTTGTTACTCTAGTGATTTCGTTCTTTAAGGGTAAGACGAGCTTCGAGTTGCCAGGGGGAAAACGGCCAAGAAGAGAAAGAGACAAATACTAAAACAGAAAACGTTTCCTTCGAATTATCGATGAACTACGATAAATGACGGAGAACGAACTCCGTTACATGGCCAACTATGTTCAACATCAATATTGAACATCGAAGTTATATCGTCTAATGTAATAAGGAACAATATCGAAGAAGGTATGAAAAAATATGAATACATATAAACAACAATCAAAGGATTCCAATTAATGGACCTGAAAGAAATGACAAACTGAGAGTCCGGAAGATTCATCAATAGGCACCCCCCCCCCTATTTGCTATCTCATCAGAATATACTTATGCTAAGTCGGGAACTCACGTCTTAGAAAAGACTCGAGTCTTGACTCAAAGTTAGAAGTTGGTTAGTCTAAGAGCTGGGCAAGTTTAGTTTACTTGATTGAAACAGTGCAGCCTTTCGTCTTACGTCAGATTTAGTTATGATAATCATTGTCAACATAAACAAAACTCAACACTTACATTTCAAATTTTTACAGGGAGAGATATCAACAAGATTTTTAAGCAAAACCAATATCGAAATAAAAAAAAGCAAAATGATACAATACATTACGACTATTTATAGATAAATTAGGTTACGTGAAATAATCTTACCGGGGCACTCATGTCAAATTATTGATCTATAACACCGAAGGTTAGATTTCCGGATATAAATTGTAATTACTTTACCTAATGTTGAACATGCTTGTGACAGCCGTATGTACTTATAATTGTATGACATGCATTCTCGATCATTAATAACTATCAGTAACAACTAACAAGCAAAAAATTGACTAGGACTAGACAAAAATTGATGATTCAAAGGTGGGTATAATCAAACTTTAGAATGTCTAAATGAAACCAAGAGTGGGAATAATCTAATTGAAGAAGTCTGCTTTAGACCAACAGGTGGAAAAAACGGTAATAAAGGTTCAACTAGGTTAAACCAGATCTTCGAAGTCTCCGTGATCTTTTATCGCAATCCCTTTTACCTATGGAGCAATTTTAACATTGGTTACAAGAAGTATAATTCTATGACATTTTAGCACTGTATAAATATGAATGACACCCTGCAAAATTGTATCTTTTTTCAAAGATTCAAACGTATTTGCCATCATAATCAATACAAATGATGTAAATTTGAAATTAGGCTAACATAAAGTGGAAATAAATGGTGTCCATAGCAGTATGCTAATAATATACAGTCAAATTCAAATTCAATTTATGAATGACTAAAAATAGATTCATTCTTACCTTCTTTAGGCCTATTAATATACTGCACATAATGTCCTTCCGCTTGATCCAGTATGCGCGAAAAACTCCATGATATAACTTTTTTTTTTAACTATTAACTTAGTAACTAGATCATTATCATCACAACATTAATCAGGCTAACAACTTTCTACATCCATAATCGTGGTTACACTTCACAGAACACTTATCCTTTAGCTGGGCTCCATATTTATACACTCCAATTTACACAGATGAACTTCGTTTCCGTTTCTTTTTCACACGACGGAGTTATCAATCAATCACTGAACGTGTCACAAAGACGCTATTAAATGTTTCCAATAGTAGGTAAGATAACTTTCAACACTTCTGTACGAGGGTTATCTTAGGGAAACCTTTAAAACCAAACGGATTAATTAGTTCCTTTTTTTCTTTTCAATTTTTTTTGTCCAAAATCAATGACAACTTTCGAGGAATACAATTTTCCTCATTACGCTGTGAAACAGCGCACACTTCACCACCAACAAGGGACGTCTTTCGTCTGATATAAGCGAATGACACACACATATACACACAAGCTGCTCCTAAGAGAGGAGGAGTAGGACGAGGAGGTGAGACGGGGGAGTGGGGTGGATGTTACACAATGGAGGTGCCAGAGTTATGATGACAGCTAACCCCCAAGCAGCTCTTTTCCTCTCGACCCAAAAGTAAAGAAATAAAAAGATAATGTAACGACGATTTCACACGATTATCATACACTGGCTGAGACGATCGATGTACCTTAACTAAAGAGCAAAGAGAGAGTTATTCCCGCCCACCCGCAAGGAAATAAATAACCTTCTTTCGAAATGTAGACTGGAAGATCAAATTAAAGTATGTGTGAGCGAGTTTTGTGTGTAGGAACCAGTGGGCGAGCGTCTCTCTCTCTCTCTCTCTCTCTCTCTCTCTCTCTCTCTCTCTCTCTCTCTCTCTCGTCGGATGTGGAGCCCGTGGAAAACTGCAAAACATCATACGTGAGCCAAAGGCTTCGACGAGAGTGGGAGAATCGATTGGGTTAGGCCAATCTCACAGCTGTTATCGTTTAGACTGGCAACGGAGGCCAAATGAGATGAAACTTGAACAAAACTAACCAAATCTCATTCGGCAAGAAAGGAATATATGCCTCAAATTTCTCTCATTTAATTGCTGAGGTCTACAGGTAACAAGGAAAGCCGTACATTAGGCTTCCGTAGACCGGTAATCAATGTGACTTGCCCTCTTAAAATCCTAAAGTCATTTAGGTTAACACACACACACACACACACACATATATATATATATATATATATATATATATATATATATATATATATATATATATATATATATATATTAGCTGTCATTGCCTTCCATAAACACGTAATAATTCAATAATGACCGCAACAGTTTAATTCAAGCTCCAATTTATCAAAGGAAGATGGTAATGAATTCACGCCAACCTCCATATTTAATCAATAACTCATGTAAATCACAAGAATGGAGAGATTTTAAAATACCTCCCCGTGTAGCAGTGGGTGAGGTGACAGCGAGCTCCAAATAAGGGAACAATACAACGATGTAACGGCGTAAAAAACCGTGGAAAACCAAGAGCTGTACGATCGACCCAGGCGAACGTAATGTCAAAATACCCCAGTTGCTTTTCATAATGTTTAGCAACTTTAAAGTCACCATCAGGCTGCTTAAATACTCGTATTTTTTTTAGAAAATGAGCAGAGTGAGTGGGAGACGTTCCTCCACCACCAACCCTCTCCGCTGAGCCAGAGTTTTCGTTGAGTTCTTGGAAGTGGAACTCTAGTGCACAAACCAAGATATCTACTTTGCCGTTTGGTAATCTTGGGGGGAGAGATAATATTTAACCGGTAAGTGCAGCGAGGAAATAATTAGGGAAAATAAGATCACCTGGAACGAATGATGGAGTGGAATGATATTTATGAAATTGTGAGTGTGGTGTTTCGTTGCGTTTCAAGGTGATTCTAATGTTGAGGAGACATGTGGAGATCGTTAATTAGATTACTTCCATACAATCATCTACTTTAATCTATAAGCACAATGCATGTAAATAAAACCATTGTCTCGAAATACATACAACAACTAAGTCAATAAGCCCTTATGAATTACCAGCATTATTCCAATACACGTTTCTACGGTATCAATACATGCAAATAAATCCCAGCTCTTCTTTCGTGAAAGTTAATAATGAACTAGTCCTACTTGTATTATATTTCTCAGAATAAGACTGCATTTGCCAATGGAGGGTCCTTTTACGTCATTCGTTCTTTTGCAGTAATAACGGAGAAAGTTCGTATTACACAAAAACTATTTTAAAAACCAATTAATAAGAATGAAGCTGAAGTATCCCCAAGGTCATACAGAATGAGACAGAAAGAGCCATGGCCGCTTGTCGTGGAAGGAAACCTTTCTAATGATAGTAAGTTCTCGCGAAGCTGGCACCAAAACCCCGGATAAGAGATAAAGAGAGCGCTTGTATGCGTGGGGGTAGCCATGCGCTAACCCCTGTTGGACCTTATTCTAATGCAAGGAGAGAGGGGGGAGGGGCTTTCAAGCTGTCATTGAACGCTGGAGACCCGAAGTCAGTCGGTTTTTCCTCCTGTTCAAATATGGATTTCTTTGAAGAGAAGGGATCCATAATGCCGTTTTTATTCTCAACTCTTTTTTCGTCTCTTTATGTTTTTCATACTTTTAAAGAAAAATATGCAGAGGACAGAAGGCAGTGATGAGGTGGAAATAAACGCAAAATTAATCTACGAGCAGATTTTATCACATGAATGCTTCACGTGTCCTTTCCTTACCGACCATGGTTTGAAATGACGTCATAAATCTATCAGTTAATCCACATATCACTTCAATAAGACATCCTTCTTTATCCAAAACTCAATAGAATTGTTATAACTACAAAGTGATGTGGAAATTTGATGAGCTATTTGCGGAGCATAGGCAAAGCAAAGTCAAGATTATAATATCTGTCTGATTTCTAAGATATTTCCTAATAGCATATCATTAGTTTGATCTGTCAAATTAAAAGAAAGAAGCTGAAGGCAGTCCACGAAACACATCTATAGTAATGCAAACATTGCAGTTTGCCGCTATAAAACCAATCCTCCACGATTACTATCAGGCGTGGTGTAGCATTGCTAGTAAGTTGTTGCTACTACCTCTCCCACTCGGGCCCTAAATACAATAGCTTCGTAAGCTGCTTTGTAAGAGCTAAAGGTAGAAAAAAAATCAAAGAGAGAGAGAGAGAGAGAGAGAGAATTAAAATTTAACAAAACACATATCAAGCTGGATTCAGTTGACGATATTAACTTCTACACAACGATGTAAAGCATGTCCATGTACCTATTCCGTCGAGTCACCAGTCACGATATTCTGATGAGCCTTCCTATGTCACTCCTTTCGGCATTTTTTTTGTCACATACTCAAAATTTATCTTACAGGAATCTAATTCCCTTGTGTAAGAAGGTTTTCACGAATATTCAACAAAGTTTTCTTAAGTTTCTTCGGATAATATTGATTAAACAATCTTCCATACAATATCACTTCTTGCCACGAAGGCAATGCTGCAGTTCTACGTCCCCATCAACCTTTGCCTTTACTCCTACTGTTTTTCTTTTCATACTTCTTAATGACCACCTGCAAACTGAATAATCTCTGAGGTTTCTTCCTTCCATACACATATGCACTACTACTTTGCCCTCAAGTATCACTTATATCGTTTGTCATTAATTTTTAATCCAACTAAAAGTCTTGTCCACATTCCGCACACCACATACAAGAGGGATGCACGTGGAAACAACATATGCGACGCCGCAATAACACGAAATTAAAAAAGTTACATAATCGATAAAGTAAAGTTCAACAGCCGAACCCACATTTATTCTGAGCATTCAGTGTTTAAGAAACCTGAGCTATTAACATACCAGTTCTTGAGAGAGAAAAAAAAACTATTGCAGTAAAAGAACAATTTTGCCACATAAGCACACAAGTAGAGATTACTGTTACCAATATCAGTTTTTTTTTATCTTTTATTAGGAAATACACCTTAACAATTATTAGAATATATATATATATATATATATATATATATATATATATATATATATATATATATATATATCATAGTATATTTACTAGTATCATTAATAGCAAAATAAACACATGCTTGCAAAATGTATCAACATAGACAAAAACATTTTCGCTTGAAATTAAATAATTGGAAAAATTAATGTACTATCAACAAATCGAGGCCATGAGGGAAAAGAAGCTATGAATGTTACATTACGTCATTTCCTCGGGAGGGTGACTTAAACCCTTGCATTAAGGTACACGAGTTACACGAGTGAGAGAGAGAGAGAGAGAGAGAGAGAGAGAGAGCGCTAACACTTATGTAACCAAAGTTACTGTTGGGTACACAAACCCATATTTGGCTCGGTCCAAAGTATACTAAACTTTTTTTTTTAGTGACGAGATATCGGTGCTATTAAAGTAAGTTTGTGATTTTCAGTGCATTGTTGATTTGCTTATGAAGTTCCACATGAGGAAAAAATGCTCTTGACAAAAAGTAGTTGATTACGAAAATAAATCAATATACATGAGAGTTATTGCGTCCTTTGTCTGGCCAGATAGTACTACACTGGATCACTCTCTCTGGTTACGGCCCATTTTCCTATCCCTACATACACACCGAATAGTCTGGCTTACTCTTTCCACATTCTCCTCTGTTCTCATACACCTGACAACACTGAGATTACCAAACAATTCTTCTTCGCTCAAGGGGTTAACTACTGCACTTGTAATTGTCCAGTGGCTACTTTTCTCTTGATAAAAAAGAGACACTCTTAAGCTATGGTAAGCAGCTCTTTTAGGAGAAGGCCACTCTAAAATCAAACCATTGTTCTCTAGTCTTGGTTAGTGCAATATCCTCTTTACCATGGTCTTCCACTGTCTTGGGGTAGAGTTCTCTTGCTTGGGGGTACACTCAGGCACACTATTTTATTTCATTTCGCTTCCTCTTGTTTTTATAAGGTTTTCATATGAAAAACTTGATTTTATCTTGTTCTCTTAAAATATTTTATTTTAATTATTCATGACTGCTCTTGTATTTTACTTATTTCCTTTCCTTACTGGGATATTTTTCCCAGTTGGGGCCCTTGGACGTATAGCATCCTGCCTTTCCAACTAGTATTGTAGCTTAGCTAATAATAATAATAATAATAATAATAGAACGAAAAGTAAAAAAATTCAGAAACTTGACCAGCAGCTGCTTAGCAAATTTGAAAGTCGCAATGCAGTCGAACAGGAAGGACAGTATTTATCGAGTTGAAACATGCACGGATTTGACTAAATCTACCACTTAATGTCAAAGTAATAATACTGTATTAAGTAAACTCTTAAAACATGTCAACCCTCTTACGTAATCTCACCTTCTCTTCACAGAAAAGTGTTATACATTAATACATATATACGGTATATCATCATCATCAGCCGTAGCAATTCCACTGCATGACAAAGGCCTCAGACATGACCCACTTGCGTCTGTTTATGGTCTTTTTATGCTAATCTATACCTGCAAATTTTCTTAGTTCGTCTTCTCTTCCTTTCCCTACTGGACCAATTCTTTTATAATTCCTGTCCATCAATTATCTATCATATTCATTATATGTCCTGCCCAAGTCCATTTCTTTCTTCTTACATGTTGTTAGACTTGTATTTTAGTTTGCTCTCGTATCCACGTTGCTCTTTTTCTGTCTCTAGTGCTATTTCCATCATCATTTTTTTCCATTGCCCTTTGAGTTGTAATTATCTTATGTTTTAAGGTTTTAGTAAGGCTCAAAGTTTCTGATGCATAAGTTGATACTGGCAGGACCATCTGATTAAACATTTCTCTTTTTAAAGAAAATGACATTTTACTTTTCATAATATCATTTTGGTTAACAAAAGTTCTCCATGTTTATCCTTCTGTTAATTTGTCTCATATCCTTGGGAAACGCTTACTGTCTAGAGGTTCGTCTCTCTACACACACACACACACACACACACACACACACATATATATATATATATATATATATATATATAATTTATGAGGTGTTATCTGACTTCATGGTATGTCCTAAATTCCTTTGGGACTAGCCCCAAAACCCTATAACGCGGCACTGCCACAGTTATGCACCTTTAGGCAAAGTATGTGCACGTGGAAGGTAAAATAAATAGTAACCGGCCTGTGTAACTTGTCCAAATGTCTTCTCGACCATATTTCCTTCACATAAGAGAAAGCCATGGAACAACACTGTGCAGATTCTTGCATGATAGCCCCCACCCCCACCCCACCCCCACCCCGAGAGGAAATCATAAGACTGCTTCACGGTTACCCAAGCCCCAACCAACACCACGGCCACAAGTACAGCCATCAGATAAACGACAAAGACGCTACCAAAAGGTTTTCAGGCTGATTATAAAACCAGTTATCCCAGCACAAACACACGTACGCATCCGACCAGGTCGACAACACAACATGTAGTCTTACTTCTCAAACGGACTATTCATTATCCTGCACCGGCGCATTTCACTGTTATACCCAACTGTACGAATTATTTCACTGAACTGTTTCAGTTTCAAAATAACACCATGCACGCATGGATGACAAAATTATACGTTTTAAATTAAAATTAAAAGGAAAACTAATTTTGGATGCTTCATGCAAATGATCTGGTTTTAATGTACTTCAGTCAGATGATAAAGACAGAATACGACAAAGATAATATACAATGGCTATTCAATTTCACGGATAAGTTGACATCAAGGTACAGTACATGGCAGCTTGATGGCATAAGACATTGCAGAGCACCACATAACTTTGAAATAAAGGAGAGAGAGAGAGAGAGAGAGAGAGAGAGAGAGAGAGAGAGATTCGGAATATCAAGTTTTAGCCACAATGGTTTTTCTCGGAGTGGATATTTGCTTTTTTAAATATCTCCATCTAAAGCTACAACGGGTTGATGACGCCAAAACTAATTTTAAAATGACCTTGTTCCACCCTAAAAAAATTTATACTTTATATTCAACAGTTCCTTTTGAAGTTTTGTCCAGCCCACTCAACGTTATCGATATCTCTCAAACTTAATCTTTTGACACATAGGACGTTTTTGGCTCCTTTGACCTCTGCTCCAACGCATCTTCCTTCTTCCTTCCTGAGCCCTTCTACTTATTCTCCTTACTCTTTGACTGACGGATTCCACAGGGATCAATGGGATTGCAGCATCGCCTGTCACCTTCTTCCTTTCGTGGCCCTAAAATAGGCTCAAAAGCTATCTTATATCCTCTAAACACTATTTTCTTTCAGCACTTGCGGTCTTTGTAGTTACAAGAGCCCGTGTCTGGGCAGAAGGCCAGGCAATTTAGAAAAAAAGGGTCGAGAATGGTGTCTTGTCCGTTGTACCAATATGCAGCATCAACTCTTTCATGGGGGGATACGGTCCATCTATGTGGCATGAACGACAAAATCAGTATAATGATCAAGACTCTCTTCTAGCATTTGTTGGTCAAATATGAAATCTCTCCATACGGTGAACAACAAAAAAAGGGCAATTAAAAACTTGCTCACTTACATACCGAAATTTGTTTTCCTGTGCCATGTAAACGGAAGTACGATAACACAAATCAACTACGGTCTCCATTTCTCCATTCTGCAAAGGATTTGTACCCAAAATCTATACTTCATATCTTTATCTTATTACACCAATAGAAAACCAAACAATGCATAGAACTACGGTTCAGACTTAAATTGTATTTTTGTGGCCTTTCACTTTTAAATTTGTATAAAATATTTCTAATCTATCATCATATCCTGTTATGAACCTAACTGTGTGTGTGTGTGTGTGTGTGTGTGTGTGTGTGTGTGTCAGGTATGCCGAAAAATATTACCTAAGCTAGACGACTCACCAAACATGAAAAATCAACTTTTTTATTACTTTTGCATGAAATAATCAAGATTATTATAATCCTCTTTGCAATTGAGCCCCATGAATTTTTAGGTTTAGAGAAAATCCACTGCCATGCACAAATTTGCGTAAACTAAAATGGACATTTACAACAAAACATACACTTACTTAGTGGTCTTACCAATACCCCGACCCATGTTCAAGAATTGTGCTCCATTTAAAAACGTACGAGTCTATGGCTTATGTCTCTCCATCAATATTGAACATAATTATCAATACCCTTCATATTTAATCTACGTAACCAAATCATTCACAAACCTCAATAATAATTACATTATACAGGAAACCTCGATATGAGTAATTGTTATTGCAAATATAACTTTATAGTTTTGTTGATTGGTCAACATAGGGATTTCATGAATTGCAGACCATTTACTGGATACCTTGTTGGATATGGGGCAGAAGGTCCAATCCTGGAGCCTGGGAGGTCATGGAGCGCCCATGTGCATCATTTAGTTGCACTATGAAGAAAAAGAATTTATGAGAGACTGAACAAGATGGAGAAAGGAAGCCGTCCCGTAAAAGGATATAAGAGCGTAGGCTTTATGCATTGTGCACTGTAGGCATTGCTTCAGCCCCTAAGGTAGCTGCACTTCAAGTAATACCTAGAGTGCACCGCTTAAACTTGCACGATTAGATAACTTTCATTTTATCTATATCATTATAGATTAAAGTATGCCCAATAAGGCCTGATAAAACCCTCTTGTAATTCTTATCTTAAGAAAATTTATGTCATACAAATACTTAAATAATGAAAAAAAAAAACACACAATGAACAAACATAACATGAAAAGGATTTTATCTAAAAATAGCATGTGAACAGTATCAGTTTCAAATTAGTTAAAAGTTACTTTCTTAAAATCCTTGAAAGTTCTCTGTGATGTATTACAAGAGTTTTGCCTGCAAATAATAATAATAATAATAATAATAATAATAATAATAATAATAATAATAATAATAGTAAATATAAAAATTCCAGTTCTGAAGATTTCTTTTAGCCTACCTGGTCTCTTGTGTTCTTGTTAAAAATGATGCTACATACGCACTACCTACTTTTTCAAGCTAAAGGATGACGACAATGCAAACACGGCCACACTTTGACCTCATAGTTTCAAGCTTCACATCTCTTTATAATACTCCTTGTGACTTACTTGCCCTAAATAACATATCAATGAAACTATTGCTAACGCTTTCCCCTGGAGGTAGTTAAAAGGCAAAAGCCAAACCCATCAATACTTCTAATGAGATTTGTTTTTCCCCTTCTGCTATAACAGACTGTTTTTTTTTTTTTTTTTTTCAGGGACACAACACTGTTGAGGGATCAATAGCCGAAGATATCCACTTCACCAGGGTAAAGGGATCGAGTTGTCATAACCACATTTCTTTTGACCGTTCCTTTCTTATGCTAATTGTTATGTGAAAACATTTGGCAATGTGTTCTGGTATAATGGGAAAGCTGCAATAATCATACAACACTGGCCCTTACTCAAACCCACAAAGCATGGTGGGACGAGTTAATTTGGTGGGTCCAGGTTTCCAATGGCGAGGTACTTTCCCATCGCCACACAATAGAGCGAATAAAAAACCCGAAAGGTATTTCTCTACACAATAGAAAAGAATCCAAACAAATATAAAATCTTTACCCCCATCGTTTCAGTAAGAATTTCCTCTAAAGAATTAAAGAAAATGTCATCATTGTTACGCTATCTGATAAAAAAATGTGAACTTTCTTTTATATGATAAACCAAACTTCCTCAGTCATCCATATATTTTAGGAATAAATAAGGCATCAATTTATTCCAGAAACAATAGAAATAGAGAGTATTATTCGATAAGACAGGGACAGCTAATATCTACAGAACGAAGGGGATTGGGATATGAATAGCTGATTAAGATTATTTTAGGTCATTATGCAAGTAACATCTGTGCAGATACTCCCACACGCTACTAACAGGGGCCACTGGGAAGACCTCTCTAGCACTCACAAACTAACTTCAGAGATTTTCTTCCACTGCCTTAACAAACAGTCTCTTGAAAATTTACTAAAGTATAATTCAACTAAATGGCGTCTATTTAATTTTTAATGTAGTGTCGTTATCAGCACTGATTATAATAAAGGCAGTTACTAGGAGCGTGTATCTTTATTCACTAACTAAGGAACTAATCAAACTGCAAATTTAAAACGGGTTCCAAAATGTTTTGTAAGCCAGTAAAAATTTGCAATAAAGCACGTTCAACATACATCTATCTGTATTTTCACCATAATAATTTTTCGAAACTGTTTCAATACTTCCAACATCAGAAAAAACTTTTAATTTTACAAAATTCTCTACTTTTAATTCAAATTATCTGAACAAGATTCGATAATACCAATACCATTAGCCAAGTTGATAATAATAAACTGGGAGCTTTTTACGGCAAGATACAACAGATAACGAATCGTAGTGCGCTCTCGGCAACTAAAATGATAAAAACTGAAAACAATTATCTATTTACAAATGTGACATATACGAACACAGACAACAGTAAATGCAGACTAACACCTTAGGCTTATGGCTAACCCAATAAACTGTTTCATATTGTCTATACACATCATCATCACATCTAAATTACGAAGTCACTGTACATACAAATCAAACTTCAATTCAAAAGGATTTTGACAAATCTAAGTAGAAAAACTTTATGCTTGTTCACTGAATAGGCACAGCCATTGCATTTTCAAAGGAATCTCCATTCAATATTTCTATTTGATTACTAGGTACCTATACTCTGCTTTGTGAGCAATGCATCTCATCTAAAAACTAAATGAATTATTCCTAATCTTATTCTTTTTGTCACCAATATTTCAAAACAACCTTTGTTTTGCAACTGTAATATCTTGTTGCTGAAAAGTGATTACTATCGAAAGCTTCATAAATGTTCATGACTTAGGCTATGTCTTACTCCGATTTGTTTTTACAATTTGAGTTCTAATCTACATAAAACAACATCCAAATGGTAGTTCCATCAACTATTGCCGTCTCTATTTTACTGCATTCCTTACTGTCTATTAGATCAGCCATCTCTCATTTCGCCTTTATATCTCTCAAAGCAACCCTTTCCTCTTTTTAAAAGTATTTGGGCCACATTTCAGTCAAACATTTTCATATTCTCGTTTTCTGTGCTACTTCTTTCTCTGCATCTCTTTCCATTTGCATGTGTGGTCAATGATTCTGACCGTTTTACTCCACCTGGTTTTGTCAAACACATCGTCCTCTGATAATTGTGTGTTTCTCAGTTATTCCTTAACTATATCCATCTACCCTTACACTGTTATTTTTACTTCCAAATTTTCATCGCCAGCTACTGTTGATCCAGAAAACCTAATTTTTTTTTTCTACTCTGTTTAATCTTGTCCCTTCCGTACTGATCTCGGGAATCTTGATCTTCATTAAAACTTGGGTATTTAGTCTTCTTTCTACTGATCTTTAATTCTCTGTCTTACAGAACCCTCCTCCATTGCTCTACTGTAGTTTCGACTCCACTAAACCCTCCCATTGGTGCTATATAACACGATGTCATAAAGAAGCAACATTCATTAGGATGATTAGGGGGATTTATCTCTTATTCCTTGAGACAGCATATCCATAATCAGGTCAGAAAGATATGAACATGAAGTAGATCCATGATGTAAAACAACTCTTCAGTTAACCCAACACTGCTTCTAACATGTGTCTTTGCTCCTTCATGCATATCTTAGACTAACCTCACATACATTCCTGTTTTCCCTTTACTTTCATATATCTCCAAACCTCTTGGTGTGGGACTCTCAACATATGCCCTTTCCAGATCTAAAAATGCCATGTACAGGCTATTTCTTCTTTTCCCAGTGTTTTCCATCATATGTCGAGGGGCAAACACTGCCTCTGTCATTCTTCTTCCTGGTATAAAACCAAACTGTTTTTTAACCTACAGATGTTTCTTCCATAATTATTTAATCCATTATTACTTCACAGACTTTGATGGCGCGAAATTAGTTTTAATTTTCTGTGTTTGCACAATCCTGAACGTCACTCTTCTTTCTATAGATAGGCACAATAAAGCTTTATCTCCATTGCTCTTGGTACAGTTGGCTTCATTAATTCCGGGACACTGACATCCCTTTAACTTCCCGTGAAGTGTCCCGGAATTAATGAAGCCAACTGTACCTTTTCCTGGCTATATATACTTCTTTGCCAGGTCCCATAGCATAAGCATAGACTGTAACCCGTAATTTCAACTATACCAGCATAGCAATGACGTTATTTTGCTCCCACTACTCTCCCAGTTATATCTTTCCAACACAGCAACAGCTAACCCTGTTCCTCCCCATTCAACTTCCTGCAACACTCAATATAACTATTCTTTGTCCTTCCAAGGTCTAAATTGTAATGACGCTCGGCTTCATCTCCATAAATAAATATTTTATCTTGGGGGTTCTTCTCGTCTGTGGCATATACAGTAAAACTCAGTAACTCAACACCTGAACATTAATTACCTTGAAATAATAAAATATCATCATCGTTGCTGTTGTTCCCTTCTCTAGGATAAAGTTAAAACAGACCAAAAGATGAAGTGCTTTATTGCATTTCCTCCCTTCTTGCCTTTTCGTCCGTCCGCATGATATACGTACAAACTTCATTTCGTTGCCCAGACGGAATAAAAGTGTACTTTGGTATATCCTGCTAGAAATTTCCACATAAAACCTTTATTTACGGTTCAACGTTGCTCTGGAAATCCAATTACAGTTTCATTGTAAATTCTACTGTTGCCGCAACGGTTGTTTTCAAGCAGAGGGCTGGCTGCATTTTTTCGTATAGCTAAAGCATAAAATAAATGGCTGCTGAATTACAAACTAAAAGGAATAAGTGTCCTTCACTGTACAATGTTTACGTCAACCAACCCACCGTTAACTTGCCTTGCATATCAATACAGCTGCAGCTAACTTTTCGTCAGTTATATAACGTTAATAAGGCAATAGCTTATGTGAAATGTCTTATCTTTCATTAAAAAAAAAACTAGTAATGTTTAACGGTAGAGAATTGCGAATGACCGGATTAGGTAACGGTACAATGATATTTGCGTTGCAAAGAAACAAATTCATCTCCCCTTGGTACCAGCGATGTTCACTGCAAAATATAATTTACAACACACGTAAGCTCTCTCTCTCTCTCTCTCTCTCTCTCTCTCTCTCTCTCTGAGATCAGCACACCAACTCAAGGCAGACCCTTTTGCATGCCTCTAATGCATTTCGTAGAGGAAAGTTCAGAAACCTTCCCGCATACCAGCGATGATGAAAACACATACCATCCCATGAACTAATACCACGAAATGTCACAGCATTCTAAGCTTGCCTTATGGCATCTGCGCCCTACTTACAACTCTTACTTATCATTATGCTTTAAAGAAAATCACTCTAATGTTATTTACATAATATTTAAAGTTATTAACGTTCCTATG
This sequence comes from Palaemon carinicauda, assembly GCF_036898095.1. Classification (NCBI taxonomy): domain Eukaryota; kingdom Metazoa; phylum Arthropoda; class Malacostraca; order Decapoda; family Palaemonidae; genus Palaemon; species Palaemon carinicauda. The sequence goes on along the minus strand of NC_090726.1, from coordinate 87,616,842 downwards.
AGATGTTATCTCATCACATGCTGAATCATTTGGTCATAACAAAAGAATAATAATGATGAAAATTACACACAATAAAAAAGTTCTGAAAGTAATTGTACACAGTGGCTAAGAATTCATAAACAGTCATAATGATGCATGAAGTATTCCTTCCTTCCCTCTCTTAGTCAAGAACGTTAGATGAGAATTGCAACACCCAAATTGTGAAAACCGCAACGGCGGTACAACTTTGAGGCTGTTTTGCGCAATGCTGCATCTTTTAACATTCTTCTCTTACAATCGGCGGAGGAGAAGAGGCGAACATGCTGGCAATGCCAGCAGCAATAACCTCTCACAGTGGTTATCTTTTCACTTATCCATGGTACTTATCGTAAATAACAGTCATGTGCTTTTAAACAATATCAAAATTCTACATCAGTATAACATTACAACTTTGATACACAATCATAAACTAAGTGTTATTGTATATGGACCCTACAGCATTATATGTTAGGTATTTGCCTTGCCTATAGCGTTTTTCCGTAAAGCTTTGCAGACACTGCAACAACAACAACAACAACAACCTTTCTTCCAGTAAGATTGCAAATGAAATAAAAGTGAGAGTAAATATTGTTTCCATCACTGAACCATCAATGAGAAGTAAATCACACTACATGGATAAAATGCATTAGGGGTTCACTGTTTAAAGAAAAGTAAAAATGAGGTCACCTAATTTAATTTAATCTAACCTAACTATTGAAGAAAATCTATCATATATTCATCCTGCTACAACCTATCCTCAAGTTATCTGGCAGTGACAGTACTTGATGCACATAACCTCCAAGACGTCACTTTCTACTGAGAATGCCGAGATACATTGACCATAATAACTGTTACTATTTCGCATGTGAACTAGTTCATGTCGATACATAAACATTCAGTGTGAGTGACTGAAAATATGTACGCGCGCGCATGAGGACGGCTTACGTTCAATGACTGACGTCGGTAGAATAAACGTTCAGTGCGTGTTTGTGTATAACTCTACTCTAAGTGGCTAGAGTCACGTTCACTATACCATACGCACATAGTGTTCACAGCTGTACACAAACACACGTGTCTGCATCGTCAATAAGTAATGTTATTTTGAAAAAAGTATGATTTTCAGACCAAGTCGTTCATTCCAAACTGTCATAGTACCGGAGATCTATATTCTTAAATTCCATTTACAGATATGAATAAGATCAAATTAGTGAGCACAATTTTAAATATTTATAAAACGCATTTAATTTTACTTGGTTTTTTTAGGCGTTTTGACACCACTAAGAGTTTTTGAATAAGCTGAATATAGTTGATATGTCTGTATGAATGCAGATGGAAATGCATAAAACTAAAAGTGTGGTAGTATCATAATACAAGTATTTAGTGACTATGTGCATGTTTATTAAATATTTTTTCTTTTGTGGTGAGGGTAAGTATAACTATTTGAGGGCAATCATGCCGGCCTACTTTCAAACAAGACTTCATACATAATGATTTTGACAGAATTACAATATTAAAGTACTAAAACCGGTTTACATTAACAATGAAGCAAAATTGAAAATTATTAAATTACAATCCTTGTCAACCGCGCAATTTGCTTAAAAATTTGTTAAAACATAGCTCTTTAAGTTAATCTAATTACGATTAAGCTAATGGAACACGCAAAGTAGTATTAAAGTTTATAACAAATCAATATAACCTTTAGGCCTACGGGGCAATGTCTGGTAATTCAAGTTTTCTTTTAATCTGATGCACAACAGCAGTTCCTGTATGCTGAGCGCGCACTTCCCCCCTCCCATTTTCACCCCTGAACTCTCCGACACTATCAGCCAGAGAGAGAGAGAGAGAGAGAGAGAGAGAGAGAGAGAGAGAGAGAGAGAGAGAGAGAGAGAGAAAACAAAGTTGAGTGACGCTTGGGCAGATGTTGAGACGGCCGGGTTTAGCTGACGCGGTTAAACCCACCCCAGAACCAAGTCACAGACAGTCTCTCTCTCTCTCTCTCTCTCTCTCTCTCTCTCTCTCTCTCTCTCTCTCTCTCCAACAATACACCAAAACCTCCACCAACCATATCCAGACTCACACATTAGCTAATTTCAATCAATTCACCTTACCTAAATTGAAGTGTTAATGCTTGTTTACTCTTGCAGCCGTTCCTTGATGTTTATTTCCTCCTGATTATTAATCCACGTCACTAAGTCACTCATCACATTACAATGTCAAATTTCATAACAAAAGTATCCAGTATCAAAACCAGCCACAAATGAGATGTTACAAAGCATTAATTATACTTAGATACGCACACTTCACATACATATGAACAAACCACTGACACTGTAATGGAAACAATTCGAAGTGGCATAGGAAAAAAAAAATCACAACGTTAATTTTCGTTTCACTTAGAACATTTCTTTTTTTTTCTGGGAAACACACGCAACAAGCAATACCGTGTTCAATTGAAGCGGACCGAGAAAAGGGGGTGGGGGGTTGGACGAGGGGGCGCGAGGGTGGTAGCTTAAGCTACTTCCGCTAGCGAATACCTCGAGAAAAATACCTTTTTTTTCAGACACACAAGGAAAAGGGGGAGAGGGAGGGGCTTTTACCAACTCTCCTGTGTCTTGGTAGACCCTCTCGCAACGACTGAGCGAGAAAAGGGAACTCCGGTGCGAGAGATAGCGGCATATACATACACACACACACACACACATACTTTGTTACCCCACAACCCCCTTAAAACCGACCCACACACTCCCTGCCATACATACTAACATAATGCCTAAAAAGTAAAACACACGGCTTATGAACACTAGTCCTACACGTTTCTCATTAGTTTAGATATATGGGAAAGCACACCACCAGAAGAGGAAACGCTGATAAGAAAGCGAGAGAGATGGTTTGGGGGGGGGTATTGATATGGAGAGATAAAGAGTGCCCAAGAAGTTCAAGAACCCGTCTAACTTCAGTTCATAGTAATTTCTCTTTCTCTGTCACAAAGCGGAGAGTGCTGTCTAAAAGCGAAAAGAGCGAGATCGAATCCTTATGTCCCAGATTTATTTACCATCCGAGGGAATCTACATATTAACCACCACGAAGTGTCGAAATTAATCTTCAGTATTATCGAGATCAAGTGTGACATCAGTAACAAATGAAACACAAACAGTAAGAAATAGACCTACCACGGTATTGTTGACTGTCGGGTGATGGTAAAGAGAATCACTGCAAGGTGTTCCTATATTGAACTGTCTTAAACCAAATCCTTCCAGAAAAGGACCAAGTTCGGGGAAAATTCAACGACACCCACAGACACTACCACACAATCCACAAGGAACTGTCGGATGAGAAGGCGTACAAAGCTTGCCTCTCTCTCTTTCTCTCTCTCTCTCTCTCTAAACACGCACACACGGTAAATAGCTAAATGCAGCATATTTCCGACAGCATGAGAGTTGGAAGGGGAGGGTGGCCATGGGTGGAATGGGAGTAGTGTTAGACGGTGTTAAGCCAGTATGAACCTTATGAAAGCTCTTTACCCACCCAAATCTCTGACCCTCTCTTCTGCTGCTGCCGCTGCTGCTACAACACATTCAGACGGGCGCACGTACGAACGCACAACGGATCTTGGTGTTTGTGGATGAGTGTGGCGGCAGCAGAGTCGGTGGCGATGGCGGTGATGATGTTGGTTGGGCCAGAAAGTGAACAATCGAACTGCCACATTCCTCCCTTTCTTTCTCTCTTTTACCTCTTCCACCTTCTGCTCCGCTTCAGAACACCAAGACGAAGAAAAAGGGCAACATAGTGGTTCCCCAGACTGATGCTTACCTACCCACAGACGCACATCTTCGTCCTACTCGGTGTTACACTCCCCGAGGTTAATAATGTACATTCCACATCAGTGTGCTTAAAATCCATCGACCCCTTAGAACTGGATTTGATATCCCATGGAACCTGACATTTTCATGCAGCCAGGATTCCGCTGATCTCACAACGGCCCTAATGTGGTGGCGGCCATCTTCTGCCTTCATAATCATTAGCTTACCACTACTGAGAATTATTCACGATTTCAATGCACGCTTACTTGAAAAGATCTTTCAGACTCTGAACAAAATCATATGTAACTTTTCGTGATTCACTTAGTTACTCTATCAGAAGAAAACAATACAATTACCGTTTAAAGATAATAAATTATCAAACAATATGTGATATTTGTGCCAAAAGTCCACTCTTGGTATATCCAGCAAGGATTCAATATAGGCCTAATCGTGTATGATAACCTGCTCAACATACATAATTACAACACAAATTTATATTTACAGTTAAATTTACATAATGCACTTCAATTACAACTATATTTGATACCTAAAATAAATCTCACGAGAGGTATTTATTAACTATGCAAATAAATAATGAAAGACAAGAAAACAGCTGGCGTCTATGCATACTTGAGTGAAAATGATCGATAAGCAGCGTGCAATGTAAATGCCACTAAGCCAAGGAATTTCTGCTATTCATAATACAGAATAGATATCAGTAATAACGAGGGAATGTCGCCTTTCGTGAAAACTTTGGAAATCGACAACATCTCCAGCATTGCTGTCTACGACTTCGAGAAACCTAAGTATCAGTGACTAAGAAGAAAAGCTATCATTATAGTGGATCTTATTAAGCGAGTCAGGATAAAAATCATCAAAATCACTAGCTTGGAATTTGGAGATGAACATTTATATAATGTATACAGTATATATTTATATAGTGTATATATACATATGTATATATTCGCACACATACTATACACACGTGCATATATATATATATATATATATATATATATATATATATATATATATATATGAATAATGATGGTAATAACATTAAGGAACAGAAAAGAGCAGTATGGATATGAGAGCAAACTAAAGTACAGGACATTCTAAGAACATGAAATAAATAGAAATAGACATGGTCAGGATACATAATGAGAATGGCAGGTAACAAATGGACATTAAGAATAACAGCATGGGTGGACTGGCATAGAAAGACCATAAACAGACGCAAGTGGAAGGGCACAGCAGTCTGTATGTAAAATACGAACTCGCACACAGCATATATATATATATATATATATATATATATATATATATATATATATATATATATATATATATATGTGTGTGTGTGTGTGTGTGTGTGTGTGTGTGTGAGAGAGAGAGAGAGAGAGAGAGAGAGAGAGAGAGAGAGAGAGAGAGAGAGAGAGAGAGAGAGATGAAATTTTATTTTTCTTGGATGCAAACGAAAGTAGAATAAAAGAAGAAGGAATGCTTATAAGTACGGTTCTAAGCATCGGGCTATACGAAGTTCTATAAGACCACCCAGGACGTTCTTCCCAATCGCACCAATGTAAAATCTTTATCCTACTGAAATAGCAGCACCTCGGCGTGAGGGACCTATATTCAACACTATGTGAGCGCAAGGAGAGAGAGAGAGAGAGAGAGAGAGAGAGAGAGAGAGAGAGGATGAAGTCAGCCACAATTGCGAGTGTTATCATACATCAGTCGACGGAGCAATTCAAGAAATAATAAATAATAAAGCCGTTGATTTATCTTGTGGCGGTCACATTGGTCACACATCAAACAATTGAGTGATACTGTCGTCTGATACAAAACAATGGGGAATAATATTTGTCATGATTTTTCTTTTCAGGTCTTTTATCTTTTCTCCGAAGACAGCATCATAAGATGAATTTAATTTATATTTCTCAAGTTGCATACAATGGTGACATTGTTTTTTCCCTTGTGATTTTAAAGGACATGGCTAAGGTCACGACTACCGGGTCATGACCCTTAATGCGTATCTGATGGTTATGCTTTGAATAATGATAATAGTAACTGCAGGTTAAAGAAGCATATGAAATTTTGAATTATAAATTTTTGCAAGATTTTCATGTTATTAAGATAAAGTATGAATTAAAAGAAAAAAATAAATAAATAGCGTTAATTTTACTGGGCTTTAAAATCAAGCTTTATCAAAACTTAGAGAAGGTTTGGGCTCCTACGAATATTTCCAATAATATTAAAACAAACATAATGATTGTTCTTTTTTATTCTAGAAACCCAATGATCATTGCAAAAACCTCCACGTCAAAGCTAAAAATAGGGAAGTGTAATCAGCGACACGCACACGTACAAAAACATTTACGCGCACAGCTGCTGTTGGGCGCACTGCAACTGCTCCCCCCCCCCCTTTTAATTATGTTTTGGGTAATTGAAGGGTGAATGTGTGCCGCTATTTGTGGAAGTGGATCATCTCAGGTGCCATATTTAGTTGCTACACGTCTGGCTATGATCCTACAGGTAACGTTCCTAAAGATCGCGCGGCAAACCAGCCTTCTTTCGTGGTTTTGGATTTCATTTTCCTTGCTGAAGGCAACGCCCAGGCACACTTTCATTTGCCATGCTTACCGACTGTCTTAATTTCCTGGAATATTCTAAAGGCGTGTTTAGCCTTATAGTAACAAACCACCAATTGTTTCCTATTTAATTCTAATATCAAGTCAACGACTATGTTACTTGCCAAACATATTTACTAAGAGCTCAGACAACAGCACACCTAGTCTGGTTGTGGTTAGCGTATCCTTATGTGTTCATCGTCGATCTAATTTTGAACCGTTTTGCTTACAGCTGTTATCTCGTATGGACTCTGGTGATCGAGACATAAATCGACAATAAATATAGGTATTTGCAAACTCAAAAATGACAGAGAAATATAATATTTCATTGGTAGGAAATAAATATAATCGTGGCCCGAATAGAAACATTTTTATTTTTCAAAAATGAATTTCCCTTTGAGTATTTATTCCCAAGCCAGGGTGAATTCCACATTAAAAACTATTTGTGGGTCAACATTTGAAAGGATGAGAATCAGTTACCTGGTGACAAAACATCATATTATGTTGCATACACTAAAAATTGAGTCAACGAGAATTATCATAACGAGAAACGATCCGCACATTTCTCTATCTACGTTATATTCATTCACCAATTCACGAATCATAATTTATGTAATATTTCTATCAACTTATAATATCAAATAAGCTATATACAAGGTACATACAGTATATTCAGACATGTGTATATATCTCCCTATCTATGTATTATTATTATTATTATTATTATTATTATTATTATTATTAATAATAATAATAATAATAATAATAACTATTATTATTATTATCATTATTATTATTATTATTAATAATAATAATAATAATAATAATAATAATAATAATAATAATAATAATAATTACTATTATTATTATTATTATTATTATTATTATATATTATTATTATTATTATTATTATTGCTGTTAGAAAAGAACGGTAAGAAATGGTACCATTTGCAACTTGGATACCAAGTTAAAACTCTTAAGCGAAGCGTACTCCTCGCGCTCGGACTTAAAGGTGACATGCCAACAGCTGAAGAAGATTGCAAATGACCTAGAACTTCACTAGGTCACTGACCTATCCTTTAACTGACCTACAACCTACAGAAAGTGTAAAATAAACTTCATTGCATCTCAGATAATGGATTTTTTTTTCTTCCTACAATAGTTGGCTCTTGCAAGAGCCCGAAATTTTGTGATAGAATTGAAAGTCCTTGAGGAAGACGACGCCCGTTATGAGCTTGACTTGTGCACGAATTGCTAGGAAATGTGTTGACCGCCACCAGCATCAATCGGAAGTACACTGAAGCATCCTGAATCCTGTACAATGTACAGGCAAGTAGGTTGGCCAGAGCACCAGCCGCCCGTTGAGATACTACCGATAGAGAGTTAGGGGGTCCTTTGACTGGCCAGACAGTACTACATTGCATCCTTTTTTTCTGGTTACGGTTCACTTTCCCCTTGCCTACACAAACACCGAATAGTCTGGCCTATTCTTTACAGATTCTCCTCTGTCCTCATACACCTGACAACACTGTGATTATCAAACAATTCTTCTTCGCCCAAGGGGTTAACTATTGCACTGTCATTGTTCAGTGGCTACTCTCTCCTGGTAGAAGAGACTCTTTATCTATGGTCAGCAGCTCTTCTAGGAGAAGGACACTCCAAAATCAAACCATTCTTCTCTAGTCTTGGGCAGTGCCATAACCTCTGTGCCATGGTCTTCCACTGTCTTGGGTTAGAGATCTCTTGCTTGAGGGTACATTCGGGCACACTATTCTATCTTCTTCCTCTGGTTTTGTTAAAGTGTTTATAGTTTATTTAAGAAATATTTATTTCGATGTTGTTACTGTTCGTAAGATATTTTATTTTTCCTTGTTTCCTTTCCTCACTGGGCTATTTTCCCTGTTAGAGTCCCTGGGTTTATAGCATTCTGCTTTTCCAACTAGGGTTGTAGCCTAGCAAGTAATAATAATAATAATAATAATAATAATAATAATAATAATACCTCATTCGAGTTGAGCGATTTTCTCCCTTGGTGCATAATATAAATTTAGTAGATCGAGCATATTGAAAAACTTCGAGGTCGGGGGAAATTTATCGTATAAAAAGCGAGAGCATCACACATTAAATAGACTGTCACACCATGTTTGGTCAGTGGTCGCAATGTAACCTATTTTTTTCATAAGTTGAACTTCAATTATAAATCTTTGAGCAAATTTGGTAGTACTGGTCAAGAGAGAGAGAGAGAAAAAAAAACCACGTAATATACTTTTGGCAGGCCCAAACTTTAACATAATTCGTTAACCTTACACGGGGTTTCATAAAATGTTGCCTATTAATCTATCTATATATACCTGAGTTTTTAGGTAGTCTTTCTTAACATAAAAGAAAACGACAAATCTCCTCATCTAGCCTACATTAGTAATCTACCAGTTGTTGGTAAGATCATTGGGTAAGTGCAGTGACCTTAGACAGGTCTTAAAGGAGAGATGCCAGAAACCAAGAACTTGTCAGAGAACACACAAGAAAATGAGGTGAAAGTTCTCCCAGTGAACCACCCTGCTGTATAATAAATATTTCTCATGACGTAGCATCATCATGTAGGAAAGTGTTCATTCTTAGCGGGTAGGGGGCAGTGTCCAACGAAGTTATTTTATATCAACATCTAAGGGACTGTCGCAGACAACCTTTGCTTAAAACGTTCTCGGTTCGGGAAAATGTGTATTGAAGCAGTAAAGGCTCAATCAAAGCAATAACAGTGCCTGTCATTCATGTGATTTTTTTTTTCATTATGAAAGTGCCTCTAATAAATGTTCTCTCTTCAACAATCGAATCTCAATCCCTCTTCCCCGGCGATAATATGCATTACATTTCTAACCAAGGTGAAACTCAAAATCTATTCGCATTTAAATGACACTTTTTTATGTAACAACATAACTCACACTAACAGTCACGCACAAACACACACACGCACATAAAAAAACCTGGGTGGGGTCCCTCGAAGAATACTACTAGAGATGCAGAAAGTAAAAGTAAAGTATTTTATGAACAGTAACACCATTAGAATAGATCTTTCATATATAAACTATAAAAACTTTAACAAAACAAGAGGATGAGAAATAAGATAAGATAGTGTGCCCGAGTGTACCCTCAAGTAAGAGAACTATACCCAAAACAGTGGAATGCCATGGTACAGAGGCTAGGGCACTACCCAAGACTAGAGAACAATGGTTTGATTTTGTAGTGTCCTCCTAGAGGAGCTGCTTACCATAGTTAAAGAGTCTCTCTTACATTTACCAAGAGGAAAGTAGCCACTGAACAATTACAGTGCATTAGTTAACCCCTTGAGCAAAGAAAAATTGTTTGGTAGTCTTAGTGTTGTTCGGTGTATGAAGAGAGAGGAGAATGTGTAAAGAATAAGCCAGACTATTCGGTGTATATGTAGGCAAAGGAAATATGAGCCGTAATCAAAGAGAGGGATCTAATGTGGTACTGTCTGGCCAGTCAAAGGACCTAATAACCCTAGTGGTACTATCTCAACAGATGGCTAGTGCCCTGGCCAATTCACTACCAGTAAATATAAAAGAAAGAAGACAACGTTTTGATGTTGCCTGATTGGTGATCTTAAAGAAAGAAGTTGTATTCAAGGTGTTTTAAAAAGCACAAGTAGAATAAGGTTATCGACTAATTTTTCAATAACATACTGCCTATACTAAGGATACTCCCTGGAAGGATGGTACTGCTGAACCAGTGCACATTTTAAAGTGTAAAGAAGATAGAAATAATTATAGGTACATAATAATAGAAATGTAACCTCTTGGAAATAAATAAGTCAATATAAATCAGTGAAGCATATTTACAACCTCTATTGTTTGCCAGCATCAATTTCCAAATCATTACCAGAAAGACATCCAAAAGGAACAATTTACCGCCGATATCTAGGAATGTTGTAGGCAGACCAAACTCCTAATAATAGTAAATCTGAAGATAAGCATATGCCATTAATTTCATCATTTCTGATAGCAATAGTTATGTTTCTAAGACAGAGAATGATTAAAGAGGAATAATTCCAAACTCATTCCAAATACTCAGGATTATTAAGGTCAGTGTTGCATATGCACAGCGACTCAGGAAAGGAGACTAATACAGGGTCAGTCATCTGATGAAATCCTATTTTACCAAACTTAAGTCTTATTCATCTCTTATTCCCTCGATCTAAATATCTGTAAAGATCTAGAGTTATTAATATATGCATAATCTTCTCTCTTAGCGGACCCTTTGATGAGAGAAAATCATTAAGGTCATTATGTCATTACAGGACAACATTTATGACTGGTCCTTTTTGACCATGACAATTAACCATAAAATCATTTCACCATTGGAACGTGCCAGAAGAGTGAACGGTGAGACGAGTCAAATTGTGAAGTTGGAAATTACGGAACCGAAGGCTAATTTTTTAGAGTAAAATGACGATAGCTCATTATCAATACATCCCGAGAATAGCAGTGTAGAAAGATTACGGGAGTAATTTGATTAATGGGACAAAAATGTTTGAAATGATTCAGATTTAATATACTATGAAAGCAGCAGTGAATGTTTTTTGTTATCTAATAGACCACCATCTGTTAAGGGGAGGTGGTTATTAGTGAGTATTAAAGGTTCTGCTGATATGGATATAATTTCAGCAACCAGTAAAAAAAAAAAAAAAAAAAAAAAAAAAAAAAAAAAAAACACAACGGTGGCAAGAAATTCGAAGCAAACAATCGTCATCGGCAAATACTCACTTTAAAATCATAAAAAAATAAACGCTGACAATAATATCAAACGTAATATCAAGCCAATCTGAACACTTACTAAAAACAAGCGTTAAACTTGATATTTATTTACTTTTCGAGGGGCAGTAAGTAGGTGGGTGTTTACCGCAGTGAAAATGTAGTCAGGGAGCATTCTATCCCCGGTCAATAAGTGACCGCCCCATCAAGGATTCCCCTTAATACAATCAGGAGAGGGGTGGAGGGGGGGGGGGTGGAGGAATGGAATCGAATCGCAATTTCCCCTTAGCTCTGAACAAAGGAATACATAAAATAATATTTTTCTTTGATTTAACCTCAAATGATACGAGATAATAAGTAAAGTATACGAACATCAGCCAAATGCATAATTATACAAAAAATTATGAAAAAATACATTTTACTTTCATGGTCTTCAATTATAATCAGAACTAAAATGGACTATAAAACAAGTTACTGCAGGAATGCCAGATCAATATACAATTATAAAAATGCCTTTAAGATAAATAACATAACGTTTAAGCGTTTGTCTTGGAACATGTGAAAAGTTTCAAAGTGTTTACTGAAAATTATTCACGTGGTATATATTAACTTACAAGAAAGCTAGCAAATAAAAAATTTAGAGGTGCTTTGTCGAGATCTTTAATGGCATTATTTAATAACAGGGACTTTTTAAAAGCAATCTAGTTTACAATAGAGTGTATTATTGGTCAGAATATGCATTCAAAAGAATAGGTGGTTTGGTGTGAGAGTGTCTTTGAAAGAAGTGGGTGATGTTTCAATAGCTATTTAATGTTCTTTAAGATGGAGTGATTGGAGATGATACTCATAAACATGGAGAAAGAAACGGGATTGTGAATTGATTATAGAATAGCTGATAGTTTCTGAAAAGGGCTGAATGGTTACAGTGAAGAGAAGGTACTAGGACTGGTGAATAAGTTTGAAAGTGTTTGTATGAGGAGGTGGATGAAGGGAGTTTTATTACAAAAAGAAGTAAGGGAGATGCCATGATGCATGTTAGTATGAATAGTGGAAAAATGTAATAGCATTCTAATGAAAGGGTATAAGGTTACTGGGTGTGGATAATGGTAAAAATAGACAAGAGTAATTCACAAAGTGGAGTTATACCTTCTTTATCAATGGGATTATTATTAGATATTATCTGGGGTCATAATAGCGATGGTCATTGATGTTTATCAAAGGAAAGCAGGTTTGTAGCTTACAATCGAAAAAAATAAATAAAAAGATAGCTTTTATTGATATTATCTAGTGTGCATTTAAGCGTTTGTTTTGGAAATTATGTAAGAATGTAAGAAGTTTCAGTGTTGGGAAAATTATTCACAAGCTTCAACAACCTAGTTGGAAAAGCAAGATGCTATAAGTCCAAAGGCTCCAACATGGAAATGTAACCCAGTGAGGAAAGGAAACAAATAAACTAAAAGAGAAGTAATTAATAATTAATATAAAACATTTACAATGAGTTACAACGTTAAAATAGATTTGTCATAAATAAACTATAAAAAAAGACTTATGTCAGTCTGTTCAACATAAACCATTCGCTGCAAGTTATATGAACTGTTTAAATGGTGCTGCTAAGTAAGAAGGATGATAGGTTTGAAAATATTGACACAGTAACAAATTAATAAGAAGGTTAGCATAGGCGAAACGATGGATGAAATCATCCATAAGTGAATTCTATTTATGGCAAGAGGTTGGGAGAGAATAAACTGGACTGGATTTTTTAATTTAGGATAACCTTGCAGTGACACCATGAAGTAAAAGTAATGAAGGGTGGACAGTATGTTGGATGAACGGAAGTTGTAATGGAGGTAAAGTAGAAGGACATGGAGCAAAGACATCGACTGTAGGGGCAGAATGTGTTAATATAACTGAATGATACAGTTTATTTAAGGTTATTATTTTAATCTTGTCAATGATACTTACATGACTAAAGCTTCGCTAGTCCTAACATTTTATTAGCCAAATAAATGACCAAGTATGAAAGTAAGCAAGCACGACAAAAGGTAACTTCCGTGATTGCTAGAAAAATTTGTAACTGACACCTCATAGAAAGCATGTACTCACGCTATAGCCAACAGGGTGAGAAGCATGTACAAAAAATTGAGGAAATGTGACCTATGTGGGAAAAGGAAATTAGAACCATGAAACCAATAGAGGGAAAGAGGCCAAAAGGAACCTAGAAATACCAAAATGCTGAGGAAACTCCACACGTGTGAAATGGCAGAAAACGTTAGCACACAAAGGTAAAGGACATGGGAATCTGGGATTTGTATAACAAAAGTACAGGGAAATCTTGATGAACAAGAACAGTCGAACAAAGTCACACTAGGAAATCATAATACGCACAATTGAAGTTGAATAAGAATAAGATGAAATATTATGACACAATTACGAAAAGAATAAAGAAATAATAATGCAAGAAAATGATCTTCAAACAATAACAATTTGAAAAAATGTAGCAAAATAGAAAAGAAAAAAAAATAAATAAATTCTGAACTACCCAAGAAAGGACGACAAAGATATGTTTAGGAAATTACAGCGAAGATAAGAATAATGAGAAGAAAATACACACACGCAGAGCAAATGGGACCTGTAACTCTCACTTAGGATCGGAAAGCGCGAGGAAATTTCCACACCCATGAGAGGAGGGAGAGGGAAATATGCAAAGAACAAGCGAGTTATGGCGCCCATTCGGAAAAGGGAAAGGGAAACATGACACCTAGGGAGAAAAGGGTGAGAACTTTGATATCCACAAGGAAGAAATAATAGTCACCACGAGGCCTACATGAAAAGGCTGAGGTCACACATTCTCTCTCTCTCTCTCTCTCTCTCTCTCTCTCTCTCTCTCTCTCTCTCTCTCTCTCTCTCTCTCTCTCTCTCTCTCTCAATCAAAATCACGATCAGGATAATAATGATAATCCGTTATCCTAAAGATTTAGTTTCCGGCTACTCCAAGAAGCCAGAGCCTATACTGGTACAAGGTCTAGCAAATCTCACCAAAGCAAACCTCATAAAGAAGAGGACGAGGCCGGGCATTAAAAAAAAGGCGACAGGTCTATGACGCATATCAGTATGAGAGAACACTTGAGTATAATGCAGGTAAACCTGATGTCATGATATGAATAAGACCAGACATTGTACGTCAATATACCAACAAAAGACCCAACTAAAAGCATCAAGATTTATACACATTATATTTTCAACTCATTCCACTATGCAGTGAACAGTAACAATGCGCAGATCAATAATACTTGCCACCTCTCATGGTTACATTATTTCAAGATATGGAAAAAGAATCATTCATACAAAAATCCAAACCTTTCCTTGATATATCTAATTGTACTTAACATCACCAATTTGAGATTTTTCAAGAAATAAAAGGTTGAAGTGATCAAGTAATCGTAATGGATAGTAAATATTAAGTTAACTTTTAATGATCACTATTAAAAATATTCTTATTAGTTGATTTATAAAGACGTCAGTTGTTCACCATCACTATCATTACTATTATCATTATTTTCTCCTCTCATTTCTTTTTCTGCCCTATGCGTTGTCATGATCAAGATGACAATTATAATAAAGATCATGATGACGATGATGATGAACGAGTTTCCAGCTCTCATGTTTATAGTGCTGCAAAAGGGGTTCTGGACTCGACAAACCGCAAGTTAGACAAGAATGAGGAGTCTGAGTTATAAATAAATCTGACGAAGTTCGCAGGAGTGATAGGATAAGGTAATAAGAGGTGAAGCATTTAGCATGCTGAGAGAGAGAGAGAGAGAGAGAGAGAGAGAGAGAGAGAGAGAGAGAGAGAGAGAGAGAGAGAGAGAGCGCTTCAAAATACATAAACCACAACATCTTTGCTTAGATTAAGATCTCGAGAGAATCTCTTTTGCAACACTCTGAAGGACACTTCCTCCTTGATCCCAAGGCGAGAGGTCATTATAATAAAGGTCCTTATACCTCGCGGTAATCAGAGGGCAAGATCTTGACGGTAATATGAAACTTTACCCTTGAAATTCTTGAGGTTAACCTTGAGACTGCGACCTTCAAGCATTCACAATCATTTCACTGAAAATAATATATGCATTAAAGAAGGAGAGTTGTACCAATTTTTTGTATTGCGATGATTTGATTAATGAGTACCAGAAAACACGAAGTAAACAAAATAAGATTATTAATAATATTGAATGAAACATGCACTATATAATTTCCTAATAAAATCTAATATTACAATTAGCAAGTAAATCATCGGGTTTTTGAACAAAAAAAAAAAGTTGCTATTTTTTTCACAAACAAAACGAAGAAAAGAAATCAAATTTACTGTTCCTCTTAATACTTGAATAATCAAGGGTCAGTAATTATTGGCTTCTTAAAACCAGTTCTAAGGAGCTCAGATGAGTGCCTCATATTAGAAACCAAAGGGAAAGAGAAGTCTGGTGATAGATCAAATACTCAAAACTTTCACATTTAAAATTTTCCATGAGGTTAACTTTAAAAAAGGTGGTTGATAAAACTTTTGGTACCTCTCAAAGTGGTATAATCATTCGACGTATTTGGGCGCACCTTATTATCCCGAAAATAAAATAAAATAAAATATTCATAGTGGAAAGCGAATTAGGCAAATTCTTTTTACAGTACTCTGAATATAGATCGTCATAAAAAATCTATAACAGCAAATATATAAGAAATAAATCTCAATTCAAAATTTATAAGAGTAAACGTAGGAAAATTCAATCTTAGTCAGCCATAAATAATTTCACAAGTTCAATTTGAGAGAGAGAGAGAGAGAGAGAGAGAGAGAGAGAGAGAGAGAGAGAGAGAGAGAGAGAGAGAGAGAGAGAGAGAGAGAGAGAGCAAATCATGGAAAAGAATATGCAGACAGCATTATCAGTAAATATAGATGAAAATAACTGCTGAAGTTAATACTCGTCATTATAATAATAACTGTGGGAAAATGTTTCCTGTCTGGTTTATCGCAAACATCAGATAATAATGCAATCAACATATAGTGTAGTTTCAAATGTTAAAGGGTTCACACAATATATTGTAATGAAATTTATGAAAAAATGTTAAAACAGGACGCTTCAAAACAAAAACGATATAGTTTTTGTAGCTTCCTCTTTTAAGATTAATTTATTTTAATACTTGATAAAACATTATATGTAATTGTAGACTCCTTAATAATAATAATAATAATAATAATAATAATAATAATAATAATAATAATAATAATAAAGACTACGATATTTCAATCATAACTAAAACTGTTTATTGATACCAAATAAAATGTTAGACTTCACTTTCAAATCATAAGTTTGTGCTTTGAAATTCACGGTCCATTTACATTTATTAATGGAGCAGTATTTATCTGACGTGGCGATGGCAATGGTCATTAACGTCTATCATCCAAGATTAACGAATGCGCTCTGCTGCCGCTGAATCTACGAATCATTACTGCACCGGATTAACACATACCCTTTAACAGAACCCATTTCCATAAAAAAGAAAGATAAAAGACAACAGCAACATTAATGTTATAAAATATTCCAGGCCGTTTTGAAAACTTGAAAACAATGATGAAAATATATTCTTTGACAAGTGCCAATAATGAGACATCAAATAAAAACCAAGGGTTCCGTTATGAATTTCCTGATAGCACTTCAAATGCTATTAAGCTCATGAAAGTCCAATTACGACGCATAAAATCATGGATCCGTGTTTTGTGCATGTGCATATTATACAGTAATGAGCGTCTCCTGGTGGGGTCAATAATACAGATTTGGCTCTTGCTAAACGAATAATATTTTCTACATATGATTACAAAATTAAATATTTCAAAATAAAAAAACTAACCCGATATCAAACAGACTGATGGAAAATCTTATAATAGTTAAATGCGTTTATTCATTTTTTTTTTTTTCAATTTAGTAGTTAGGTACCAAAAACGTTACAATTTAAGTTAAATTTTAACGATGCTAACAGGATTAAAATATGAAAACGGACCTAACTTCAAATCTTTGTGTTTCGAGAACAACAATCACCAGACTGAGTTAGTTGCGACGCCAGGTGATTGAGAAATGGATTTCCCCAAGCACAAATGATTGTTTCTATTTTATTATTGACAAAAATGCTCTTTGAAATTACCACAACTTCAAATCATACTTGGAGGTAATGTGATAGTTAATTTCACAAGAATAAAAAAAGTTATATTTTATACAAGTCATTCCACATTGCATGTGAAAACACAACACTAGCCTACTCAGACCAGTTTGATAGAAGAACTGCAGATGAAGTTTGGTCATCTTGATGACGAATTGTCTCATTGCCAGTACAACGCAATAAAAAATCATTCCTGTATCCCTCAGAATCAATACAGGTTTAAAAAATCGAAGAACATGGGATATGAGAGGGAATTGCTGCAGTCTAGGATAAATGCTGAAGACCCGAAGGATTGATCGAAATAATCTACTGCTATGTTAAACATAGCTGTAGATAACTGAAATCTTAGTTACCTAATGTATTCTTAGTACTCTCATTGGAAAAAAAATTATATAGAAAGTGAATCTACAGATATTAATTCCAATGAATTTGAAAAAGAAACAAAAACTCAATGATGCATATACAGTATATAGAAGCTACTGGTCACCCTCACATATAGGTAATACCCAAGGCGCAATAACCCTAAATAAGGCTTTTGGGAATTTTGAGCTCACTGTTCCTTGAGATAATATAGATTAATTTTCAATATTGGTTTAGTGATAAGCGTATAATAAAAAAAAATGTTATGTTGAAAATTTTAAGCCACTCGCATCCAACTGAAAAACCAAAATTTAGTACGTCACTGGTATGCCAAAAATCAAGATATTTTAAAGACATAACTAGAACACTAAGAGCTCAAGCTTACATCTTTCCCCTTGTGATCTAATACAAATACTATTCCTCCCTTATTTGCTAATGGTGGAATATTGTTAAGTAATAACAAGAACAAAGTCGAGCTACTTCATGGTGCTTACGATATCCCACTTCCACAAACGTGTCATCTAGAGCTAAATCTGATCAACTGAGACTTTCCTTCATCGAGCATAAAAGATATCTAAAATATTCCACATTCTAGGCAACTGAAGTGGAGAGATCCATATGGGTTTCTCCTCATTGAATATTCCTTAAAAACTGGTAAAACACAATATTTTGGAAGATTAGTTGCAGCATTTTCTCCCAAACTTAGTATATTTGATTTTCTTTTTATTCTGACTAGTATTTACTCAAATAAGTAGATATCGTGCAGTAGGGCCCTAGTTCCAAAGCGGCGGGCAAGTGTTGAATGGAGCAATTCCAGGTTCATTTTTCCGTTGTGATGTCCTTCATGTCCTTCTAGGTGTACCAAGTACATCCAAGGGAATCTTGCCAATGGTACACACACTACATCCTTGTTTAAATAAATTTCAGTGCTGCGTTCGGCTCGATTAGCATTGGAAATTGAGTGATCGATGTATTAAAGGCTGTTTAATAATCCCATTCATCATTCTTTTAAGTGATAGGTAT
Source organism: Palaemon carinicauda (assembly GCF_036898095.1). Taxonomy (NCBI): domain Eukaryota; kingdom Metazoa; phylum Arthropoda; class Malacostraca; order Decapoda; family Palaemonidae; genus Palaemon; species Palaemon carinicauda. The sequence goes on along the minus strand of NC_090726.1, from coordinate 87,598,041 downwards.
CAACAAGTTGCTGATAACGTATTTTTACTGAAGATGTTTTATAAGATAATGCTACTGTAGTTAAAATGATTCACCCCAACACTTGCAAATTACAGTTGCTGTTGTGAATGGAATCAGTCAGGGGTGTAGCCGGTGCGGCATGGGACTCAACACTTGTCAAATCCCAAATCGAGTCTATCAATTAACCATTTTTTTTTTTCATACTTCTTGTAACCTTCTAATCTTAGCTTTCTTTTGCAGAACACCGAAGTATTATATTATCCACTGAATTTGAATGGCTATGTTTTTATTGTAAGGAGACCCATATTTACTAGAATGAGGATATTGATGAAATATGCTTCAGAAATATTGTTCTATTGTTATTAGAATGTTGTTGGAATGTCAAGAACTTTCTTAAATCTTTATCCTTGAGCTAAGATTGCTAAAAACAATGCTTTTCTGCTTCACAACAAATGCAACGATTTCATTTCAACCATCGCCATGATCCAGTTTGACGATTTCAACGAATTCTATTCCCAAAGGGCTTTCTATTTCTAGAATCGTTAAGTGTATGCAGCCCAAGAGCTATCTATCGCTTCCTACTCGTTTCACATCCAAATCCTGTTGCGGTGACACGTTGCCACACTATCAGGCACCTCCATTCTTTTTCTCAATTTTCCTGTAAAACATCCTAATGGTCGACCTGAAAAAATTATTAATACAGTTTCATTAAGTCACACTAACACTTTAAAGTGAAAATCGACTAGCATGCATATTTTGTAAGGAGATATTTGTCGAGTTTTTAACTCTGTCAGTGTTGGGAGGAGGTTATGTTTTCGCTGTTGTTTGTCTGTTTGTGTGTGAACAACTTCCAGGCCATAATTTTTCTAATTGATTAGTGAAACTTTCAGAGATTAATTGTCATGTTGAGACGTGGAAGTGATTCCATATGGTATTTGTTTACAAGACCACGCTCTCCATATACTGCCAAATTATGCAAAGCTATTGTTTTCCTCTATTACTTTTCCACAATTTAAAACAATTCGCCACATGAGAAACAAGCTAAAATATTAAAAACTTTAGAATTACAAAAAAAAAAAAAAAAAAACTAGTCTGGTTTCCTCTTTAAACGACCTGGAACTGACATCGTCAACATAGTCAACGAAACAGAAGTTCGCGATGCCAGCGTACATTTGATATACATTAAAAATATATAATAAATTAAAAATGAAGTAATTACTCAAAAATGTCCATAAAATATACAATTCACAAATAGTGACAGTTTTAAGAAATTACTCCATTTTTAATTTAGTATACACTTTAAATATATATCAAATGTACGCTGGCATCACAAACTTCTGTTTGGTTGACTATGTTGAGAATGTCAGTTTCAGGTCGTTTAATGAGGAAACCAGGTTAGTTTTTCATAGGTCAAAGTCCTAGATCAAAGGTCAAGGTCAAGGTCGAGTAACAGATCGAGAAATGAGCTGCCGTGGCGGAGGTCTGCGCTTTAATAAATGCCCTTCTAGCTCCTATTATTTCGTCAATCATTTTGCCTTTAATCTATATAACCTTCTATTAAATGGAAGCTTAAGTTATCGAAATAAACATTGATCTTATATTGCATGAGTTTGTTAATTTTGAATAAGAAATAAAAATGATACATTAATATTCTATTTCACGAGTTTCTCAGTTTCAGAAAGATGAAAGTACAGGAGTTAACAATTACACCCAACAGGTGTCATTCATTAATATTATTTACTTTCACACACACAGAAAGCCGAAAGATGACACGATTGCAGACATCAACAATAAATATCCTCCTTAGTAACAAATTAACTTTATTAAAGAGAGTCGAAAGATGAAAAGTTTCACAATTTAAATAGTGGCGAGAAAAATCTGTGAAGATTCTTTCACAAAACCCGCGTGGCCGTAAGTATAAAACACAATAGAATATTGCGGCGGTCCCATCCTTTTGGTTTCTTCTAACTAACACAAACTAGATCATAGAGTTGAGTGTATGTCATGAGAAAAATTTATTCTCCTGTGTGTAGCTTGTTCCCACTTACTTTCTTTATATACAAAAACTTTTAACGCAAATATCTTTGAAACAGCTCGTTCCTGACGGATGAAATACTCCCATACACGGTTTTCTGAATCAAGAACAATTATTTTTCAAAATCAGTCAAGAAAAAAAAATAATAGATAAACCTATTCATTACTTTTGGGGTAACCGGTTAGCATGTGATACGAGTACAAAGAAAACCATGATGCAAACATCAGCATTATTGAGTAAAGTAAATATTTGTTGAGGAGGAATGATTACAAGTTACCGGAATAAATATTCACATAACAAAACATGATCAGTCAATTATTCATAGAATAAATAGCATGAAAGCAGAATGTAGCAAGTGGCAAGAAAAATAAAGCGCACATCCAAGCGCACACGGTTATAAATCACAAAAAAACAAACGACCCAACAAGAGAGAACACCCCAACCAACGCTTGGCTACAACAAACACATTTGAAAGCTTCGCAGTTCCAAAGCCCCTTGTAAAGGAGTCTTAAAATAGCAACGGAGGGACTCCCCCAGAGAAAAACACTTTAAAATGCGATGATCAAACTCGCCCCATATTTGCAACGTCCCCCAAACCATATTTATCCTGCTTCCATATTGTGGCTCTTGCATGCAACGTCAAAAGCTCTGCTCTACACCATGTCATATTTCACGAGTCGTTCTCTGAATAACACTCATCCCAACATCTATGGACATTCTGTACTGACGCCAAACTTTTATCCGTCGCTACAAAGCTTGTGTAGCGGCCTCAAGTCATGATACCGAGAGTTTTTACACTTAAAATTGTGTTCATGTCTTAGTTTATACTAATCATAAGTGTCAAGAGATATACGTGAATTATCTATCCAACTATCTATCTATACGCACACATATATACATATATATACAGTATATATATATATATATATATATATATATATATATATATATATACATATGCATATATATATATATATATATATATATATATATATATATATATATATATATATATATATAAAGCATATAAATATATTTACAGACATATATGTATATATAGATACACACATGTACACACACATATATATATATATATATATATATATATATATATATATATGTGTGTGTGTGTGTGTGTGTATAGATATGTATGTATATATAGACATATATATATATATATATATATATATATATATATATATATATACACATATATTCATTGCTTATAAAGTACTACTATATCTGCATTGTCTTGGCAAACAATACAAAATATGTAAAAATAAATCCTTAAACGAACAAAAACAATGATTATCAAAATTGTAGATCATATCAAACTTTCATAAAATAAATATAGAGAATCTTAATCAGTATCTCTTTCATTACATAAAATGAAATATTAGCTATAATATTACACATAACAGTAAATCAACGTACAGCCGTAGCTATACTTGAGATAGTGCTCAATTTTAAGTATTATTATTTTTTCATCACAAAACACACACAGTATTCAAATGTAAAAAAAAAGAAAAAAAAAAAAAAAAAAACTTTTTCGGTAGTGCGAAAAGCGAAGAATTCTATAAATGAAATGTAAAAGTTAACTTAAAGTTGGCGATACATTTGACGCATCCATGTTATACAAAACGAGAGAGAGAGAGAGAGAGAGAGAGAGAGATTATCATGAGCACTCAGGAGCATATATAGTGTTTTGTAAAAAGCTAAAGAAAAATAACGGTTTGACTAAATGAAAGATATAAATTGATTATTGCTACAAATCATGAAACTTACCCCGAAGCTTAAATTAACTGGTAAATAACTTTTAAAGCGTAATCTCTCTCTCTCTCTCTCTCTCTCTCTCTCTCTCGTCCATGAGCCTGGCAAGCGAATAGAGCTGAATGAAATAACCAGTCATCCCCGTTTCTTTGTCCTCTCCTCTACCGCCCTTCCTCCTGTTTCTAAGTACAGTATACGAGTATATTGTACATTTGGACCTACGCTACAGGATCTCATGTTTCGATATATGTAATAACTAGGCGCAAAATTATGCTGAGATCTAATAAATTCGGAAGATCATTCGGATTCATTACTTATCTAGGCGTATACACACTCTCTTGTATTACACAAATATGTTTATCTATTTACTATCTATATATACAACATGCAAACTCATGGAAACACGTGTGTATATATATATATATATATATATATATATGTGTGTGTGTGTGTGTGTGTCTGTATGCGCATGTTTATAATCATCATATCGAAGCCTGTTATTTCACCATATACTTACAACTGTGAGTGAAATATAGAAGCATAAACCCATGAAATCCTTCAGAAAATGTGTCCGGAAAATGCTCACCCCAGCTTATTTTAACTTACATTAAACAAAGGAATCCATGTCAAAACTAATATGTATAACCTATACCTCACGTAGGTATTAGTTCTTATTTGATGCAAATTATCTTTTCAAGACAACCTTACATGCAAACGGTCGGGTCGGTTCTGGGCCTACTTTTCCCAAAAATAGTATTCCCAAATAAGCTTCAGAGCAACACCTGAAATGTTACTGATTATTACCACCAAGAAACCTCTCATTGTAAGGTATTCTATTTGCAAGTTAATAATTCTTATATAACTGTGTATACACAATTTAATTTAAGACAATATTCGGCTGAAGCAGAAAACAAACAGACCAGTTTTATTTGTCGAGAACAATATAAAGTTCGAAAGGGAAACAAAAAGTTCGTTGCAATACCACCATCGAAATTTCAACGCAATGAAGTGTAATACTTTCCTTCCACTATCCTTCAAAAAGATATTTCTAATTATACTCAGCAAACATTTTTTTTTCTTCCATATTCTGAAGTAATTCTTTAACGTAGGTTTCATTTTGATTGCTTCTTCAAAATGTTTTGTAGTTCATCTTTCAATTATTGAAATATTTATGCTTTCATCTTCTTTTACTTTTTCACTACGAACCGTATATCAAGTATTCATTTCAGAACTAGAAATATAAGTGATTGTTAAGTTTATGTAAGTGGATGGCATCATGGCGCTTTAGCTGTAATAAATTGTGAAATTAAATGACGGGCCAACATTGTCCTTATTATTCCGAAAGGTGCAACCATCTGAGAACAATTGCACAGTAGAGTGAGACGTAAAGTTCCGGACAATTCCTACAGGGACACTTTTCCAAATAAACAGGGTTTGTGGTAGGACTTGTGTTGGTAGCCCCGAGGATATAGGATTGTGGTCACGAATGTACCGAGATCACAGGGCAAATTCCAGATCAACACGATGCGACAAAATTATACATTGCTTAGCATAGTATTATATAATAGCGTACAGCAGAATGCTACAAGTCCAAGTGCTCTAACATGGAAAATAGCCCAGTGAGGAAAGGAAATAAACAAACTATATATGAGAAGTAACACTAAAAATATAAAATATCTTAAGATCAATACCAACGTTAAAAAAAGAGCTGTCATGTATGGAAAGAATGGGGAGAGAATCCTATTGTGTTTAACAAAAAATATTCACTGCAAGTTTGAACTTCTGAAGTTGCTACTATCATCACCAATTCCAATATTAATATAATCATTATATTACATAATAATCAACTAAACAGAATCTGCCAGTGTACGAAAAAAATTAACCAAATCTACTGTATATATGCTATACAGATTATTTTTGCAAAACAATGCAACATGTGCAAGAATACCACCAATGCTGTAGTCTGTATAGTTGAACAGTATTTGTGGCCAATCACAAAATGACCGAATTATCGTCTGTCCAAAAGTAACACCTCAAACCACCACTCTGTAAAGTCATGGATCGGCAGCAGAGAAGAATATTAACAAGAGGGCAAATTATGGCGTTGTAAGATATTGGACTTTCCTCACGAGCTATACTGCACATCTTGCTATAACACGGTTAACTGTAAACAGGTGGACAAGCAGATGGGCAAAGACTAATCCATACAATAACGAGGTCGGAACAAAGTGGTTTTCGCTTCCTGTCTTTTTTTGTATTGCTATTGGTACAGCACAAAGTTAATATTTTTGCTAAGCATTTCATTGAAAATTCCATGGTCGATATCTTATCGTTTAAGGAAGAAATACTACGAAAATGGCAGTGACTCTGGTAAAGATGACCTTCAGGAAGCTTAGAGGAATCATCAACTCTAGTAGTACAGTTTACCTCCTAAAAGTCTTTACAGTATCCTTCTACTTAATATAGGATATGTCCTTCAATTCAAGTTATACCGTAAAACAAAAATAATTCAAAGTGATGCATCATAATTATGTAGACATTGCGGACGACATTTGAACATACCTAAAATACTGTAGAGAAATTAATTTGTGCCCCTCTCTCTCTCTCTCTCTCTCTCTCTCTCACTCTCTCTCTCTCTCCCTCTCTCTCTCTCTCTCTCTCTCTCTCTCTCTCTCTCTCTCTCTCATTATATATATATACACACATACACACACATATATATATACATATGTATATATATATATATATATATATATATATATATATATATGTGTATATATATATATATATATATATATATATATATATATATACAGTATATATATTATACTATGGTCCCGTGCCTATGAACCAAAATATAATATTATATATATTACAGCTGGCAAACTACACAACCTACCGAGTTCCAAACTCACCTGTTTGTTTTTACATTAATCTGTTACATTTGAAAATATTAATATCCGAGCTCTGAGACAGTTATATAACTTCCAGACAGCAATATATAAAAACACTGAATATCCAAAGGTCTCTTACGTATATTCAAAACAAAACTGGGTGATTATTATTAAGAACTACTGTATTCAAACAACCTCTTACTTCGATTCTCTAACAGGGATATGAGTGAGTACTGAAATAACACTGGTGATTGGAATAATATACTCTTTACAAAAAGAAATATATTCTATAAAAATTACAACAGTTTGAAAAAAAAATAAATCCCTCGCAATATCAAGCCTGAACAAAACTTAGACTAAGCCAAAAGAAATTAATACTTATGAAGTTATACAATCCCTTGTTTCCCTGAAAATTAACTTTTACACAATTAATTAGTCTTGACACTTAATGAAAATAGTTAACCTTATAACGATAAAAATATACTTCACGTTTGTACATAAATCTCTCTGGGCCAGTTACAAAAATTTACACAATACCAGCACTCACCATAACCCAGTAAATTTAGAATTTGGGAAAATTTACAGCAACGTTTTAACACACTACATACACACAATATACGCTGGGGCACAAAATCACTTTGGAGAGGACACTCTCAAGGTACTAGAGAGAGAGGGGATGACTTTAGCTCGTTTACAGGACAAGCTGGTTCTCTTCTGCTGCTATGCAGTCCTGGGGCGCAAATATATGAACTTAGCAACTTTTAGACTATTCCAAATAGATCATTCTCGCGGCTTGGCGGCCGGCTCCTAGCGACGGCAAAGACACCAACTAGATAATAAATTTAGGGGGACAAACCTTGCTTTCAGGCAGCTCTCTCTCTCTCTCTCTCTCTCTCTCTCTCTCTCTCTCTCTCTCTCTCTCTCTCTCAGCTGCTTTGCCCACCTACCGTTTTCTGAAAAAAAAGATAAAAACTTACGTTGGGATTTTCGAGAACCTTCCAAAACACGTAGCAAATATGAGAATTGCGTATTTTCTCACAAACATGACTCAATACCATAAAGAGAATTACATAAACCCTCGTTCATATCTTGTATGGATCATATAACACTCTTAAACAGTTTATGTCAGACTTCGTAGGAAAATACGTGAAATAAAAAGTTAATTCTTAAAAACAACGTAGATTTACATATACTGACTTGAATGAAGAATACAAATAATTTAAAGACAAAGATCTCCCGTAATTTACATACCAAACTCATATCTACATGGGAGGAACTCTCCTTAGGAACTGGCTATTCACCTCATATACACAAATGAAATATATAAATAAAATACATTAATAAATTATTTACTCTACACTAGACCAGCTTCATAAGATAGGTCTCCTTAAAAAAGGATTATTTATTCCAGACCTAAATTCATCAATTCTGCACGAGATAAATAATCTGCAACCACGTTATCTTTACCTGACATATGCTTTACATTATTATAATATGGTTGCAAACATAATGACCTCCTAGTCAGCCTTTGATTATTATTTTTTATCTTATTAACAAAAGTTAAAGGATTATGATCCGAATACACTGTCATCTCATTTTGTGGTCAATTTACTTAAATTCCAACCTTCCTTATCGCTGTGACTAGGCTCATTGCCATTTCCTCAGCTTTGATGACATAAAAAAACAGGGTGAAGAATTCATTCCTTATCTTCTTGCAATAAGACAGTTCCAATCCTGTTATCTGATGCATCCACTTGAATAAGGAATTTCGCGTTGAAATCTGGTGCTTGAAGTATTAGTTTCAAAGTTAATATGGGCTTCCTTAGATTTTTCCCTGTTCCTGGTATCTCGATAACGTAGGTCCAGTCGCTACTCTTCTCCAAAATCTGGATTGGTGCTTGGGACTCATTGGCGAGAGGGGATCTCCTTATCGGGGAGTAAACCAACACGTATTGCCATCCTACTGTACAATATCTGTTTGTACTCTTCATGCCAAAACTTTTCTTCGTTTTTCCTTGACTCTTTGTTTTCACGCCTTCTAGGGAAAATTTCCTTAATTTGTTGATCTTTTTCCTCAAATCCTTGACATTTTCGCCATCCGTTTCCTCTCGATCATTCCCTTTTTCTGCCACCATTTTATCAGGTCCTTTGCTGACGGGTTTTTCTCGTACTTCAATCGGGCGTAAGGGAGCTTCCTTGATCCACTCATTGAGCTTTTCATCCATTTGACAAACGGGACCTGCATGGCAAAACTGGTTCACGTCCTTATGTATGCCAGGCCAGAAAAAGTGTTTCATAATCTTCTCCGTCATCTTCCTTATCCCCATATGTCCCGTCTCGTGCGCTACAGCGATCACCTGTATTCTCAACGGTGCAGTAATCCATATCTAATAGTATATCTCCCATTTGGCATTCCCAGGGATATCGGCGGGTCTATGCTTCCTCATAAGCAACCCATCCTTAATAACAGGTCGGAGACTGCTGTGCCTCCGTCTTATCCACCTCACGATATAAAGACTCTGTCAATGTAACATCCTTCAGTTGCAATCCTATCAGCCTTTTCCTACTCACTTGTCCTACTTCTAACACTGAGTTTTCTATTTCTTCCAGGTCCATTTCTTCTTTGTCTTCTTGTCCATTCATCTGTCGTTCCTCTTTGCTTGGGCTTACTTGGGATTTTTCCTCTTGCGTACAGTCAAGGGAATCCTTTTCTTAAAATAACAAATCATCCAAGTTCATCGCTCCTTCAATTTCTTTTCCTTCTTTTTCAGCCACTTTCTTCATCATACTCCTAGTCTTCTCACAACTAGGAAAGAGATAAGGATAGTCCTTCTCGAGTTCAGTCGTAGGACTATACTTCTATGGTATCTCCGTTAACATGGGACAAGGCACAAACGGCGCTCCACCAACCTCATTACCCAGCAGGGCTTCTATTCCTTCGACAGCCAATGAATCCTTTACTGCAAAGTCAAAATTACCTGTCACCAACTCGCACGACAGTTTCAGACGGCAAATAAGGGTAATCTCTTCTCCTCCTATTCCCTTCAAATTAACAGAGTCTCCTGTGTACTCCTCGTATCACAACACTATGGTTGCAACCTGTGTCGTGCAATATCTTGACCTGGGTTCTATCACTCTTGTCTATTGCTGCTAACATACCTTCATAAATATATGGTTTAAAGGTATCCACGCTGTTTGGGTTTGTCCTGTTAGACGTATAAACGCTGGCTGGTTTATTTTACTCTTCGACCTTTCCCGATTGTTTCTACGTCGAATTATCCTTAACCACCTGGGCAACTGCTTTCAGTTGATTGGAACAACATTTCGTACTGATATAGCCTCTCTTGCCCCACTTAAAACAGACAATATTAACCTTCTGCACGTCTTTCACGATACTAGAAGGAGGTAATATCACATTTTGCTTAGGGACAGTACCAGTTCTACTTCTGGTGTAACTAATGATCTTGTTCACATAGTTATTACTGAATTGGTTTCCATGGTTCGGCGAATACTTTATACTTGGTCGGAACGACGGTTGAAACTTCCTTCCCGAGGAGGGTTTACGACCGATAATATTATAATCTTCACTCAGCGAAGCAGCTTTATCAAGTTTCTTCATCTCTCTCTCTCTCTCTGAAGTACATTCGAATATGTTCAAGAATTCCTCTTAGATATTGTTCTAGTACTATCAATTCCTCTAAATGAGCCACATTCCTCACGTTAGCAATCTCTGCCCATCTCTTAAAACATCGTCGTACCCTATAAGTGTAATCCAGGAAAGTCATTTTCTCGTCCTTCCTCAAACTTCGGAACATTTCATTATAAAATGCAGGGGTTATCTGATACACTTGCACCACGCTCCTCTTCACTTCTTGATACTCCTTCCTCTGGTCCTGAGATAATGACAGGTAAGCACTGAGACCTTTCCTGAAGAGTACACTCTGCAATAACACAGACCATTTATCTTCAAGCCATTGCATCATCGATGCAAGTTTCAAAATGTTCGAAGAACTCGTCTGGAGGCTCTTCTGTGAACTTTGGAATTAACCTCTGAGCGTTCGTCACATTAAACACGGGATCATGCATAGCAGGGGTTATCTCTCTTTGCATTGCCGACTTTGCACGAACATTCAACAGTTCCAATTCCCTTGCATGTCTTGCGACCTCTCTGGCTTCTTCCCTTTCTTTTTCTTCTCGTTCTGCCTCTCTTTCTTCCTGTATTGCTTCCATTTCCCTCGCATGTCATGCTTCTTCTGCCTGTCTTTCTCCCCGTCTTGCTTCCATTTCCTTTGCATGTCGCGCTTCTTCCATCTCTTCTCATCTTGCTTCCATTTCCCTCTCTCTTGCCATCATCTTCAACTTGATCAAATCCTCCTCCGCTGCAATTCATCAAATCTCAGTCTCAACATCCCTTTCTGCTTTCATGCCTTCAGTTTGTGGGTCATCTGGTCCTTGCTTCACCATAAATTCTTCTTCAGCCTCCTCCAACAGTTCACGAGCTGCTACAATATCTTGTTCCGACAATTTTCTCAAGTTTATCAACGCTTCTAAGGCTAGACACTTGATTTGGGCTTTAATCATTCCACTTGTTGTATGGCTACCACATGTCATTAAAATAGAGATCCACTGAGCTTTAGTTACATTAGCTTCTGACAATTCCTGAACATTTGGGGTTTTTCAAAAACTCTAGGATATTAAACTGTGCCATCTTGTACTTTACAAAAAAATTTTCTACCTCTCCGGAAAAAAATAAATCCTAACAATACACAGAATCCTATCAACAATAAATTGTTCAAACGGTCCTGTTATCACCAATATGTGAAACAGACTTGCTCGATTCAAAGGGTCTGGGCACCAAAAATATATCATATTATGGTCCCGTGTCTGGGAAACAAAATATAATATATATATGACGGCTGGCAAGATACACAACCTCCCAAGTTCTAAACTCACCTGTTTGTTTTTACATTAATCTGTTACATTTGAAAATATTAATACCCAAGCTCTGAGACAGTTATATAACTAGCAGCCAGCAATATATAAAAACACTGAATACCCAAAGGTCTCTTAAGTACACTCAAAACAAAAGTGGGTAGTTACTATTAAGAACTTCTGTATTCAAACAACCTCTTACTTCGATTCTTTAACAAAGATACGAGTGAGTACTGTAACAAACACTGGTGATTGGAGTAATACACTCTTCACAAAAATAAATATATTCTATAAAAATTACAACACTTTGACAGAATTTACAAAAAAAAATAAATAATTCACAATGTTAAGCCTGAACAAAACTTAGACTAAGGCAAAAGAAATTAATACTTATGAAAATTATACAATCCCTTCTTTCACTAAAAATTAACTTTTACACAATTAACTCTCCCTCGTCTTCTGCAGTTATGCAGCAGCAGGGTCTCTCATCTACTTGGTTGGGTTTTCAATTTGGCTCCTTCATTGTATCGTTTAGCGATCTATAAACATTTGTTTCGTTGTTGATAAGACGATTGGTTATATCTATTTTTCTTATAGAGAATCTGGAGAAATAAGCTTAACTAGAGTTACAGATATCCGGTAGCTGTTGGGTAGCTCTAGCCATATTTGACAGATGTCTTGCTTGAGAGTGCCACCGTAAGACTGCCAGGTAATGTCTGGTTAGACCCCGCTCACAACTACATCTCCGGTACGTTCTTTACATTAAATACATAACTATGATGGCTAAAAAGTCAGACTCATTAAGTATTTTTTTTTTATTTCTATCATGATTATAGATTATTGGGTTAAGTTTTCCAAAATGACCTAGCTGATATTTTGATAAAAAAATATAGTACAAATTCTCTAAAAATCATGCTAAATGAACTGTATTTCTTATTGAGTGAAGTTTCAAAATGCTTCGTCCCAGGAACCTAGTCTCATTAGAAATGTGAAGAATGTGAGATTTGTCAGTTAGTGACTTTCGAACAAAAATCACTAAATTCAGGTATCACCAGTTTTGCTGTATACTGTACTTCTTTTTCGTCTATTAGCGTGCTTTTTTCCCATTCGTATGGGGTAACACGGTTGCCTTCTTTTGAAGGGCTTTACTTTGGCTTTGGGGTAGACTGTGGTCCCGACCGGCTGCCCTGCCTGTCATTGCGTGTAGACCCCGGTAGCGTATGTTTGTGTTGTACCAGCCACCATCGCCCTTCCTCTCAGCAGCGAGGAGTCATGGCGTAGTTAAGTTGACAATTTGAGACGTGTGAGGTGTTGGAATGGCTATATTTGTGTGTGTATTTGTCTGTAACACCCATTTGCTTTACGCAAACCTATCCGTCGATTACATACATAATCCTGAGGTGTCTACATGGATTGCAAAGTGTCCGCCTTTCTGACTGGTCAAGTGCGGAGTTGAACCCGCGCCACAAGCTTCTAAGAAGTCCGAGCTTGCTGCCCAAACCGACTCAGCCATCGAGGCTCCTTTTGCTATATACTGTACATGGTCCTAAAGGAGGGGAGTATTTAGGCTCCAGTATCCGCATGTGCTCATTTTAGAATGAATGTTACCGCTTTGCTTTTCATGTAAAAGGACCCCAACAAGAGTATTTATGTCTCAACATTGATATGTGAGTTTTTTGTAAAAATGATGATTCACTTTGCCTTTAATGTTCATAGAAGTAAGTGTTTCCCCAGGACATGAGACAAAAATTAAAAGAAAGATGAGCTTTTTGTAAACAACATGAGGTTATGTAAAGTGAAATGCCACTTTCTTCAAAAAGAAAAGTATTTAATCAGATGGTCCTACCAGTACTGTATTATCTTATGCATCAGAAACATAGAGCCTTAATAAAGCCTTAGAGCATAAGCTAGTTACAACTCAAAGACCTATGGAAGGAATGATGATGGGAATAACACAAAGAGACATAAAAGACCAACATGGATACGAGAGCAAACTAAAGTAGACGATATTCTAACAATATGTAGGAAAAAAAAAAAACGGACATGGGCAGGACATATAATGAGAATGACAGATAATAAATGGACATTAAGCATGACAGGATGGGTCTCTAGTTATTTCAAAAGAGCAGAAGAAAAAGAAGACGATGGATTGACGAGCTAAGAAAATTTCTGGTAAAGACCGGCATAAAAAGACCATAAACAGACACCTGTGGAGGGTCATGTCTGAGGCCTTTGTCTTACAGTGGAGTAGTTACGGCTGATGATAATGATGATGATGATGATATATACAGTATATATATATATATATATATATATATATATATACATATATATATATGTATATATATATATATATATATATATATATATATATATATATATATATATATATATATATATATATATATATATATATATATATATATATATACCTAGTTTACATAAAATTATATATGTGCATGTGTGTGTATTTAAGTTTGGTGTGTATAGAAATCAGTTCTAATGAGTTATGATTATCGTAGAAATACACGCACACGCGCATATATATATATGTGTATATATATATATATATATATATATATATATATATATATATATATATATATATATATATATATATATATATACAGTATATATATATATATATGTATATATATAATATATATATAATACATATATATATATATATATATATATATATATATATATATATATATATATATATGTGTGTGTGTGTGTGTGTGTATGTATGTATGTGTGTGTGCGAGTGTGTGTGTGCGCGTGTGAGTGTAAAAAATCAATTCCAGTGCTATTATATTATCAACAAATTGAAATGAGATGTACCCTCACTTAATCCTTAGCTTTTGAATTAATTCAGCGCGCCAGTTACAGTTATGAAATTTATCGTACAATCAGTTTTCTACTATTGTAGTAAAAATTTAAACTCCCAGCTAACTAAAATGCAATTCTACGCCAAAGCTGTATTCACTATCACAATTAAAGATTTTAATGGAAGGTATATACAGTATATATGTTCTACAGCTTCCTGCATAATGTAGGCATGTTTGATTGCCCAACTAAGTACATTATGACATTAAAATTTAAACACAGAAGATGTAAATCTTGATTATTTCTTTCCAAAAGTCTGGTGAGAGTCTGATAACTAATTACTTTGAGAGAGGATTATTATACTGTATATCATATTTGTGTATCATGAAAATACATTTTGCCATATACCACAAGTCGAATTAGCTTTGGTCATTAACATCATAGTTACTGAATTTTGTAGAGATGCTAGTTCAATGAATGCTTATGTTTAATAAGAGACAAAAATATACCAGCACACAGCAATATCATCATTGCCGCAGGATCTCAAACAGGAAATTAAAGAATCGTCAACTCAGAGTAGGAGAATTCAATATACAAAGGCAGCTACTGTATGTAAAGAATCTTTAGGGTCGTTCATTGAGAGCCTGGTTTGCGAATACCTTCTAGAGAGAGAGAGAGAGAGAGAGAGAGAGAGAGAGAGAGAGAGAGAGAGAGAGAGAGAGAGCGCTCTTTAATCATTATAAAATAGTCTAATGGGATTTATTTACTAGAATGGATGAAAGGAACAGATGCTTCTGAGATTTTGATTAACAGTGCTTATTGCAATAAAAATACTCTGCAAAGTAAACAATTTTTTACAATAACCTCTATTTACAATTTCGGAGTTATTGGAATCATGACACCTTTTCATAATTTCCTGACACTTTACTAGAGTACGCAGTAATGTAGTGAGTTTCCAAACTACATTATCTGTCAATATAAACAACAAGGCCGATTTATGTGAGAATAGCTTAAATTTACCCATTAAAGTGATGCGTGTAGCTTGCAGTTTCTATATAAACAAAGGAATCAGAAAGTGAAGACCTCAGTTCCTTTACCCATAAATAAGATCTGACAGAGTTCAGGCCTTTAGGGAGCGAAGGATACGTGGAAACTACTGAAAGTGTGAAATCTTTGGCTAACTCCGTGTTGGCAAATGTCTTCACATAAACCGTAATGCTACAAAACTATTCATCATCAGTTAAAAGCCATGCATAAGTCTCGCCAGTCACAGCTGCGAATTCTTTCAATTTTCATCTCAGGAGAAGACTATTTTCAAATACATTTCTTTCCTTCTGTATCTTATTCAACTGAAAATTAACACTGATTTCCACTCCACCTAAAATTTGAATCCATGAATCCATTTCCGCATTAACTGAGATTTTAATCTGCAATAAATCACACCGACGCAGAGAATCGGGTAACACCCAGTTATTAATATTATTATTGCTGAGATTATTATTCCAAGTGCAACTCCATATGGAAAATAAGAATGCCACAAGCTCAAAAGGTCCAAGAAAAGCAGCCTCATACTGGAAAAAGTTACAGAAAAAAATATGCTATGTAATGAAATTGATATAGAAAAACATACAAAATCAAAACAATTAGTTCACAACGTGTTTCATTTATTAGGCTGCTCAATAAAATTGTCTACTCCCAGTTCTGACAATTCAACAAGGCCTAAGTTTGAATAAAACTTTTGGTGAACTGTATGGAACTGGACCTTGCGATTTAATACATACTTCTAATGCAGTTATTAACTTTAGAGTTTCTTAATATCTTATTTTTACATTACTACAGATCAGAGGTATAAACATCTTACTGAAATTAGTGGCATACCATTGTCAATATATTAAGATGCGATTATCTTTGCTTTTTTGTATGTAGTCATAACTCATTCGACCTTTTATGGTAATTTTAATTTAAGTAATTATTCATAAACTATTGGTTCACTGTCGACACATGGCATTGAATAATTAATTAGGCATTCAAGATTGGGAAACTTCCTGTTTCCTTTTGTAATTATCAGCAATTGGAATATGATTAAAAATTGATAACTTCTTTTAAAATACCTATCTAAAGAAAGATCTCAAATGTAAAAAAGAAAAGAAAAATAAAGTCAAATAAAGTAGTTTTTATGAATATATATATATATATATATATATATATATATATATATATATATATATATATATATATATATATATATATACAGTATATTATTACGGCTGACGAATTACACAAATTCCCGAGCTCCAAAACTCACCTGATTGTTTTTCATAAATCTATTACACTTGAAAAATACACAACTCCCAGACGACAATATATATGAACACTGAATATCCAAAGGTCTTTTACGTACATTTAAAACAAAACTGGATGAATACTTTACTTGAACTATTCAAAACAAACCTCTTACTTCGGTTCTTAGTCAGGGAATAAGAGCAAAGTACTGAGAAAAAATATTGGTGATAGAAATAATTCACATTTTACAAAAATAAATATATTCTATAAAAAGTTAACAATAATAATTGAAAAGAACTAATACCAAAAATCAAAACTCGAAATATTAAGCCTGAACTAAACCTTAGACTAAGACAAAAGACACTGAAAAAATTATACAATCACTTGTACACTTTGAAAAATTTTACTTTGAAAAAATTATACAATCACTTGTTTCACAGGAAATTAATTTTTGAAAAATAATCAATTTTGACAATTAATGAGAAAAGTTAACACTTAACACTAGTGATTCAACAATGATGAAATTTGCATATATATAACTGTTACACTTACGTCTTTTGAATCACACGAGGCTACCGAATGGTTAAGCAAAATAAATACGCTTCACTGTTTAATCTAAATCTCACAAGGCCAGTTACAAAAATTTTATGTTAAATGTACTTACATTAACACACTACTCTTTAATTAACATCTAGTAATTTCACCAACATTTGAACAACACTACATACATTATGCATTGGATAAAAATCACTTATTCACGTTTGAGAGGACATACATTTGAGAGGAGAGAGGGCAGGCAAACTTTGGCTCTTTCAAAGGGATAGGCTGGATCTCTTCTGCTGCCTATGCATTCCTGGGGGCTATATATATTGACTTAATTATTCTAGAATTTCCTAGTAAATCATTCTCGTAGCATGGGGGCATGGCTCTAGCATCATAAGGTTGCCAGCGTAGTAATTTGAAGAAGGGGTACTAACCCTGCTTGCGAGGCAACCCTATCTCAGCTAACTCCGCCCATCTACCTCTCATAAATGAAGGTCTACCCTTAAATCTGCACTTTTTGGTGTAGATGCAACAGTTCCTTCTTTACTTAAACCAGGTGGCTCAGTCACTCACTGTCCAAAGGAAAAGGCAACCCTTCTGGCTGATGTTTTTGACAGTAAACAGAGTAATGAAAAACTTGAACTTCCTCACTCTTGTTTTCCTGAGGCTAAACTAACTAGTTTAGCTTTTCGATCTCGTGAGATTAAAGCTCTGTTGATGGACCTTGATGCTTATGGAGGTGTAGACCCAAATGGTATTTTTTCTTTGTTTTTTATAAAGACAGCAGGTTTCTTAGCTCCAAAGTTATCTGTTATTTTGCGCAAGTTAGCAAGAAGAGGGGCTTTTAGCACTTGTTGGAGAATTGGTAATGTTACTCCTCTATGTAAATGTGTTTGTGGTAGCTCAAGTCCCACTGATTACCGCCCAATTTCCATAACTCCTATATTATCTAAAGTTTTTGAACGTCTTCTGGCAAAACGTCTTAATAGGTTTGCTGAAGGTAATCATCTATTCCCTAGTTTGCAATTTGGTTTTCGTAAAGGCCTTGGAGCATGTGATGCCCTTCTTACAATCTCCAATGCTGTACAGAAATCCCTTGATTGTGGTCAGGAAGTTCGTATGATTGGCCTTGATTTTAGTGCTGCCTTTGACCGTGTTAATCATGAAGCACTTGCTTTCAAACTGAAACAGTTGGGAGTGGGTGGGTCGTTTCTTAGCATTATTATTGATTTTTTAAGTAATAGATTGCAAAGAGTTGTTGTTGATGGGCACCATAGTGAGTATAGGGATGTGATATCCGGTGTTCCACAGGGTAGTGTTCTTGGCCCATTACTTTTCATACTATATACACATGACATGTGGTTTGGCCTAGAAAACAAGCTTATTGCATATGCAGATGATGCTACTCTCTTTGCATCAATTCCATCCCCTGAATGTAGATCTGGGGTTGGTGAATCCCTTAATAGAGATTTAGCTAAAATTAGTGCATGGTGCAAATTATGGGGTATAAAGTTGAATCCTAACAAAACTCAAAGTATGATTGTAAGTAGGTCAAGGACGGTGGCTCCTCAACATCCGGATCTCAGTATTGATAATGTTTCTTTAAATTTGTATGACTTTTTTAAAATTTTAGGTGTGATTCTCGACAGCAAATTTACTTTTGAGAAACACATTAGGTCTGTGTCTTCTTCAATTGCACAAAAAATTGGCTTATTGAGAAAGTCTTTTAAGATTTTCGGTGATCAATCTATTCTGAAGAAGTTTTTTAATTCTTTCATTCTACCTTGTTTTGAGTATTGTTCTCGTGTCTGGTGTTCAGCTGCTGATTCTCCTCTTAATTTGTTGGATAGAAACTTATGGTCTATTAAATTTTTCATTCCTGATCTAGATATTAATCTTTGGCACCGTCGTTCAATTAGTTCATTATGCATGTTGCATAAGATTTTTCATAACTCTGACCATCCTTTAAATTCAGATCTCCCTGGACAATTCTATCCTGTTCGTAATACTAAGCAGGCAGTTAATTCTAATAGCCAGGCCTTCTCCATCATGAGGCTCAACACTACACAGTATTCTAGAAGTTTTATTCCAGCTGTTACCAAGTTGTGGAATGATCTTCCTAATCGGGTTGTTGAATCAGTAGAACTTCAAAAGTTCAAAGTTGGAGCAAATGCTTTTATGTTGACCAGGCTGACATGAGTCTTTTTATAGGACATATCTATTTTGATGCTGTTACTGTTTTTAGAATGATATATTGTTAATTTATCCTCATTATTTATTTATTTCCTTATTTCCTTTCCTCACTGGGCTATTTTTCTCTGTTGGAGCCCTTGGGCTTATAGCATCTTGCTTTTCCAACTAGGGTTGTAGCTTGGCTAGTAATAATAATAATAATAATAATCATGACAAAAAAAAAAGTGTAAATCTAATTCGAGAATTTTCATGCACTTTCTAACCACGTGGAATCAGAAAGATGATGTAATTCTTCGTGCTCATACCTAAACGAGATTACATAAGACATAAAAAAAATAATTGAAATAAAAACTTAATTATTAAAAATAATGTAAATTTACATATACTGGATTGAATGAAAATACAATTAAATGAATGATGAAAGTCTTATATAATTTACATACATTACTTTAACCTACATGAGTAGAACTCACCTTACAAGCTGGCTATACATGTATTAAATACACAAATGAAATACATGAATAGAATATTTACTTTTATGCTAGACCAGCTTCGTAAGATAGCTCTCCCCTAAGATATTATTTATTCTGGGTCTAAATCCACTGATTCAGCCCGAGATAAATAATCTGTAACCATGTAATATTTACCTGATATATGCTATATAATAATACAATATGGTTGCAAACATAATGACCACCTAGTTAGCCTTTGATTATTACTTTTCATTATATTAACAAAAGTTAAAGGATTGTGATCTGAATAAACTGTAATTTCTTCATTCTGTGGTCTGTTCACATAAACATCAAATTTTCTTATTGCTGTGATTAGTGCTAGTAGTTCTGTTCAAATGTCGTGTTGGGTCGTTGATGCTTCTTCAGCTTCGAAGTCATAAAACAAACAAGGTGAAGAACTCTTTCCTTGTCTTCTTGCAATAAGACAGCTCCAACTCCATTATCCGACGCATCCACTTGGATAAGGAATTTATCGTTGAAATCCTGTGTGAATATGGCCTTCCTTGGACTTTTCATTCTTCCTAGTATTTCAATAACGTTGGTCAGGTCACTGATCTTCTCCCAAATCCGGAATGCTTCTTGGAACTTATTGGTGAGAGGGAATCTTCTTATCGATAAGTAAACCAACACCTGTTGTCCTACCACAAACTGTCTGTTCTTACTTTTCATACCAAACCTTTTCTTCGTTTTTCCTTGACTCGTTTTCATGCTTTCTAGGGAAACTTTCCTTATCTCAGCAATCCTTATCCTCAAATTCTTGACATATTCTCCATCCGTTTCCTCTCGAGCCTTCCATTTTTCTGCCATCATTTTAGACGGTCCTTTGCTCAAGGGTTCTCGTACTTCAATCAGGTGTATGGGAGCTTTATTGATGTACTCGTTAGGCTTTCCAGCCAACTGACAAACGTGACATGCTCGGCAAAACTGGCTCACACCCTTATGCATGCCAGGACAGAAATAGTATTTCATAATCTTCTCTGTCATCTTCCTTATTCCCATGTGTCCCATCTCGTATGCTATGGCAATTACCTGTCTTCTCAACAGTGCGGGAATCAATATCTGATGGTATATCCCCCATTCAGCATTCCCAGGGATGTCAGCTGGTCTATGCTTCCTCATAAGCAACCCATCCTTAAGATAACAACAGATGGGAGACTGCTGCACCTCCATCTGATCCACCACATGGTACAATAATTCTGTTAACGTCACATCCTTCCGTTGCAATCCTATCAGCCTTTTCCGACTCACTTGTCCTACTTCTAATGCTGAGTTTTCTATTTCTTCCAAGTCCATTGCTTCTTTGTCTTCCTGTCCACTCGTCTGTTGTTCCTCTTCTCTTGGGCTTTCTCAGGAGTTCTCCTCTTGCGTACCAACACAGAAATCCTCTTTTGAAAATATATCCTCCAAATTCATCGTTCCTTCGGTTTCTCTGTCTTCTTCTGCAGCCACTTTCTTCGTCATACTCCTAGTCGTCACACAACTAGGAAACAGATAAGGGAAGTCCTTCTCGAGTTCAGTCTTAGGACTATACGTCAATGGTTTCTCCGTTACAATGGGATAAGGCACAAACGGTGCTCCACCAGCCTCATTACCCAGCAGTACTTTGGATAAAAATCACTTATTCACATTTGAGAGAACACACACTTGATAGGAGAGAGAGTAGGCGAACTTTGGCTCTTTCAATTGGATAGGCTGGATCTCTTCTGCCACTTATGCATTCCTTGAGGCTATATTCATTGACCTGATTATTCTAAAATTTTCTAGTAGATCATTCTCGTAGCGTGGGGGTATGGCTCTAGCGACGTAAGGTTGCCAGCGTAGTGATTTGAAGAAGGGGTACTAACCTTGCTTGCAAGGCAACCCTCTCTCAGCTATCTCTGACCACCTACCTCTCGGGACAATAAAGAAAAGAGTAAATCTACTTCAAGAATTTTCATGCCCTTTCTAACCACGTGGAAACATAAAGATGATGTAATCACTCGTGCTTATAAACGAGATTACATAAGACTTCGTAACAAAATACGTGAAATAAAAAGTTAATTCTTAAAAATAACTTAGATTTACATATACAGAATTGAATGAAAATACAATTAATTGAATGAGGAAAGTCTTATGTAATTTACATAAATTGCTTAAACCTACATGAGTGGAACTCACCTTACAAGCTGGCCATACATCTAATAAATACACAAATGAAATACATGAATATAATATTCACTCTTATGCTAAACTAGCTTCGTCAGATTATATATATATATACATATATATATATATATATATATATATATATATATATATATATATATATATATATATATATATTTATGAAGCTGGTCTAGCATAAGAGTAAATATCTTATTCATGTATTTCATTTGTGTATTTAAGAAATGTATAACCAGCTTGTAGTGTGAGTTCCACTCAGGAAAGATTAAGTAATGTATGTAAATTGCAGACTTTTTGTCATTCATTTAATTGTGTTTTCATTCAGTTTCATATATGTAAATTTACGTTAATTTAGAGCATTAAATTTTATTTTAAATATCTTATTCACGTATTTCATTTGTGTATTTGAGATATGTATAACCAGCTCGTAAAGTGAGTTCCATTCAGGTGAGATTAAGTAACGTCTGTAAATTAAAAAAGATTTTTGTCATTCATTTAATTGTGTTTTCATTCAGCCTCCTATATCTAAATTTACGTTATTTTAAGGAATTAATTTTTTATTTCACGTAGTTTTGTTACGAAGTCTTGTGTAATCTTGTTTAAGTATGATGTATGACACACACGAGGTATGTGCACGAGGGATTACATAATTTTTATGTTCCCACGTGGTAAGAAAAGACTTGAAAATTCTAGTATAAGTTCACTCTTTTTTTTAATGTTACGAGATGAAGGTGGGCGGAGTTGGCTGAGAGAGGGTTGCCTCGCAAGCAAGGTTAGTACCCCATTCTTCAAATTATTACGTTGGCAACCTTACTCCGCTAGAGCCCTGTCCCATGCCACGAGAATGATTTACTAGAAAATTCTAGACGAATTATGTCAATATATATAGGACCTAGCAATGCATAAGCAACAAGAGATATTCAACCTATCCCTTTGAAAGAGCCAACATTCACCAGCCCTCTCTCCCCTGAAGTGTGTAAAGGGTTTTTCTCTCAAATGTGAATAAGTGATTTTTATCCAAGGTATAACGTGTATAGTGTTGTTCAAACGTTGGTGATATTATTGGATGATAAGTTGAAAGTGTAGTGTGTTAATGTAAGTACATTTTATCTTATAAATTTTTGTAACTGCCCCTTTGAGATTCAGGTTAAACAGTGAAGTGTATTAATTTTGCTTAACCGTTCTGTAAATTTGTGTGAACCAAAAGGCGTAAGTGTAACAGTTACATATATGTAAATTTCATTATTGTTTAGTCACTAGTGTTAAGTGTTAACTTTTTTTCATTAATTGTCAAAATTAGATATTTTCAAGAATTACGGTTATTTCCAGTGAAACAAGTGATTGTATAATCTTACAGAGTACCATTTATTTGTCTTACTCTCAGGTCTAGTTCTGATTTATATTTGGAGTTATTTTGTTTTGGTGTTAATTTTGAATTGTTTACACCTTATAGAATATATTTATTTCGTAAAGTATGTTATTTCGATCACCAATACTTGATGCAGTACTTTGTTTGCTATCCCTGACTAAGAACCGCAGAAAGAGGTTGGTTTTAGAATAGTTCAAATAAAGTAATCACCTAGTTTTTGTTTTGAGTAACGTAAGACATCTTATAGATATCCAGTGTTCATATATTTGGCCGTCTGCGAGTTGCGTATTATTCTCAGAGCTTGAGGTATTTTCTCATGCATCTCAGATTTATGTAAAATAAAACAGGGGAGTTTTTGAGTTCTGTAATTTACGTAATTCGCCGGCCGTAATATTATTGATAATAATAATAATAATAATAATAATAATATATATATACACACACACACACACACACACACATATATATATATATATATATATATATATATATATATATATATATATACATACACACACACACACACATATATATATATATATATATATATATATGTATATATGTATATGTATATATATACATATATATATATATAAATATATATATATATATATATATATATATATATATATATATATATATATATATATATTATATATATCATATGAATGAAGAAGCGTGATAATATTTGGCATTGTTTTTCTAGTGTTATTCATCTTTAATGTGATGAGCGTTCTAAAGCATCAAATTTACAGTAGAAGTTTGAATACAAATTTGATGTAAAGAGTTCAACTTTAATTGAACGGTTATGAGAATATTTTAGTCTTAATCATCTCTGGAACTAACCATGTTATGGAGAAATGGTTTAATGATGGAACTATATACGTTCAATTAACAGGGGAAAACCATCCATTGTATAAACATACCTAGATAATCGTAAGGTAAATAAGATATATTAGGAATACTATGCGCAAATTGCCCTCCCTATCTCAAACAGCCACACACACAACAAAACTCCAATTATGTCAAAATGATCTTCTACATGCAGAGGATAACTATAAGGAATAAAACGTGTGCTGTCTGTGACATCCCTTAAGCCCATCAAGCATCGAGAAACCACGGACGGACGATCGTGATTCTGTCATGTTCAACACCTAGCCGTCATGTGACATCCTTTGCAAATTGTCGTGCACGTGAGGCAAGTTCTAAACCTTTCAGTTCACAAATCTCTCTCTCTCTCTCTCTCTCTCTCTCTCTCTCTCTCTCTCTCTCTCTCTCTCTCTCTCTCTCTCTCTCTCTCTATATATATATATATATATATATATATATATATATATATACAGTATATATATATATATATATATATATATATATATATATATATATATATATATGTGTGTGTGTGTGTGTGTGTGTGAAGTTAGGTATGATTCAGTTTACATGTTCAAGCAGTATTGTTACAAGAGAACCTAATTACCAGTATGAAATCTCACAAATCTTTATAATAAACTATTCGATTGCTTTACTTACTGCTTTGATGAAGTTATTTACCGAGGTGTCCACCCATTTTGAATACCTGTAAGAAAAGAAGACAAATATCAGTAAAGGAAACAAATTCTTTAAATACTGAGTTGTATTTCATATTTAATTTTTATTAGTTTTAATATTTATTCAAATAGTTTAAATATTATATTTCCACCAACATAAAAAGATTAAAATTATAAATGTTCTACATAGGTTAGCAGCGTAAATAACATCAGACAAATCTACATTTTGCAATAGGATCCAAGGAAATAGTTTCCACACAAATTACTGTTTCAGGACCAATATTCATACTTGTACAGTATATTACTTAACTGGCACAAATTATCATAATAATTGTAGGTCTTGCATCTCTAGTCCACTTTGGACTACAGTTCAAGCAAGAATTTTTCTGGGCAAATATTGGAGATCAAGATTCATTTATGGGTATTTTGATACGTGTTGCTTGAGGCAATGATGGTAACATAGATTGTCTCACAAACAATATAGAGCAAGCTTATAAACATCTCCCCACTCTCTTTCTCTCTTTTCTTATATATATATACATATATATATATATATATATATATATATATATATATATATATATATATATATATATATATATATATATACAGTATATATGTGTATATAAATATATATATATATATATATATATATATATATATATATATATATATATATGTTCATATACACATGTGCAGGTATGTGTATATATATATACAGTATATATATATATATATATATATATATATATATATATATATATACAGTATATATATATATATATATATATATATATATATATATATATATATATATATTGAATACAGTATATCAAGACACGAAAGGAAAAACTCAAAACCCAAATACTTTCGTTTCCCTGGTCCCGTTTAATCTTTTCTTTATGAAATATGTAGGATCCTTAAGAGATCAGCTTCTTAATGAACTCATTAACTTGAATTTAGGAAAAGGTGATACTATAAAGTAAAATAAAACCCAACTGTGGTTATAGTTTATATATCGTCCTTTGGTATAAGTAATTATTATTGCTTCCAGATGATTCCACAGGGTAGTCATTAACATTACGATTACTCTTTTGGCTTGTATGTAGTGAATGCTATGACCAGTGTTACAACAATGGAGAGGCTAACCTCATAAGGATCGATTGTTCTGTTCTGTATAAGTGCTATATACTACATATATCTCGATTTTTATTTCTGATGCCCATAGGTCGTAGATACTACCTAAAAATAATGTTTTTCACCAAAATTAGTTTGCTTGATACATACATAATTATACAACAAACACACACACACACACATACACACACACATATATATATATATATATATATATATATATATATATATATATATATATACAGTATATATATGTGTGTGTGTATGTATTATGTTCTTAATCGGTGATAATAAAAATGATATCAAACACACACATAATGTATATATATATATATATATATATATATATATATATATATATATATGTATATATATATATATACAATAAACCACAAGGAAAAGCGAAATTAGTGAGTGAATCCTAGCTAGTTCTATCTCTACAACATCATCAAGAGAACTGATGATGTAGAGACGAAAATAGTCAGAATCCACTCTCTAATTGCGCTTTTCCTATCATAAGTTCCTGTGAGCTTTATGTAATATATATATATATATATATATATATATATATATATATATATACATATATATATATATATATATATATATATACATATATATATATATATATATAAATATATATATATATATATATATATATATATATATATAATATATATATATATATATATATATATATATATATATATATATATATATATATATATAAACTGTATGTGTGTGCAATGCCACTCTCATTATCACCGGTGAAGAAGATAAACTATTGATAACATAAGAGATCAAAGATAATGTGAAAACAGCTGAATTACTGTTGAATCGCGACAAAGGATTTACTATGAAGCGTAACAACAGTAGAAACAAATCAGAAAATGTACGAAGCAGCTACTGTACTGTACCTAGCTTACTTATCTGTGCATTCTATTTCTGTTAAATGAAGTGGAGTCACTTGCAGCCACCAGCCCTGTTTAAGAACGTGACCTTTAGCGATGATACATTTTATATGAGCTCGACGTCTTTCAGCTTGAGTGACAGCTGGCAATTACGTGGATAAAGAGCAACCAATTTCGGTGATGGCTGAATCTCATAAAAATTGTCCTTACACTAGAAATTCCTTTATTGGGCAACTATATATATGAGGGATTTTCTAAATCATCTTTTTCGTCTTTTAATTTTTAGCTTACGGTCAAAAGTGATAAATTTTGTAGAGAGAGAGAGAGAGAGAGAGAGAGAGAGAGAGAGAGAGAGAGAGAGAGAGAGAGAGAGAGAGAGAGAGAGAGAGAGATTTCCACTTTGCGCTTATTTTTACTCTTGATTTATAATTAATTTAAATCACAAGACTTTTTTTTTTTTACTATTGAAGATTCCTCACTGTCAAATCAAAGAGGGTGAAATATTTAATCTTACTTTCTATTGACTGATATTGAAATAAGTCATAGAAGCACTGATTTTTTATGACGTAACTGAATAGCAGGAGACTGACACACCACACACCTACATTTTTTTTACTGCTAACTAAGATTACGAGAATCTCCTTAATCACCGATTTTGTTCAGTCAAGGATTGAAACCGGCCACATCCAGTTTATACTGAGACAATTCTCAGTTTCTCTACCTGTTTAATCATTAGTATTCTAAACGATTATCAAGTAATCCTCAGAATCATTACTGGTGGAATTTTAATGGTAATAATAATTGTAGGAGGTATCTTAAATATACTGTTATATAATATATATGAACTGAAAGTAATCATCCATGAAAAACACTGTTTTTACAAGTTTAAATATCTCTAATATTACCGTAATGAATACATTCATTAAATTTAATTTTGGTTTTCGATATGCAAAGAGTCATAATTTTGTAACAGATTTTCAAATACGATAGACTTTTCATTCACAATGGGCATATAAGGGTATTATTTCGGCAGCTGATTATGAATATGAATGCCAAATTGAAATACATTGCAATTTAATTATAATGAGCAAAAAGATCCATTTCATTTTCAAAACTATGAAGGTTGGTGTTCTTGTAGCAGTTAGGCAAAAGGAGTCTAGATACAAAAAAAAGAAAAGAAAAAAAAACTACTGTTTTTTTTTTATCTTATAACTAGGAGGAGCAGAAGAAAATTATTTAAAAATAAAATCAGATAAAATCAAAATTTATCTTGGAATTTCAATCAGCTGACACTGATTTGCATTTAGCAGAAAACCGCCTTGCTTTATAAAATGATAATGAGTAGGTTACGATATGGTACTAATTTAGATGAATAGACAATTATACCCATTTGTAAGCTGATAAGTTACCGCGACTTCTTTCAGCGTCGTTAATCGGAGCTGTTACGACGACAATATATAAGATATTAATCAGTCAGACAAATAACCTATCAGCTAATCAATCAACTTTCTCTCTCTCTCTCTCTCTCTCTCTCTCTCTCTCTCTCTCTCTCTCTCTCTTCGCTTCCCACACTGACATTTTCCTGAGAACATTTGCCAACTGTATTTTGTTATTCCAAAGGATCTAGTAAAGTCTGGCGCAGTTATGTTATGCTCCGGAATACATATTTACGAAGATATGTAACATAAACAAAATTGCAAATATAGCAGGTAGGAGGAAACATTGCTATGCATTTACATTCAAGTCTTTATTTGTATCTATATGTCTATATATATATATATATATATATATATATATATATATATATATATATATACATACATATATATATATATATATATATATATATATATATATATATATATGATATTAAAAAACATTTTATATCCTAAAGATAACCTCCAGCTGTATGAGAGAGAGAGAGAGAGAGAGAGAGAGAGAGAGAGAGAGAGAGAGAGAGAGAGAGAGAGAGAGAGAGAGAGAGAGTATATTCAAATTTTATTGATTTAAAATAACTAGTAATATTCACATAATGGTGTACTGCATAACTTGAAATCAGATGAAAGGTGATCAAAATGAGTTAATGGTTTATCAACGTCAAAATCTTCAATATCCAATCCTATTAAAAGTTTAATTTAATTTAACAGGCTATTCCTATTATTATTACCACTAAACATTGAACACAAACACTACACTTGAATTTACATCCAATAATTTCACCAACGTTCGAACAACACTACACACGATATATGCTATTCACTTTTGAGAGGATACACCATACACACTTGAGAGGAGAGAGGGCTGGCAGACGTTGGCTCTTTCAAAGGGATAGGCTGGGTCTCTTCTGCTTTCTTTGCATTGCTAGGACCTATATATATATTGACTTAATTTGTCTAGAAATTTCTAGTATATCCTTCTCGTGGAGTGGGGCATGGCTCTAGTGGCGTAAGGTTGCCAACGTAGTAATTTGAACAAGGGGTACTAACCTTTCTTGAGAGGCAACTCTCTTTTAACTAACTCCGCCCACCTTCCTCTCATAACATTAAAAAAAAAGAGTAAACTTAGTCAAGAATTTTCACGTCTTTTCTAACCACGTGGGAACATAAAAATGATGTAATCCCTCGTGCTCATTCCTCGTGTGTGTCATACATCATACCTGAACAAAATTACACAAGACTTCGTAACAAAACTATGTTAAATAAAAAGTTAATTCTTTAAAAATAACATAAATTTTCTTGTACTGAATTAAATGAAAATACAACTAAATGAATGACGACTGTCTTATGTAATTTACATATATATACTTAATCCTACGTGAGGGGAACTCACCTTACGAGCTGGCTATACATCTCTTAAATACACAAATAAAATACGTTAATAAAATATTCTACTTTCTTGAAGACCAGCTTCGTAAGAATATATATATATATATATATATATATATATATATATATATATATATATACGTTTATATACATAAATATAAATATATATATATATATATATATATATATATATATATATATATATATCCTATGATAATCTTAGGAATTTTTAAAAATAAAATAAGTTCCTAAGGATTAAGCAGCCTTTTTAGTGCACCTTTCGAGACTTAAGCTGACTGGTACCATTTACTGGTGTGGCTAATTATTTAAGTAAGGAACACGTCCGCGCCTTATTTTTCTTTGTTTTGGTAACAAGCACATCCAGTAATTAAAACACTTTCTTCAGCATACACACTCCATCCACATTCCTCGTTACCAAACATTTACCTAGTCTAATCGATTCCTCATGCATAACTTCGCAACCTCATGTGATTTAGCAATAGAAGCTGCTAAATTTGCCGTAATAATGGCAAATAATTTGAATAATTATATTCTATCAAGAAAGCTAGTGCACATAAGCCAAAATCAATCGAAGAGATTCCCAATTTACAAAAAATAAATGATGAGAATTTCAGCAGGTCTGATCCTTCTGCCGAGTTTAAACATATTTCTCTTTGAAAGAAAACATATTCTCTTCTAAAGTAGACACACTTCGCTGCCAAGCAAACATATTTTCGTACGTAAACACGGCATTCCAAAACAATTTCGTTCTCCTTCCATGTATACTGTATATGAATCTCTTCCGGGAAAAGATATTTCCTTCCTGAGCAATTGCATCTTTTCCCAAGTAAGTAACCATGACCCGACATCGAAGTCTAAATATCAAACGAATGTGCTACAATCACAGAAACTGTGAGAAGGGAGAAATGTCTTGCTATCCATCAAACTCCTACTAAACTGGATATCATCTTTTATGTAATGCACATTCCTTGATGTTAGTGTATAAACTCAATATTATAATAAAAAAAGAAATTAAAAAGTCCTGTAGCATGACAATCACAATAGTAAGAAAAGAATAAAACTATACCTGTTATTACCATTAAATTAACTACTACGAAATTTATTTCTAAATTTACGTCTCTCTCATTAGATATTTAGACACTTCCATTAAAAAGATCCCCATTCTGTGTGAAGGAATGATTTATTGGTTTATCCGCAATATAAGCATGGCTACACCTGACAAGTACTTCTAAGCAATTTGTTAATACTGCGTTGCAATATAAATAAAACTTCGATTCTTTAAGGAAAATACTTTGTCTCCCTTTCATCTATACCTAGGATTACATAAATACCCCTGTGCATAATTTGAGGAGAAAAAAAGTGACATTCTCTCGGAACCATCTATTATGTTTTTGTATGAGCTCATATCTGGATGTAATATTTTTCTTACACACGCATATACATATAAATTATATACACACAGTATATATATATATATATATATATATATAAATATATATATATATATATATATATATATGTATATATACATATAAATATATACTCAGTATATATATATATATATATATATATATATATCTATATATATATATATATATATATGTATATATACATATAGATATATACTCAGTATATATATATATATATATATATATATATATATATATATATATATATATATATGCGTGTGTGTGTGTGGGTTTGTGTTTATGTACAGTATGTGTGTGTCACTGGTGTATATTTAAAGTAAGTGTTGGCTATAAACACCGTTAGAGAAACGTAATGATGCGGATTATTAGTATCTATGATAATTGTGTTACCTGAGATTTGCAGCCTGACTGCCCTTTATAGTATGCAAATGTGTTTAAGAGTTAACACCCATAAAATATAGAATATTTCCCATTGATTTAATATGCCTGTGTCTGAAATTTGTTGCAAATTGGCCAATTGCTTTTAGGTAATTAGAAAACGTCTGTCTTATAGAAATTTGTATATAGATACCTTTCTAGCAGGCTAGGCCTTGCTATGCATAGAATAATAAGCAGTGGCATATTGCAATATACACGAAGTCATTAGAAGTCATCTTATGAGCAAAGAATAAATATCATGAACGTGTGTTACTAAGGTAGGATCATATCTCAGGCTATACATATTCCATACATAATAAATGCTTTTATTCACACAAGGTTTCACAGGCTATGTAATATACTCAATCTATTCATATCAACACCATTCATGCACAAAACTTATATTCGTAATTTTTAGTCTTTAGGGGAGAAACATTCTATAGATGTAAAGCTGTCTAAGTAATCGTTACCGGTGTTAATTATATTTCTTCTGGGTAGGTGAAGGCTATAATTCAAAAAGAAGCATTACATTACAGTATATTTTGTGTTAAACGGTTGAAATAAATCGGAAAATATCTCTAAAGCAAGTAAGAATTATCTCTATAGCACGTTTGAAGGCATTCTACAAGATATTTTTAGAAATATACTCCCTCATTGTTCACAAAATAAGTATCAATCCCCTATTAATTATCATCTACTGATGTGATTCATCCCAAGGTACACATATCTGGATTCATCTCGCAATACAGTTCAGAGAAACGACAATGAAAGCAGACACTTTTCTTTTCATAAGTTTAAGGATGTCGATACTTATTTAAAATGAAGGACTACCGTATGTTTCATTATATGGTAACATGAATGGAGTCTTACACAGGTTTTGAAAATTAATTATTGTCAAAATTATCTTTCATTTAACAAAATATAGATATAAATTGAAAGAGGAGTGACTGGAATGATATCTGGTAAAGTTTTTATGCTAAAAAGTTGATTAATCAACCTTTAGCATTATTGAAGCGTAAGAAAATTCGAAGCCTGTCTGTATGAAAGGATGAAAAAACTTTGGCTGAGTTCTGATTTCATCTACATATGTGAAATACAACAAACGTAATATGACCAATGGCGTCACTGAAATGACTGTGGTCTGTGTTGATGTTGTGTACAAGCAGCCGGTACAAATAGCAAGTTTAATTTGAATTAGGGTGCGGTTAACTTTGATTATGAAATGCAACAAAGACATCACGAATCAGACAGATTAACGAGGCATCATCTGCTCGCTCGAATGACGTTTGAAATAACATTATCTTGACAAGCCAAGAATAACTTTATGCAATCGAGTACGAGAGAGAGAGAGAGAGAGAGAGAGAGAGAGAGAGAGAGAGAGAGAGAGAGAGAGAGAGAGAGAGAGAGAGATAAACACCATGTCATATGATAAAGGCGTTTTCTTGCAATTTATTACCATATCATCTGACACAATGTAAGTTGTCTTTCCACTGCCTTATATATATTTCCCCAAAGGCCACCAAAGGATCTACTCTTGGATATATCTGGACAATGACACGCAAAAGCAGACTAGAATAAAAAGCAGGCAACAGAGACAAGAGAAGTCTTTCCCATTTCTGCACACCAACTGCCGCCAGCTGTCTCATTCTCCTCTTCTCCTTAAATGAAAATAAACTGTCTTCATGAGAGACCAAATTCTCTTCTACATCTCCCTCTTGCAAAAACAGTCATTATGAAACATCATGTCACAATCTTAATGGAGAACGGCCTTGTAACGAAAACAGTTATTATTATTATTATTATTATTATTATTACTAAGTGGTATATATAGAGAACACTCGGTTTGCAGTTGGAGGATAATAAATGAAAGACAATTATATTTTGAAACAACAAATACAATTATTACAAAATATCTGACAGCAGTGCATATATAATAACAAATTGTCAAGGAAGCTTTTGTAAGTCCATGAGTAATGAAAAGTACCATCATATTTCACATACAATGATCGTTTTTCTTTTTCTTTAAAGAATACTAAAGAAACCGAAGCTGAATCTGGAATTGCTAACGTAATATAATTATGTGTTTAATGATGATAATGACATGATAGTCATCAATCAAAAGATCCTAATTACAGACACTGAAAACAAAGCAGATAACAGACGGCTGCAACGACAATGCGGAACTTTTACGCTTCAGCGAATTCCTTCCATTCCATTTATAGCTAAACAGAACTACCTCCTTCCCAGCCGACTAAGTCTGCTGCTGTTGCTGTTACTCTTCGTCTTCGTCCTTCTCTTCTGCTACTATATATGATATTAATGATAGTGAAAGAAGCATGAGCTAAACAAAGTTTACATGAATGAAAAAAATAGAGTAGGAAATTAACAACAGATGGTACTGTAAAAACAGAAAACAAAAGGAATAATTACGTAGTTAGCTAGGTTTAATCTGCAAGTTCATCACCATAAAACCTCACCAGTAATCTTTCGATGTCAAATGGATATAAAGGATTTTTGGTGGTAAATGGGGATATTTATAACATCATTTATAGAGTGATTTTCAAAAACTAGAGTAAAAGCACCTATGATCCTAGGAAAAGAACTATATCCTGGGAAATTAAATCTGTTTTCTCTAACCGCCTAACGTAATTCTTGGCTGACTTTTACAATCAAATCTTTGTTTCGGAAAATAAATTAGCACTATTCATACTACCAATGTTCAAGAAAATAGAAAAGGAATAAGGTCTGTCAGTTTACCGTTCTGAACTGACATGGGGAAGATTAACCGATGCCGTCCATAGCCAACGAATTTAATTACGTTGGTTAATCACTGCCAAGAATGAAGCAGCCAACGATACAGAATACCTACGATTTGATACAGAATGCCTACGATTAATGAATACATGTCACCATGCGAAATGAGGCAACCAACGGTACAGAATGCCTACGATTAATGAATACATGTCACCATGCGAAATGAGGCAACCAACGGCACAGAATGCCTACGATTAATGAATACATGTCACCATGCGAAATGAGGCAACCAACGGCACAGAATGCCTACGATTAATGAATACATGTCACCATGCGAAATGAGGCAACCAACGGCACAGAATGCCTACGATTAATGAATACACGTCATCATTCGTAAATATCTTTGCCATGCTATTCAAGTAAAAACATTGAACTAATTTCTTTTTTAACACATTCACCAGTGCCCCGAGGTATATAAACGTTGATATATACATAAGGAAAGTATTGCTTTGCTTACATATTAATAAGATTTATGATATTACTAGCAATCTGTGGTGGTTAATGGATACTTCAGAGAAGTTACACTGCACTGAAAATTATAGATACATTGGTTTTAGAGGTAAGCGACTGTACATACTCCATATTATTTTTTAATTTTGCAAAAATATATAGGATTTTAGGAAGATGAAACAGCAGATGGTCATCAAAATGCTAATTTTTTCAGTAGGAGATGCCACTATAAATACATCAGGATGAAAATAATGACATTCTTTTCTACAAATACTTTAAAATATACCGATGATAAAATGTCTTATATACTTTAAGTTCCTGAAGTAAATCTGATCATAACATACAGAGCATCGTCAACTTACCCTGAAGCAGAAGGGTTAATGTTGCTGTTGCAGATGAAGACAAACATGAGTCAGCGTGAAAAACCTTCAGTTTCCTCTTATAGAAATAATGGTCAGAAGGTCCAAGGTACTCTTTTTTATATACAAAATGCAGGGTAGCTGTCATATAACACAGAAGCAGAAAGGAAGTAAAAAGTTCATTAGATGAAATTAAAAACTCCAAGGTATTAAAAGGTTTCACCATTTGAAAACTCGATAATCCTGAAATTCCAATCTACACATGCTTGTAGACATACAGGTAAACTCGATTAAGGCTATATTTTATCATGGAAAACTCCATGATTTTAGATATTCCTATCATAGGATAAATGGTATGGTACGTGCTCCTTCGGACATGGGATAGTATGAACATTCAGCGATATTATCAACATCCATTATGTAACAACATGAAAAAAGTTTAGAGGCTCCTGAGTGTCAAGTTTGATGGTAAGTGTGGCAAAATAATTGCACACTATGGAGTCATATATGAAGTTCCTCAGAATATGACAGACAAAGGTATACAGAAACGTAGCCATGATTTCCTTTTCCTAACAACAGCAAAGGTACTATGTCAAGGAGGATAGGGATTTTATAGAACTGATCAGCTTCAAATCAATGTAAAATTGCTACAAATCTTCAATACTTTCAATATCAAACTTATAAAACTTATCCTTGGACAACAATATTTCAGTGTTTAAACTTGGTTGAAAATTACATGTTTTACTAGAAGGTTTTAAATTATTTCCTTTAACTTTACATTTAAAGGGGCATGTTAAAGAGAGAACTCAATAACAGTTTTGCTTTAAACTCTCTATCCATGAAGTATCCTGGGGAAAATGACTTTATCAGAGTTCTGCAGTGTTTGAAAACATTAGCACTTTTCTGTTGCATTAATGTTAGTAGGAGCTCGATCAAGTGAGCTTAATGGACGAAAAAGACTCGCGGAGGCAGAGTTGAAGTACTGTTTGGCCTGGTTATATGGGGAGATCGTGGAATGGAATCAGTGAACCTGATCCCTCTTTCCTCACTAAACTCATCATCCAGCTACACCTGTATGAAAACGCAAGCTTGAGAGCGAGAATTTCCTCCCTCGAAATATTAAAAAATACTACTTCAAGACGAATAACGCCTCTTTAAGATATCTGTCTCAGTCACAGTGGTACTATATATCAGAGACAAAACAAAAGACTACATCTGTATGTCCAATGAGGATTGAGGTAGTTGAAGTTAGAAGGAAAGGTCCCAGGTTATTTAAATCAGGGTTAATTTAAATGAGGTTCGGAAATTGTCAGTTCACAGAATGGACGCTGTTCTTTTTTTTTTTTTCTTTTTTGCCTGTCATCATTATCGACGATCAATCTGTCATCATGAAAAACCTTCAAACCTTTATATACTTACATGCAGGTGTAAAAACAGGTCGACAGATAAATGCCGTATTTGACGGACAAATGGAGAAATTATATAGAAAGAGGTTAGAACGGGGTAAATGATGATGGGGGAGTGTGTTGGCCTGGTGGTAGCGTCCTTGCCTGGGGATCGCCAGACTGCGGTTCGAATCCCGCTCAAATCGTTAATTCCTTTGGTTGCTGCATCCTCAACATCCTTGTGACCTAGGGCGGGGGTAGGGTTTGGGGTACCTTATAAATCAATCTACTGAGTCATCAGCAGCCATTGTCTGGCCCTTCTTGGTCCTAACTTGAGTGGAGAGGGGGCTTAGCCACTGATCATATGTATATATGGTCAGTCTCTAGGGCATTGTCCTGCTCGCTAGGGCAATGTCACCGTCCTTTGCCTCTTCCATTCATGAATGGCCTTTAAACCTTTAAGCCGAACTCAGATGTAAAGTTGTTTATTTACCAGCGTTCTTTAGAGAAATAAAAATTCACGTGGATTTTTCAGTAGCTTTGCAATTGGCCGATTATTATGTATACGACACAATAGAAGGAAAGACAAATCTCTTCCATACGAAAATCTTCAACACGTTTAAAACTTTTCTTGAATCTAATTTCTATGTCAGTGCTAAGTGAGCTCATTTCTGTGGTAGTCTCGCCTCTTACTGGTATCAATATAACTAACTATACTGGCAATCTTAGGTTCAAAATACTATCGAATTCAATCATTCTATCACAGCTTCAATTATCCTATAGTAATATGATCTCTATTCTCAGCAATGGCATCTCTTCCTTATATAATAAAAACAGAAGGAGACGCCTTCGCAATTTCATTTAAGAGGTTTTTGACCATTATAAGGGATTTTCGTAAAATACTGTGGAACCTGAAAGTCCAAGACCTTATCACACAAAAGCCTCCTCATTAAGAGTGTCAGTGAAAGAAATTAATTGCCAGCAAAGATACGTAGTGTGGGTAATTGCTTTTCTATCGTTAAGTGAAAAAAACTAGATAAGACTGAAATGCTGAAATGACCTTTTTTGTTATCACAGATACAGCTGATAACTGGAGTTGTTCGGTTTCAATTTTACCGTAAAGAACATTTTATTTGAGAAACAACCAAAACATTACTTGAGGAAGGATGCAGGTTATATTTTAGTTCATCATTATCCAAGAATAACGCCTTATTTCAATGAAGGTCAGAGTCATATTCCTGCGAAAAAAATCAGTGGATTAGAAAAAAATCGTATCCGGTTATGCTTTCCGGAATATCACAAATGATCATGGGTGTGTGAGAGACAAAACAACTGTAGGCTACAATAAATGCCGCTAGATATTTGTTCCAATCTAACAGCCGTTGTCTAATGGTAAGGTCTTTATGTGCACAGATCACATGATAACTAGTTGTTAAGAAATATCTTATATATATAAAAAAAACCAATGATGAACTGCTGTTCAAATTACAGGTGTACTTACGAGTACACATGTGTTACATCCCCTCTGTTACTTCGTCTGTGGAAGCAAATCATCCGTCATTACATATCTTTGCTTGTGAATACGACTATTTTGTGGTTGAATCACTGAGATCAATAAACGAATAGCAAATCCTGCATCGTGTGAAGAAATTTATTATAGACACAAACATATATAATATGAGAGAGAGAGAGAGAGAGAGAGAGAGAGAGAGAGAGAGAGAGAGAGAGAGAGAGAGAGAGAGAGAGAGAGAGAGCACAGACTGCTCGAGGCAATATCAGTAAGACGGGTACAAACCAGGCAAATGCAAACCCACAAGCACACATCATCCATATTGACGTGAGAGACAATAGCAATGTATATATCCAACCAGTCTCCCCACTTCCAGGCGAGTGATTCCTCCCTCTCCTCCCCCCCCCCCCCCACGCAATGAGAACCCAACCATCCAATCCCATGTCCCAGTGGAAGACCCGCCACCCTATCCACCCTCCTAATTCTAACTTGACTCAGCTTTATTTTGTCGATGCATGTACGGTATGTGTGTGTCTGTGTGTTTTCCATGCCGGCTGGAGGTTAATTAAGGAATGCTCCTTTGTTGAATTTTCTTTGTTTAGTCCCGTTCCATTTCTGGCGTTCTTCCTTTAGGGACCATTCCATCTTGTAGCCCAGTTTGTTGCAGCAACAAATTTTGTGTTGATTGTTATTGCTCGCTGGCTTTCTCTAGTTCTCGTCTTTCCTTTTCAACGGTATTTAAATACAGACGAAACCCACACTTTTTATCATCACTCGCAATATTGTTGATTTTACTACTATAATTTTTCAAATGATTCTCTCCACCTATTCTACTTAAGCCACTCTTCGAGATTTCATGATATTTTATGATCAATGTTGACCACTGCCTGTCTTCATCATCACAAAAGCATAAGATTCACAACTTCCGATCTTTTGGTCACTATGAGGTTGGTGCTTTCATCGAGCGGCTATCGAGAGGAAATTCCTTTTCTATCTAAATTCAATATTGAAATTCGAGTCCTCAACTTGTACTAGAGATTAATTACAAAACAAATAGTTCATAAGCTAAACATTTAAACATAACTCAGCTATATAAACGTTAAAAAAATGAGTTTCCTTTCGAGCCACTAATCATTATAACACATCTCTTTAATAATGAAATATTTTCCTCGTGTTTCATTTAGCAAAATGGAATATCTATATTGCTTTCTTATTTATTCAACAACATTACTGAGGAGCCGCAATGTAATTGTGATGGTGCAAAGAGACAAGTAATTAAACACAGTAAACATACCTAAGTACAAGGAGAAATAGCTCAAACGTCGAGATGTATTTGCGAGTAACCACAATCCTGGCAGCAACGCAGAATAATCTACTCAAGTAATGAATATAATTCCCCTTTGCAACTCATTTCCCCTCCTCCTCTCCTTCTTCTTCTTCTTCAACCACTTCTAGGAACTCATACATTAACCTTAAAGCTGCGACCCAAAGGCTGTTCCTCCCGCTTCACAGTTTATACATACAAATGCAGTTATTTCTAATGATCAAATCAGAGTTTACATGAGGATTTACGCTCTAGCGGGGAGAGAGAGAGAGAGAGAGAGAGAGAGAGAGAGAGAGAGAGAGAGAGAGAGAGAGAGATGCTTTGAGAAAATGAAGGGGATTCGTGTATTCTACGAATAAAGAGAGGGAGAGAGAGAGAGAGAGAAGGAATTTATGAACAACGAAGGATGATAAATCATCTGGCATAGCCAAATTAAAATTTCCTTAATGTTATTCAGCCATTTAGAGAATGATGGGCACATTCCACAGCCAAGTGACGAGAAATGGGAAGTTATTCGTACTTCAAATGATTCTCTCTCTCTCTCTCTCTCTCTCTCTCTCTCTCTCTCTCTCTCTCTCTCTCTCTCTCTCTCTCTCTTTTTCTCTCTCTCTCTCTATGTACTTACACACATGCAATATATATATATATATATATATATATATATATATATATATATATATATATATATATGTGTGTGTGTGTGTGTGTGTGTGTGTGTGCGTGTTTGTGTGTGTGTGTGCGTGTTTGTGTGTGTTTGGTGTTTATTCCACGCGTGCGTACACAGAAGAGAGAGAGAGAGAGAGAGAGAGAGAGAGAGAGAGAGAGAGAGAAATCATCAAACATCTCTTCATCCATCGACCCCAACCGAATAAACCCTTCTCTCTCTCGCATCCCCTCCCTGAAAAGAAAAGAAAAAAAGGAGGTGGGAAAAAGCGTGTAATTAATGAGAATCGAAGTAATGAACAAGGTCTGGACGTGAAAAGAGGCAGAAAAAGAAAATGGGCAAAAGAAAAGGAAAAATGGGCTTCAATTGGAAATCGTTGAAAAACAATTAATTAAACAAACAGGCCAAAACGACTGTATCTGACAGGCCTCGCAGCGCATTAAAAGCGCGCGACGAATTTTAGAGGGAGAGACCATTTCGCAATGACATTTTTATGGTATTTCTAACTGACATTTATTTAGTGGGGAAGAGTATTTCAATTTCATATTTTTTTTTTTATTTTAAGGGTGGGGGGTTATACGTCCAGCCTCAATTAGTAAAATATATTTATTTTCATAAATACTTCATCAATCCGGCTTTAATTAAGCGCTGCATCATTATTTCTGCCATATATTGCTCTCAGAAAACGCAGTGCAAGTTGGGCGTTCATCTTGGGCTGATGAAATATATAATTAGACATCACATGCCACGTAGTCTTTTCAAATGCATAGTGGGCTGAGGTCCATCTCTCACTGTTTCTGCAAACGAATCCTAATAACATTCCGCTGAGCAACAAATAAACCTAGGCTCCACCTTGTAGGGGTTAGGTTAGGTTAGGTTAGGTTGGGAAGGTTAGGTTAGGTTAAGAAGGTTATATTAGGTTAGGTTAGGTTATGCATCAGAAAAAAATTGCTTTTTCTCGGTTTTTTTATCGGGAGAGGGGTGTATTTCTTTGCTTGTCCTGCTCTTATGCCTTAAATATAATATTTAGATGTTTTAGGCTATCAAGTGACATAATACCTACAAAAACACAGAAGGTTTTGTCCCTAAATCGAGATTTTAATTTTTGGTGAATATTTATTTCTAGGTTCGCTCCATCATCGGCTTGGGTTATTGCTCGTTTTTTTCTTGCTGTGTGCTTATTTACTGTTCGATTTTGATAAAACTTTGTGTGCATGTTCCAGGTGGAGAAACAAACATGCCTACAGACCGAATTTCAATTCAAGACAGTAGTTTCTCACCGGTCACCAAATAACATTTCCGATTTTCACATTTTTATTCATAAAATCCTTTATTTTCCCTGTAGGATGATAAAACTTACAGAGGATATGCCTTATTTTAGTGGTAACAATGCCTGAAAAATTCATTAGCGTGTCTTGATTAGTGTATTTTTGGGAAATATTTTTTACGATTGGCACCCCTTGAAAGTGGAGCCTACCCTTCCCTTAAGAATCACTACCATCGATGAATACTCACGAACAACTTCTATCATTTAAATTTCTAAAACTAACAAAACCAAGTGAAACTCCTGTCTCCTTGCTCAAAGAAGGTCAAAGGATGTAGTAGAAACAAACCAATAAATTTTTTCTAACGGATCTATTGTCAAAACATTGGAAATTATCAGTTGCATGATCATAAAATGCAGTTTATAATGGTAGACGAAAACCTTAAAAGTAGACTTAAAAAGTCCATCTAGGTTTCGAAAGGTTTTTTAGCCGCTTGCCAATCTCTCCGTTGGAAAAAAAAAATAAGAAAAAAATCAAGAAAAATTGGTGTAAGAAAGACCAAGTCAAACTTTTTTCATATAAGCTTTTCTATTTTGTCACGGTTATGTTTTGTCACGAAATGACTAATCAGAAACTGGTTCAACCATTAGAAGTGTTGATTCTATATCATAAGATTAGTCAGTCATAATTGGGTTCAGATGTGTTGATTTCTCCTCTACTTGATGCTATATAGCGAAACTTTTTTTTTCTTTATTTTGCCGCATTTGTCGTATTGTTTGGCAAGAGTCTTAGCATTCATCTTTCAACCCAAACTCGCATGAGAAATAATGAGGTCCCGTAACTATCAAGTCGTTCCCCTACTCTGTTAACGAGAAAAACTATTTAGTTATAAACAGATGTCTCCGATTAACAGAGTCATGCATTCTTTAGCCTTCACATCCTCATGAACGCTAATCGTTATATCTACCGTTCCTCTGCTGACATAAATACAGCATAGAGCATTTTTGCTAAATTATAATACAAGTTTTTATTGTGTTCTAAAGTGGCAATATCCTCATCAATATCCCATCTTTCCACTCTGTCTATGGAGATATTGTCATTACTTTTAAGATAGATTTTCTATAGCTTTCCAACTACAGAGACAGAGCGGGAAATTTGACACCGAATTGTAAATTGAACCAAGATAGGAAAGATCTTTCAGAATACCTCTCTTGTCTTAATGTAGTATCAATACACAAGACAAAAGAAATCTGCTTTCCATCTAGCAATACCCTGAATGAGTTGCTTTCATATATCTTAGTAAGACACCTCAAATTCGGTCCAGGTTTCTATTGGACTTGAATTAGCATGTTCCGTATGCGCAACTGTTTTATTTATACTATTTTTATTTTCACAATATGGAACTTTGAGGAATCTTAAGTCATTATTCATCACACATCAAAAGGCATTTGGAATAATAGGTTTTATTTTGGCATTTTATAACTCTTGTTACATCTGCTTCCTTTCCCCAGTTTTCTGTTTTCTCACCCACACTTCTTGTCCATGATCTTCGCTATTCTTTTAATCTACACATATAACAAAGGCTTCAATCTCCCACCGTCTCCCCGCCATATATATATATATATATATATATATATATATATATATATATATATATATATAATATATATATATATATATATATATATATATATATATATATATATATATATATATATATATATATATATACCAAGTCACTTCACCCAATTTTGGGGGGTAGCCGACATCAACAAATGAAACAAAACAAAAAGGGAACCTCTACTCTCTACGTTCCTCTCAGCCTGACAAGGGACTCAACCGAGTTCAGCTGGTACTGCTAGGGTGCCACAGCCCACCTTCCCCCGTTATCCACCACAGATAAAGCTTCATAATGCTCAATCCCCTACTACTGCACATTTAGACGTGTTTTTTCATATTTCAAATAAGCCATTTATTTTAGTTCATTAATGTCTGGATTCTCTTACCGATCTCGGGATCAGATTCTCGAGCCGAAATCACTCATAGACAACAGGGTGGTAGATTGGCCAGGGTACCAGCCACCCATTGAGATACTACCCCTGGAGAGTTATGGGGGTCTTTTGACTGGCCAGGCAGTACTACATTTGATCCTTCTCTTTGATTACGGTTCATTTTCCCTTTGCCTACACACACACACACAC
Source organism: Palaemon carinicauda (assembly GCF_036898095.1). Taxonomy (NCBI): domain Eukaryota; kingdom Metazoa; phylum Arthropoda; class Malacostraca; order Decapoda; family Palaemonidae; genus Palaemon; species Palaemon carinicauda. The sequence goes on along the minus strand of NC_090726.1, from coordinate 87,554,258 downwards.
ACACACACACACACACACCGAATAGTCTGGCCTATTCTTTACATATTCTCATCTGTCTTCATACACCTGTCAACTTTGAGATTATCAAACAATTCTGTAATTGTTCAGTGGCCACTTTCCTCTTGGTAAGGGTAAAAGAGACTCTTTAGCTATGGTAAGCAGCTCTTCTAGGAGAAGGACACTCCAAAATCAAACCATTGTTCCATAGCCTCTGTACCAAGGTCTTCCACTGTCTTAGGTTGGAGTTCTCTTGCTTGAGGGTACACTAGGACACACTATTTTATCTCATTTCTCTTCCTCTTGTTTTGTTGAAGTTT
>NC_090726.1:87528941-87548941 GCF_036898095.1 Palaemon carinicauda | reverse complement strand
AGGCCAGGTCGCTTATTTTTGTTACAAAGTCTTATGTAAACTATTTGAGAGTGTTATGTGGTCATACACGATAGAAACAAAGGTTTATGTAATGTTCTTTTGTGTTTTATGAGGTATTGCGTCATGTTTGTGAGAGAATACGCAATATATCATGTACTTTGGAATTTTCCCGAAAAACCTAGCAATGGGATGTTATCTTCGTTTTCATTTTGGGGACAAAGGGTGGGAGGAGCTAGCTGACTGAGAGAGTCGTCTGGCATTGCGTGGATTCGGTCGAGAGAGCAATACTTGGTAACTCTGATGCTTTTGCCATGCCCCCCACACTTCCCAGATCTCTGGGAAGTTTTGGAAGTAGCTAGGTTTCATATATAAAGGCGACACCAGGGTTAGATAGACAGATAGAGATTTCCATCCTTAAGTTCACCATCTCCCCTCTCTCTCACTCACGCACACAGCTCATGGTATTGTTTTAAAAGTGTTCAGTACCTATAGTGTGTCTTCTCCAAAGTGATTTTGTGCCCCCACATATATCGTGTGTAGTGAGTACTTTTAAAAATTCTCTTAGAGTTTGTGTAAACGGCCCTGTAGGAAGGTTTGGTATTTGTATTGTGATCTGGTTATCTATTTTCATTATGTGTCAAACTTGAAAATTGTATTCAGATTTAATTTCAAGTTAAACAAGTGATTGTATAATTTTCGTAAGTGTTATTTCTTTTTCTTAGTCTAAGGATTATTCCGATTTAACATTTAAAGTCAAATCATTATATAATTTCAGATCGTAGCATTTTTGTCTTAACCTAAGTTTTATTCGGACTTAATATTTTGAGTGATTTATTTTGTTATTATGTAAATTCTTTTCAAAGTGTTGTAATTCATATAGAATATATTTATTTTTGTAAAGAGTGTATTATTCCAATCACCAGTGTTTAGAATAGAATCTGCTCGTATCTTGTTAATGAACCGTAGTAAGTTTATTCTTAAGAATAATTACCCAGTTTGGTTTCAAGTGTTCTTAAGAGACCTTTGAATATTCAGTGTTTTATATATTGCTGTTTGGGAGTTATTTAACTGTCTCAGAGTTCGTGTATTAATATCTTAAAGTGTAACAGTTTTAATGTAAGAACAAACGAGTGAGTTAGGAATTCGAGAGGTTGATTAACTTGCCAGTCGTAGTATTAAATTATATTATATGTTTGGTTCCCAGTCACGAGCCAGAGTATAATATATTTTTTGGTGCCCAGACCCTGGAGCCATAATCATATATATATATATATATATATATATATATATATATATATATATATACTGTATATACATATATATATATATATATATATATATATATATATACATACAGTATACATACTTATATACACACACACACACACACACACATATATATATATATATATATATATATATATACATATATACAGTAAATAATAAATTATATGGCTGTTATTTTGTGTTCCTATGCCTATGTGTAAATGATAAAAATGTACAGTTACTACAATGGAAAAAGAGAGCAGTTGTCCTATTTGGATGCCATCTAAAACGTCTGAAAGAATCACTGCGATTCTCAGTTCTAACCAATGAAAGTTTTTTCTAATGAAAATAATTTGTTTTTAATTAACAAAATTATACAGTAGCAAACACAATTCTTCCAAGATCCAAATCGCTCGTTCTCGCTCTCCGTCTCTCTCGTTCTCTGCACGGTGGTTATCGAACTACAAAAAGTTCATAAAAGACAAACAATAGTAGCAACTGGGTGTAGAGTGATCGGCAACACATTCATCCAATTATACTTACGGGTGCAGGAAGGTTACACGAATGAACAAACAAGAATATATTGAAATGGGTGAGTGAAGATTAACAGGAGAGAATCTCAGTTAAACATGAGTGAAAAATAAAACAAATATGCTAAAGCTATGGTGTATAATATGAGATTTACATTTCCATATATTCGCTGTGTTGAGATATTAATTTGCTGTGAAGGTAAATTCTTTAGTTTTTGGGTAGGCCATTTTATTGCCCTTAATGGTAACATGAAAAGTATATCATAATATAAAACTTTTATCATTATCATCATTCTCATCTTCAACTAATCTGAAAAAATGATGATAATGGAACGATAATATAAAGATAATATCAATAAAAAAAGAGCACTAAACGTTAACGCTCTGCTTGCTAATGATGTGCGCATGCAAAGCTTGGTAATAACATTAAACATTCAACTGAAAAAATCCTGGTAAGCGGCTATTAGAATAATTACTTTAAAGCCAATGTACGATGATTTACTTATGACAGTGTTTTATTTGTTGTTAATCCTTCTGATTATATACTGTATAAATACATTGACGATAACATTGAAGCATATTAGCCCAGTTACTCAAATTCCTATTCAAAGATTCTATTTTCTTTTGTTCAGGATTTTTGGAGATTATATCATGAGAGGAGGGCATAGTTTCATCCCTTTCCTGTCACCTCTTTAGCTACTATTCTATTTTTTTATTCTATGTTCTATTGCACATTATAAATAATCTAACTTGATTCATATAAGATATGAAATGCAAATATCGAAACTGATGATGAACAAGATGAAATTAATTTGCTCCATCTTTAGGTGATCACCTTTTTAATTCCCAAAAGTATCCGATTCAAAGTCTTACCGACAAAGGACTCACCAGTGAGTCATAATCGACTTTAGATATCAATAGAAATTTCAGTTATAGGGGAAGGCTGCCTATCGATTGCACCCTACGGCTGTGTCATGGATTATACAGAAAATGCAGCAAATACTTTTCTTTTCTATAAAATCAAGGTCGTTATCAGTTAAACGTGTAACGTTTTGACTACTTTTATATGCATGAATATTAAAATAACACATGAAAATAACCAAAAAGAGAAGAACAAGAACAGTAACAATGCAAAGACGACCGACAATTATACTCAAATACTAATGTTGAAGGAAAAAGATTTTAATAATTTTTACCCTTCTCTTCTAGCTTGACTGAAGACCCGATACGGGTTTCTTTGTTATATTTTTCTTTCTGTACTTCACCGATAAATAACTTACTACCTAAATACGTCAACAAACTTTCCTTTGTTCCTGTTATTAGTTGCACCCGAAATAAAAACAAATAATTATTGTATTTAGGACTGCAATATTTCCACATATAGATTATGAGAATGTCATCATCATCATATCCCCCTACGCCTATGGACGCAAAGGGTCTCTGTTAGCTTTCGCCAGTCGTCTCTACCTTGAGCTTTTAATTCAATACTTTTCCGTTCATCATCTACTTCGCGCTTCTAGGTCCTCAGCCAAAGAGGCTTGGGTCTTCCAACTCTTCTAGTGCCTTGTGGAGCCCAGCTGAACGTTTGGTGAGTGCGAAGAGCATGCCCAAACCCTCTCTATCTACCCCTCATCATGATCTCATCCACATATGCTACTCGAGTAATCTCTCTTATAGTTTCATTTTTAATCTAGTCCTGCCATTTAACTTCCGATATCCTTCTGAGGGCTTTGTTCCCAAATCTACTAAATCTGTTGGAGAGTGTTTCATTGTCATACCATAATTCATGTCAATACAGTAACACCGATCTAACTAAACTGATATAAACTCTGATTTTTATATGTAATTTCAGGCGATTTGATTTCCAAATTTTACTTAACCTAGACATTGTCTTATTTGCTTTTTTTCTAATATTTCACTAAACTCTAATTCTAAAGATCCTGTATTGGAGATCTTAGTTCTTAAATACTTAACTTAAATAATTCCACCTCATTAATCCTTTCTCCTTCCAATGATATTTCGTCTTCCATTGCATACTCCATTCTCATCATCTCTGTCTTTCTTCTATTTATCTTCAGCCCCACCTCCTGTGATATTCCATGCATTATGGTAAGCAAGCATTGTAAATCATGTGGTGTTCTGCTAACAAGGACAGCATCATCAGCATACTCTAGATCTGCTAAATTCCTATCATCAATCCAGTCCAATTCTTCTCTGCCATATCTGACTCTTCTACTGTGATTTTATGCGAATGTAAAGCTGGTTTTTATTATTAATGTTATTTATTCAAGAAAAGTTGTTGTTCCTGTTTTGTGCAGAAAAGCTGTCTCGCTGCCAAAAATCTTTTTAGTCAATAGTCTCACGTTCGAAGAAGTAAGAATATTTATGAGGAAGTATGGTCGCTGGTCTCTTGCTATCGGCTTTTCACGTAAAGTCTTTCTTCGATATTACATTTCATAAACGAAAGTAAATTCAGGATACCGTGTATGAGGGCTAAACTTATATACATGTATATACTAGTACACACACGTATATATATATATATATATATATATATATATATATATATATATATATATATATATATATATATATATATATATATATACACACACACATACACACACAAATACCCGTACTGTTCTTCTCCTATCAGCCCTTCTGCCACTTATCTACTTTTCTATAAAACTTCTACCATGCACCTCCTATACTTTGTTATGTTAGTTTTAGTTCAAAATACAATACAGATCACCAGATATAAAAAAACATAGACTTCATATTATAAATATGAAATAGATTTATATGACAAAAGATAGTTTTTCAACCTTGATAACTATGCGGAAATATTTTCAGTTTCAGACAGAGTAAAGCAGAAATAGGAAATTGAAATTATGGCAACCCTGCTCCCAAGGTATTTCAGGTAACAATATGCTCCTATTATTCTTATAGTCACCTTTGTCAACTTAATATTTATGTAATGTAACAATAATTCCTATAACTCATTCCTTATGGGGACCCTTCTTCCCTTCAGACATTCCTTAAAAATCCAAATCATCCACTCAATCACACTATCACGACCACACTACAGAATCTCGCTTGCAATTTCACCAACTGGTGTCTTTCCATTAGACTAACCTCTTGGTTGCCCTTCTTACATCATCAGTCAATTCCTCAAGCATTCTAAGCCTTATATGAAACCTTTTAAGTCTTGTATCGCTAAGCTCTGTCTCCACTCTTTCCTCAACATTCAATGAACCTTCAAAATACTTCACCGACCCAGGACTGCATTTCTACCCAACAGCATTTCTCCCCATGCATCTTTTATTCTAAAATATATTAGTTGGTCAACCTTTCTTTCTGCGTTCGCTTCCCGCAAAACCACCTTTCATATATATATATATATACACACATATATATATATATATATATATATATATATGAATATATATATATATATATATATATATATATATATATATATATATATATATATATATATATATATATGTGAAGGTGATCTGAAGAATCTCATCTTGGCCTTAAAGCAGAAATAATACAAATTTTATCCTTTTATGATTTGAAGTGCTGTATATTTTAAAGCATATTTTGAAGCATGTTTTTTTCAGATTCAAATCTGCCTTGGGTAGCAAAAACATCAAAGTCAAAAGATTTCTCTTCTAAGAGTTTTTGCAGATGTAGGCTACTAACCTTGCAAAAATTCATTTTGGCGTAATGAACGTGTGAAGCAGAATTTTATCACTGCGGGATATCTGTTAAGGATGGATCTCAGACTGACTGGTCTTTGATAATGAGCATTGCAGGAAAATTTATGGCTGTGGAGAAAATGTAAATTAGGATAGAATAATTATATTAAACCACATAATGTGCACATAGGGAATTAATCATAAACCAGCAGAATCCATTTATCACACATATTTGCATACAAGCAAAGATTTTGCTGATATGATTTTGGGAATGAGGACTCCTGACACTAAAAGTGACTTGATTAGCGACACTTAGAATCAGATGAAACACACACAGACGATGCAACTCTTGCTGCAACGATTCCCTCTTCTTAAAATTAGTCCTAAGAATCCAAAAGCAAATTATCAAGTGGTGCAATGGACACCATAAGAAATTGAACTTTTGGATATCTTTTACATTATTAAGATAGCTGATATTATACAGTGAATGTACTTCATGACCGATTGTACCTATAACTGATAATTCTCAACTATGGACAAAGAAATTTTGTTGACTTTAGTCATTCTAAATTACCTTGCAGCCCTTAAAGTTTTTTTTTTTTTTTTTTTTTTTACCTATGTTGGCACCATCAGGGGCTCGTAAAATTTCTCCAGTAAGCGTAATTGTGATATAAATCATCTCCAAAACTGTTCACCTTGCCCTCATTTAGGTGCTTACTTCAAGAATAATACTCTGCTTTCGACTGTGGAGATAAATCCTTATAAGATAACATATGCTGCACAATGCCAAAGATATTCCATTACTTTTACTAGAAAATTTCATCTGCTATTCATTTGTGCACGTGTGCATTTAATTTTAGTTTTTGAGAATTTTCTTCTATATGTTATAGCTCATTTTTCACAAATAGACTCCGGTTTAATGAATATTCTTTCGCATCCAACATGAATAATGGGAATAAAAACTGGTCGAGCCAATATGGGCTCTGTGGTTGAGTGGGTGGGTGGGGTAGGTTCTGCATATAAAGGAAGGTGAAACAAAGTAAGTTCCCGTTTCCTCTCTCTAACGATCTTCTCCGCTCGCAACAGATCTCAAGAATGAACTTCTACGCAAAACTGCGCATTCACCTGGATATATATTTACAAACAGCTACTTGTATACAAGATCATTTTGTGTGAGTGGTATAGATTATTTCTTTTTGTGTGAATGTTTTTTTTTTTCTCTCAAATACACAAATAGCTGGCAAAATTGCAATGAAAGATATTGGCTGCTCAACTGAGGGCGATTAGTTTGACGTTAGCGTTCATAGCATTGGCATTTACCAAAAATCCAAGAAAGACTGAAGATGTGTTTTTTTCTATAAAGTTGAAATTATTTTCAGAGTTTAAGTTCTATTTCTATGCAATAGTCACATTTACGGTATCAATGAATATTCGCAACTCATAACATCTATGAAAAGTTATTATATCGTTAGTGACCCTCTAATTATTCTCCCAGTATCGTCCTTCTCCCTTATGACATATAGACCAGTTTTCAAATTGAAGATAAACACTGAAGTGTTTTTGTCGTCGTCTTCAATTATAGCAGTAGACTCTGCCGACTAGATATGAATAGAATTTTTTCGCGTTACGAAGTATAGCGAAAAATAATTGTCCCAACGACATGTAAGCAGATCTTAGTGTCTTGTTACTTAAGTTCAGTTGTTATGTAGGCATTGGCCAATGAGAATTTAGTGTTGGGTGAAACTTATTCGATGTTTGAAGAGCTATTTAGTAAGTGGTCACTTTCTAGCGCACGCCAGCCCGAGCAAGTCGAATTTATTAGCCAGGACGCCAGGCAGGGTCAAATACAGCTTCAGATGTGAATAATGTTTTCACGCTAGCAATCAGAATGCTGATACCGTTTCAAGAAGTGATGGACAATTTATTATCCGATTTCCAGCAAAATATTCAACAAGTATCCGCACCTCATTAAAGTATGATGGAAAACCATTTGAATGAGCATCGCGTTATTTTGAGGAAACTGTTACGAAAATGTTAGCATTAGATGCGTTTGTTTATCAACTTGGAGGACAAGGAACATCAAAACCAGCTGCAGAAACGAGTTAGTACGCAAAGAGCAGCATCGCCGAAAGTATCAAGCTAGTTAAAGATCGAGGGAAAGTCTGTGGATTCATATCAACTTTGATGGAAGAGGTCTAGAGCTCAATGAAGGCCGAGAAGGGACATTGGAGCCGGGAATGTACCAAGAAAGACGTCGAAAAGATAAGTGAAAATATAGCTGTTTTTATTTTGTACACTTTGCAGTTGGTACAAGGAAATTGGAACTTTGTGTTTATTTTATTTTATTGTTTTTAATCACCTGTCGGTTGTTATTCACAATACATTGAACAGAATTAGATTGGGTCCGGTAAGATAGTCATTGATGTCTAAAAGGGCTATCACAAAATTCCATTTCAACACCGTTACTGTGGTTGTTGGATTGGGTAACAATAGGTCAGAATGGGACAAATCAGAATCTATTAAAAGAGAATGGGTGACACTGGTATCAGAGAAACTAAGAAATAATTCCTTTGACGGTGGCCAAGAATGGAAATGGTAAGCAAAGGCTGGTTTTTTATTACAAACTTTTTAAGGATTTAATCAGTCTAAAGTCTGCTTATCGCATAGAAATCTATTAAAACATTGCCAATATCTTTCTCATTGAAGAAAAAATTAAAAAAAAAGGTTTTTATAATGGATTATCTTTAGATAGTTTTGAAAGTGGCGGTACATCTTTACTAAAGTTCTTAAGTCTGTTAGATATTGGAGATCTAAGGAAGTGAAGATTGAAGTATTTTTAGATGATGGCATAGCTGCGGATGGTTGTTTTGAAGGGGCATTGGATGTTAGCTATTTACTTTAAAAGCTTCAAGATTTGGATTTATTTAAAAGAAAGTATAATTGGTTTTCACTCTAAATTGTATTTGGAAAGGTTTACAGTGGACGAATACTGAAGGCAAATTTCGTAACTACAGTATAAGGATAAACTGTCTTTAAAGACCTTGTTTAGATGCCAAACCTTCTGAATTAACAAAAACGTTATTTTCACGAATATCTTTTGGAAATAATTGTCTGTTACATAATTTCCACGAAATTTGTCGTGAGAGGTATTGTTAAAATGAAAACGGTATAGTATTTCTGTATTTTTACATTTTGAGCAAAGCTAGTTGGGAACATAATGGGGAAATATCAGATTCTCTGGTTGAGATCACGTTTTGACGCAGAAATTCATTCTTTTTATTTTATATTGGTCGTTACTTTAACTATATATTTGCATCAGACTTATTTAATCTATTACTTCATTGTGACGCCTAAGATGTAGGCAGTTTATCATTATATTGTGACGCCTCAGGTGTAGGCAGTTTAGCACTATATTGTGACGCCTCAGGTGTAGGCAGTTTAGCACTATATTGTGACGCCTCAGGTGTAGGCAGTTTAGCACTATATTGTGACGCCTCGGGTGTAGGCAGTTTAGCACTATATTGTGACGCCTCAGGTGTAGGCAGTTTAGCACTATATTGTGACGCCTCTGGTGTAGGCAGTTTAGCACTATATTGTGACGCCTCAGGTGTAGGCAGTTTAGCACTATATTGTGACGCCTCAGGTGTAGGCAGTTTAGCACTATATTGTGACGCCTCAGATGTAGGCAGTTTAGCACTATATTGTGACGCCTCAGATGTAGGCAGTTTAGCACTATATTGTGACGCCTCAGATGTAGGCAGTTTATTACTATATTGTGACGCATCAGATGTAGGCAGTTTATCACATTGCGAAGCCTCGGATGTAGGCAATCTTATCACTATATTGCGACGCCTCATAGGAAATTTACCGCTATATTGTGACTCCTCGGATTTAATAGTTATATTGTGACGCCTCTGGTGTTGGGAAATTTTTATGGTGTGACACCTCAGTAGTAGGTTTGGAGTCATTTTGAAGTTTTTAGCAATGAATACAGCGAACTTTTTTTATCATGAAAAGTGTGGTTGGAAACTGGACAGCAAATGAGTCTTTAAAATTAAACATGAAGGAGCAGGAGGCAGTCGACAGAATTATGTAAAGTACTTTGACAATGTTTGAACGTTGTTCCAGATAACGAAAATTTTTCGATTTTAATGCAAGTAGGTAGCAAAAAGCCAGATTTAGAAATCATAGAAAACCAAAGAATTTAAACTTGTACTGAATACACTGTTCAGGTCATCAATGTATGTTAGCCCAGAAAGGGTACAAAAGAACTGATTTTTTGAAGTGTTGTCAACTAACATGGATGAATGGTCAATTCTTGCTTACATTTTTCAGAGTTATGGACTTATGAGAGTTATTCATTCTTTCGACTGTTTTTCTACTTTCCAAAATATGTTGAGGTTTTAAATCTCTAATATTGGTGTCCAGGTACAGAGGGAATTGATGCTTTAACTTGAGGTTTGGTGCTTTATACCAAAGGTTATTAATAAAATGGAGGTAAAAATTCTTCACTTAAGTAGAATATTCCAGAGTGAAAGTCCTCCCTATCTTGACTTTTGATATTATCGAGGGAAACTTTATTGTTAAACTTTGAGTGTTTACGTAACAAAAGGTTTATTACACCCGGCAAAGATAAAAAAAAAAAAAAAAAAAAAATTGAAAATTTTTCGCTGAAGGTAAAGTTTTTTGAAATTATAAGCATATATAATGTTTTATTTTTGGAATCTACTTTCCAGGATCGTGAATGCAATGAAATGCCAGCAGTCGTCTTTGACAGTGGCATCTAATTTGGACAGGAAATTGGGGGACCTCATTTGTCATGGGCATCTTCTATCATCAATGAATGACAGTACCGACAAGGTCTACAAACTTAGTCTTTCAACAAAGAGAAACTTACAATAATGATCACGAGCAAAGCGAAATGCCATTATATGTTGCTTTATTTATCACGCTTTTATTAGATTCCGGTGCTTTAGTAAACTCCAGTGATCAAGCTATTTATGCCATAACGCGGATGCACGAAATGAGGGGTTACATAGATCCCACGGAAAATTCACTTGTTAAATCTTTGCAAGCACCTGAGAAACATTAAGCTCGTAGATCAGTGCATACAAAGGATCTTTTTGATAATCAGGTGTTGCAGAATCTGCGCGGTTTATATTTTCCTATATTGAAAAACTTCTTTATTATTTTGATAGATCATTAAAGTTTTCTTATCTGAGATTTGGAGAATTATGTTTATTGTAATTTGAAGATTTCTTAGTTCAACAGGAAAAAATGAAAAATCACCAATACTGTGAAGTTTTTGAATATCAGAAGTTGTCACAAATGCTTTTCCATATTTGATGTATTTTGCATGATACAGAGGAAGCTGGAATGATTTTGTCCTTTGATCGATTTATCTTTAAGAAGTTTTAAAAGCTCTTTATTTCCGGATAGGTTAAAGTAAAGTGAAGCACTGTGGTAATGTAACCAAACAGAATGTTTTGTTAAAAACTGTGGCTACAAGTTCAAACATTGCAAACGATAACGTCATAGACATGAGCGTTGGTATTCTGTTTCAAGTAAACATGTTTGTCAAAGGCTTCAAAAAGAGGCTAAATGTGTAAATAATTCAATCGGAACATTTATTTCTTTCTCTCCATTTCTTTCCTTCTCTCCCTTTCTTTGGTATTATCTAGGGTCAACCGGCACGGTGCGCTGTAATGCAATTTAATGTTTTATGTTTATACCTGTAGAGAATGCGGAGTGAAGTGAGGACTAGAATTTTTTCGCGTTACGAAGTATAGCGAAAAATAATTGTCCTAACGACATGTAAGCAGATCTTAGTGTCTTGTTACTTAAGTTCAGTTGTTATGTAGGCTTTGGCCAATGCGAATTTAGTGTTGGGTGAAACTTATTCGATGTTTGAAGAGCTATTTAGTAAGTGGTCACTTTCTAGCGCACGCCAGCCCGAGCAAGTCGAATTTATTATTATTATTATTTTCATTATTATTTATTAGTAGTAAAAGTGAGGTTCCACCACTCAAATTTGGCTTACTCTGCATTATTGCCGTGGATACACAGGTTTCCATAGTTTTTTCAAAACTTGAGATTTGTTGTTTATCTATGGTTTTTCCTGGGCGGCAGAGGAGGCTTATAGGTTAATTTGAAAGTTTGTTCATTTTGTTTTAAATATGCACTGCTATATCAGTACAGAAGTTTGTAGAAGTTATTAGAATATGTGAAGTTATATCTATATTGTTTTTTAAAAATATGATTCATTGGAAAAATAAACCTGGCGTCAACCGGCACGGTGCGCTGTACAGTAATGCAATTTAATGTTTTATTATGTTTATACTTGTAGAGAATGCGGAGTGAAGTGAGGACTGAACATTTAGCAACATGCTATCATTTATATTTTGAAAGATTTCTAAATACATAAGACTGCATTACTTATTTTTGAACACTTAAATCTACTATATAATTATTAGTTTAAAATATTTCTGCCTCATTGTATTTAAAATAAATATATTTATGGATAAAAATGACCACTACAACAGCAAGAAATATAATCTATAGCAAATAGCGTCACTGATAGGAAAAAAAATAAATCTTCATCTTATTTTACTTAGAATAAGTCTAAGAAGAGCAACCCTCAAAATACTCCAGTGCTTGATACGGTTTTCTGACATTCAGAATGATTGGAGATGAATGAATGCTGACAATCAGGATGCCCGAGATAGCACCTTGGCACCATCAATCAAAATTAAAATCTGACGGTGACCTCAAAACGTGAATCGACAATATAGGTCTTATTGCGTATAACAGTTAAGTATTACAGTACTGACCTATTGAACACACGGGGAATAATCATGTTAACAAATAGCCCTTCAATTCACAGTGGACTGCTTTGAGTTCGGTCCAAATAACCGAAATGATGGAATGGATCTTAGGCTTTATTAAAAGCAAATTCAAATGAAAACAAGTTTGTTTTTCTTTTTAGTGACACTTATGGTGATACAGTAAACTATATTTACTTCATTACCTAGAACAGGAAGATGAAACATTCCCTCAATCACCCACTACATGTACAGTGTGCATACATACTGTACATGTAGAGATACATACAAAATAAGATTCATAATAAAGATTTCTTTATGGGAGGTTTTCACCTAAAATTAACATTAACTATACCTCCAAGACGAATATCTTTATAAGATTTCTTTCTCATTTAAAGGTAGGTATTTTTTCTGCTGATTTTAATCTGGACATAATAAAAAAAAAACATAATTAAGAAGATGCAAGGCAGTAATATCTTAAAATCACACAAAAATTTCAGCAAACGATATCCCAAAAGTTGCATTACAGTTTCTAAAAATACCAGTAGAACTGGAAAAAAAATAAACTGGCTTTAAGGAGACAATTTAGAATTAGAAATTCTTTGTGCTTCAGGTATTCACTGGAAATAAAAGAAAGAAGATGCGTCCGATTGTAACACTATCGTCTTGCATTCTCGTTTGGAAGCTTCTCCGACATCCAATTTAGCCTGCCGTTATGCCCCATAATGGGCAGTTGAAACGTTTGGGCCAATCAACAGGCTGGAATGGCCCTCGTTGCCATGAACTGAGCTGACGTGAATTGAATTTGTGCGTGCCCGTCTTCTGGTTTTATTTGTCCATAGTTCTACTTTTAGAATTCCATCTTTTCTTTGAAATTTCCTTTCTTTCTTTCCACAAGGTTACTGTTTCTGGAGTAGGCTACTCTCTCTCTCTCTCTCTCTCTCTCTCTCTCTCTCTCTCTCTCTCGTACTTCATTGTTTGAGAGTTTAAGGAACAATAGAATGACCAATACTCTAACATAGAATAAGACGAAGGAATGGGAGATTAATATTACGCGTTCCTAATAAATCCGGTATGACGCGGTTAACTTATGCAGTGGATTGCGTACTTAGTTGTTAGTCAACTGTTATGAGTCAGAGAGAGAGAGAGAGAGAGAGAGAGAGAGAGAGAGAGCATACGCAAGTGTTGGGTAATCTGACAAAATACATGGCATAAATATGGGAAGCCTTCTTCGAAGAAATCCTCCTCCTCAAAATCATTCACAGGCTCTACCTCTCTTCATGACCTTGGCGCATGAGTTCGCGGTATTTATAGTTCGTTTTATTATGAACAGCTGCAGAGAAACAATCAAAACACTCACTGCAAAAACATTTGTCCAACTAATGACAAAAAGATTTTCAGACTGATACAAAAGTTGCCCAACAGTTACTAAACAAAAATGAACAAAAACAAAACTTATTTCATACTTATATAAAAAAGATTTTCCTACTTCATTGCATAACGTGAAGTATTGAGAAATGATTGTATGTCTTATAAAGGAAATAAAAGAAGTTTTATAATCTCCTTCCTTGCCACATCACATAGGAAAAAAAGAGCTACAAATATTTGATATTTGCCGTTTTCCTGTAACTCCTATCCCGGAGAAACAGGATCAGCAACTTAATCTCTTGTATTGGAAACGATGCAAACAGTAAACCTATATAAACTAGCTATACGATTGTGGGTCCTCATGTAACAGAAAGCAAAGAAGTGTTTTAAACGCTACAGCGAGAGAGAGAGAGAGAGAGAGAGAGAGAGAGAGAGAGAGAGAGAGAGAGAGATAAAAGTGCTTTCTATGTTGGAATAATTTTAAGAAAAAAGCGAATGATTAACGCGGAGTAAAGTTAAACCGAAAGTGATTTACCTGTATATATAAAACGGTAACTGAAAAGTATGACACCATAAGGGTGAGCACTAAATAAATTCGGGCTTAGAGGAACCTCTAGTGTCCTTATTTAGGGAAGTACCCCAACATATATGAAATATATAATTCTGGTAAATGATTATTGTAAAATAAATTCTAAATCACACCTACAACTAAACTGGCCAATGCAATCTACATAAAAGTGATTTTTTTTTACAAAATGTAAGAAGAGGATAGATAAAATAAAACTATATTAAACAAAAGCAATCAGAGATTTCAGACCTCCGCCAATGAATATTACCAACATTTAACTAAAGTCTACAGATATCACCTCCCACTTTTCATATGCTGACTGTAAAGTGGATAGTGAAAATTGCAATGCTGATCCAGAATCGTGATCTTGATTGGTATCATCTCCAAAATTTCATGGTTTCTTCCGTTAATATCCATCCATTGTTAAGATTTCGTGAAAATCCAATGAGTCAGTTTGTTACGAAGTAATTTTTAAAATTGTAAAAAAATGCAAATCCGGATCAAGAATCTTGATCCGGTACAGGATCATTTCCAAAGGTTAATGGAGTTGTTCAATGGCTTAAGGTCTCTCTGTGATAGGAATTTCGTCATAATCCGTTTATTTATTTTGACGTAATCTTTAAAATTGTGAAAAATGCAAATCCACATCTAGAATCCGGATCATCTAAAAAATTTACTGGGGTCGTCCATCACTAAGATCCATTTGTGGGGAAAATTTCGTCAAAATCCGTTGAGTAGTTTTGACGGGATCCTGTCCACAAAACACATAGACAGATAAATAAATAAACAAACCGACTCGAAAATCTAACTTCCTCGGCAGAGGTAAAAACTACTCTTTCTGCGTCAGAAATATGAGACACCATGAATGTTTAAAACCCTAATAAAGAATCATCAATGGATAAAACTGATATCCCACACAACTGGGTTTATAATACAGAAAGGTAAAATAGATACTTATTGATCTGGAAAAATCATGTGACTGGGTACGAAGGCAAGAAGTATGGAAATGTATGAGAGAGAAGAGTGATTCTGAAAATTATGTTAAAGTGGTATAGGATATGTACGCAGAGGTAATTATATTGGCAAGAATCTCTCTTCGAACTACTGGTTGACGTAAAGGTAGGCTTGTTTCAAGGATCAACTCCTAGCTCCTAACATCAGCTGTTAGATGGGAAGTCACTAATAGTGATTTGTTCACTGATGACAATTTTATTTTTGGAGATCTGACTAAATTGAAGCTATAGTCGAAACAAGCAGTTGATGGCCGAGGCCTGATGATAATCAGACAAGTATAGACAGTATGGGGACAGTGAAAATAGGTAGGTAGTAGGCTGGCCAAAGCCCCAGCCACCTGTTGAAATACTACTGCTATCTAGAGTTATTGGGTCTTTTGACTGGCCAGGCAGTACTGTAATAGATCCCTATTTCTGGATACGGCTCATTTTTCCTTTGCCTACACATACACTGAATAGTCTGGCCTGTTATTTCCACATTCTCATGTCCTCGTACACCTGACAACACTGAAATTGCCAAACAATACTTTTTCGCTCAGAGGGGTTAACTACTGCACTGTAATTGTTCAATAACTACCTTTCTCTTGTTAAGGGTAGAAGAGACTCTAGCTATGGTGAGTAGCTCCTCTAGGAGAAGGACAATTGAGGTTTCTAACTGACTACTTTTTCAAAGGATGTTTTTAAGTCTGCCTTATTTCCTGAGATGGTTTCAATACAATACTTTTTCAAAGAAAATTAGAAGAGCTAACTTTTTTTTTTTTTTTAAATGAACGTTTCAAATAGATCACTTTTTCAATGGATGTTTTAACTCAATCGTTTTCTTTGGAAGGTTTCAACTCACTACAATTCAAAAGGAAATTAGCAGTGCTACCTCTTTCCAGAGAAGGTTTTAAACTGTTCCCTTTTTTTTTCGAGGTATGTTTTCAAGGAAAATTTTAGTGCCATCTCTTCTAAAAAAGTTTCAACCTGACCCCTTTTCCAAGGGAGGTTTACAACTCTATCTTTTTCTAGGAAGGTTTCAGCCCTATCACTTTTTCAAATATTTCTTTTTCAATTCCACCTTCTTCAAGGAAGGTTTCAATCAAACCTATTCGCTAAGGGATATTTTCAACTATAACCTCTCCCTAGGAAGATTTCATTTTTTTTCTTTGCCTACATATACAAGAATAGTCTGGCTTATTCTTTCCACATTCTCCTCTGTCTTCATATACCTGGCAAATCTGAGATTACCAAACAATTCTTCTTCGCTCAAGGGGTTAATTGTTCAATGGCTACTTTCCTCTTAGTAAGGGTAGAAGAGACTCTTTAGCAATGAAAAACAGCTCTTCTTAGAGAAGGACACTCCAAAATCAAACCAATGGGAGGTATTCATAAAAATGAAGGATATCCTTGTAAGCATAAGGTAAAAGTACAAGGTAATTCTCTGAAGCAAAAGGTAGAAGCATAAGCAAATCTTTCTTTCCATATTCATAATGATTACCTTTTACTTGCGAGGATATCCTCCAAGCAGAAGTGAAAGGTTGACTCGTGTTTCGGGAGCGCTTAGTTACATGTTGGAACTTGTAAGATTTCATTTGTGCTGTCAAGATAAGAAAGAGTTTAGCATTTATAATAGGTATTTAATGCCCTGTTTTTACTTGTATTTAATTAAGTTTACGCATCAGAAAGAACACAGACGCCGCCGCGCCTTCCCCAAAGCCTCGATGGTAACATCCATCCCCCACCCCTTGTATTAGAAGTTCTTTCACCTCTTTTTAGCTTCCCCACCCCTTGCATTAGAAGTTCTTTGACCTCTTTTTAGCTCCCACACCTCTAGCATTAGAAGTTCTTTGACCACTTTTAAGCTCCCACACCCCTTACATAAGAAGTTCTTTCACCTCCCACACCCCTTGCATTAGAAGTTCTTTGACCTCTTTATAGCTCCCACACCCCTTGCATTAGAAGTTCTTTGACCTCTTTTTAGCTCCCACACCCCTTGCATTAGAAGTTCTTTGACCTTTTATTAGCTCCCCCACCCCTTGCAATAAAAGTTCTTTGACCTCTTTTTAGCTCCCACAACCCTTGCATTAGAAGTTCTTTGACCTCTTTTTAGCTCCCCCACCCCTTGCATTAGAAATTCTTTGACTTCTTTTTAGCTCCCCCACCCTTTGCATTAGAAGTTCTTTGACCTCTTTTTAGCTCCCACAACCCTTGCATTAGAAGTTCTTTGACCTCTTTTTAGCTCCCCCACCTCTTGCATTAGAAATTCTTTGACCTCTTTTTAGCTCCCCCACCCTTTGCAATAGAAGTTCTTTGACATCTTTTTAGCTCCCACACCACTTGCATTAGAAGTTCTTTGACCTCTTTTTAGCTCCCACACCCCTTGCATTAGAAGTTCTTTGACCTCTTTTTAGCTCCCACACCCCTTGCATTAGAAGTTCTTTGACCTCATTTTAGCTCCCACACCCCTTGCATTAGAAGTCTTTTTACCTCTTTTTAGCTCCCACACCCCTTGCATTAGAAGATCTTTGACCTCTTTTTAGCTCCCACACCCCTTGCATTAGAAGTTCTTTGACCTCTTTTTAGCTCCCACACCTCTAGCATTAGAAGTTCTTTGACCTCTTTTTAGCTCCCACGCCCCTTGCATTAGAAGTTCTTGGACCTCTTTTTAGCTCCCACACCCCTTGCATTAGAAGTTCTTTGACCTCTTTTTAGCTCCCACACCTCTGGCATTAGAAGTTCTTTGACCTCTTTTTAGCTCCCACACCCCTTGCATTAGAAGTTCTTTGACCTCTTTTTAGCTCCCACACCCCTTGCATTAGAAGACCTTTGACCTCTTTTTAGCTCCCACACCCCTTGCATTAGAAGTTCTTTGACCTATTTTTAGCTCCCACACCTCTAGCATTAGAAGTTTTTTGACCTCTTTTTAGGTCCCACACCTCTAGTATTAGAAGTTCTTTGACCTCTTTTTAGCTCCCACACCTCTAGCATTAGAAGTTCTTTGACCTCCTTTTAGCTCCCACACCTCTAGCATTAGAAGTTCTTTGACCTCTTTTTAGCTCCCACACCTCTAGCATTAGAAGTTCTTTGACTTCTTTTTAGCTCCCACACCTCTAGCATTAGAAGTTCTTTGACCTCTTTTCAGCTCCCACACCTCTAGCATTGGAAGTTCTTTGACCTCTTTTTAGCTCCCACACCTCTAGCACTAGAAGTTCTTTGACCTCTTTTTAGCTCCCACACCCCTTGCATTAGAAGTTCTTTGACCTTTTTTTAGCTCCCCCACCCCTTGCATTAGAAGTTCTTTGCCCTTTTTTTAGCTCCCACACACCTAGCATTAGAAGTTTTTTGACCTCTTTTTAGCTCCAACACCCCTTGCATTTGAAGTTCTTTGACCTCTTTTTAGCTCCCCCACCCCTTACATTGGAAGTTCTTTGACCTCTTTTTAGCTCCCCCACCCCTTGCATTAGAAGTTCTTTGACCTCTTTTTAGCTCCCCTACCCCTTACATTGGAAGTTCTTTGCCCTTTTTTTAGCTCCCACACCCCTTGCATTAGAAGTTCTTTGACCTCTTTTTAGCTCCCCCACCCCTTACATTGGAAGTTCTTTGACCTCTTTTTAGCTCCCCCACCCCTTACATTGGAAGTTCTTTGACCTTTATTTAGCTCCCCCACCCCTTGCATTAGAAGTTCTTTGACCTCTTTTTAGCTCCCACACCCCTTGCATTAGAAGTTTTTTTTACCTCTTTTTAGCTCCTACACCCCTTGCATTAGAAGTTCTTTTACCTCTTTTTAGCTCCCACACCTCTAGCACTAGAAGTTCTTTGACCTCTTTTTAGCTCCCCCACCCCTTGCATTAGAAGTTCTTTGACCTCTTTTTAGCTCCCCCACCCCTTGCATTAGAAGTTCTTTGACCTCTTTTTAGCTTCCCCACCCCTTGCATTAGAAGTTCTTTGACCTCCTTTTAGCTCCCACACCCCTTGCATTAGAAGTTCTTTGACCTCTTTTTAGCTCCCACACCCCTTGCATTAGAAGTTCTTTGACCTCTTTTTAGCTCCCACACCCCTTGCATTAGAAGTTCTTTGACCTCTTTTTAGCTACCACACCCCTTGCATTAGAAGTTCTTTGACCTCTTTTTAGCTCCCACACCCCTTGCATTAGAAGTTATTTGACCTCTTTTTAGCTCCCACACCCCTTGCATTAGAAGTGCTTTGACCTCTTTTTAGCTCCCACACCTCTAGCATTAGAAGTACTTTGACCTCTTTTTAGCTCCCCCACCCCTTGCATTAGAAGTTCTTTGACCTCTTTTTAGCTCCCCCCCCCTTGCATTAGAAGTTCTTTGACCTCTTTTTAGCTCCCACACCCCTTGCATTAGAAGTTCTCTGACCTCTTTTTAGCTCCCACACCCCTTGCATCAGAAGTTCTTTGACCCCTTTTTAGCTCCCACACCCCTTGCATTAGAAGTTCTTTGACCTCTTTTTAGCTCCCACTCCTCTATCATTAGAGGTTCTTTGACCTCTTTTTAGCTCCCACACCTCAAGCATTAGAAGTTCTTTGACCTTTATTTAGCTCCTACACCTCTAGCATTTGAAGTTCTTTGACCTCTTTTTATCTCCTACACCTCTAGCATTAGAAGTTCTTTGACCTCTTTTTAGCTCCCACACCTCTGGCATTAGAAGTTCTTTGACCTCTTTTTAGCTCCCACACCCCTTGCATTAGAAGTTTTTTGACCTCTTTTTAGCTCCCCCACCCCTTA
>NC_090726.1:87486441-87523941 GCF_036898095.1 Palaemon carinicauda | reverse complement strand
ATCTAAAACTAACAACAGTACAAGTTATACCAAAGTAACAGCCACCAATACAGGGAATTGTCAGGCTAATGAAAATAACATCCTAAACATTATAAGTAATTTACAAGAAGAAACAAGAAGTGCAACAATAACAAATATAGCAATAAAAATTCGACCCATCAATAATAAACAGTATATTAGCAGATCACAATTTAACTACTATTAATTTCTCTGAAGAAGCAATAATTAAAATAGGAAGCACCATTAACAGGAAAAAAAAAAAAGGAAACCGTACAAGCAGAGCAGGGAAATTTCAAACAACTCAGAATGCACAATGTGATATATAAGATTCCTCACAATATGAAGAAAGTGTGGCAGAAAGTTCATCTGATGACTGATTACATGAAGCCTTTACATCCAGAAATGAGATTCAATAGGACTCAGACTCACACATTCCTCCTTCGGGACATAAGAGCAATTTGCAAGAAACACAGCATCTATTAACAGAATAAATACAATCCTCACTACAAAGCCTCACAAATTTCTCCAATTCTATTGTGCATATTTGGAAAATACACAAGAATTAACCTCAGTATCAAAACATACTACGTTTGTAGCTAGGAATACCAGAAGACAAAAAATAACAGAAAAATAGCACAATTATTAACCCACTGTAACTAGAAAGGATTCAACACTGCAAAGAATTAAAATAGCTAATTAAATCATATAATCTATATAGAGAGGAAGGCCCTGACATAATATCAATTAATCAGCGAATATACAGTATGGACTGGTAACCGAGGTATGGAGTAAACTAGTTCAATACAATGGAGAATTAACCGAAGCGAAGAAGAGAGAAACTGCCCAAACAACACAGATCATAGGTGGCGGAGAAAAGCATCTTCATATATTCGTCTCCACGAACCTCAAGCATTATACTAATAAGAAATGTTCTTGTAGAAAACATAATGAACAAAATTACTATTGTCAAATTCGAATGAAACGATATAAATAAGAAAAAATTGCAACTTCATTAAAATAGAAAAATTTTACCTTTATATACAAGAAATTGTGGATAAATCCCACTTAGCCTTACTCTTATTAATGCTTAACTTTCCAGACTGTTTCCTGTCAAGGTTAGCTAGCGATCTACACTCATTCTTCTTTCACCCATCTGACCTATGAGCTTAAAAAACTGATTAATTCGACTAATTCTAGTCAAGTGTAGGTTCCCCCCAAAAAATTCCATCGCTCATCTAAATACTTAGACACTAATTTTTACATCACAAACACGTACAATGAATAAAATTCTTTCTTACGTGTCCAGAAAGGTATGGATGTTGTCACAATATGTGATAAATGTTATTGATGACGGGGATATGAACAAAAGGTAGATGCTGCCACAAGATCCTCTAAAACTTTAAAAAATTTTAGAGCAGAAATCTCAAATATCACTAAAATTATGTGGTAAAAAAAGGGGCAGGTGTGAAGATTGGCCCTTGTGTTTATATAATCTTATTTTTTCAGTATATGATGTATTGGTTAAATGTTCCTTAGAGATTACTGTAGTAACAAGGAAACTAACAAAAAGAAGCTGGAATAATTAAACATAAGAGTATTTAAAAAAAAAAATGTTTTATTTAAAAAAAAAAAACTATTTTTTTAAGCTAAAGAAAGTCTTTGTAAAGATATCTAAATCTTGAATTGTTACTGAAAATAAAAAGGGATATTAATATTACATTTGTTTTCATCGAAGGCTATCCTTATAATTATTATCATTACTAAGCTACAACCCTAGTTGGAAAAGCAGAATGATATAAGCTCAGGGGCTCCAACAGGGAAAATAGCCCAGTGAGGGAAGCAAGCAAGTAAAAATTGAATATTTTAAGAAGAATAACAACATCAAAAAAAATATCTCCTATATAAACTACAACAAAAACTTTAACAATTAAGAGTGAGAGAAATATGATAAAATATTGTGCCGAGTGTACCCTCAAACAAGAGAATTCTAACCCAAGACAGTGGAAGACCATGGTACAGAGGTTATGGCACTACCCAAGACTAGAGAACAATGGTTTGATTCAGGGGCCACTGAATAATGACAGTGCAGTAAACCCTTGGGTGAAGAAAATTGATTGGTAATCTTGGTGTTGTCAGGTGTATGAGGACGAAAGAGAATATGTAAAGAATAGGCCAGACTATTCAGTGTGTGTGTGTGTGTGGGTTGTAAGCAAAAGGAAAATTAACCGTAACCAGAGAGAAGGATCCAATGTAGTACTGTCTGGCCAGTCAAAAGACCCCATAACTCTCTAGCGGTAGTATCTCAATGTTTTTTAATTTATTGAAACACATGCGCGCGCGCGCACGCACACACACACACACACACACACACATATATATATATATATATATATTATATATATATATATATACACACACACACATATATATATATATATATATATATATATATATATATATACACACACACAAATGCACATAACAAGCACGGAATGGCTTCCATTTAAGTTATATATCCATTATTTTTATAAATTCAAAACAATAATATTTATCAACAGGTAATAAGTGTCCCATTGGTGATTAATTATACCACTAAACCGCATTTGCATAGTTATGGAACTAAACTTATGAATGTAAATTGAGCTGAAAATGGACTTGATACATATTTCATTTTATTGTCGATGGTGAACATTTCGCTGTATATTATAATAATGATAATAGTAATAATAAGGGTAATAATAATAATAATAATAATAATAATAATAACAATATTATTATTATTATTATTATTATTATTATTATCATGGTAATAATAATAATAATAATAATAATAATAATAATAATAATAATAATAACAACAACATATTTCTTATGACCTGTTAATGAGAAATTGATTTACTTTTAATAAAAAAAAAGAGACCAAACATTTTCCCAATACCAAATTATGAAGTCGAGTTGACAAGAGGGAAAATTTCCCCGAAAAACAAATGGCGAGAAAAGCGAGCAAGGAAAAACCAATGTTGGTCAGATATTGTTAAAACAAAAAGTTAACAGTTCGAAATTGGTTATGGCAAATATAGTTAAATAAAAAAAATATAGTCGCATATTCCAAATGGGCAAGCTTCTAATTAAGGCATGATTATTCCTGGATATTCAGCTCTTCAACTTTATTTTTCCAGCATTAATTGGAATCTATGAATATGATTTTTTTGATTTCTATTACATTAGCCATAATCGATTTCGAATTGTTAACTGTTTCGATTAACATAATTTCTATTCATAGAAAGCTTGAAATTTGTTTGGCACAATAATAATCCCTTATGACCATACACAATTGATTATAATAATAATAATAATAATAATAATAATAATAATAATAATAATAATAATAATAATAATAATAATAATAATACCCGCAGATATTTTTCTATCATTCGCTAATGATGCTTTAATATAATCTGTGTGATTTTTTGGTAAGAATCGATGTTTTTTAATTCCTGAAATGAACTGTGGTAGAATTATCATTATTACTTATGGATGATTAAACACAGCAATGCCTTTACTAAGTATCTCATGAATAGATTACCCAGAACCTCGCAACCTCCTCCAGTGTTACATCTTAAAGTTCTCTTGGGGTGTCAGGTATCATGCTGCTTTTGGAGATCTCTTTTTTCAGCAGATAGTGTGTAATTGGTGATACTTTTTAAGAGAGTTGAAATGTATCCAATTTTGAAACCAAGTTGAGAGCGAGGTCTATCTGAAAAGGAAACTTTTCATTGGCCGGCCAGTGTTGTATTTTGCTCCAGTAGATCAACTGATCAACAACAACCCTATATACCTTTTTTCTCTTCTTGAACATTAAGATGGGTTTCTTAGATTTTTAGTGGCCAAGTATTGCTTAATACATGTAAATGGCCGGACATTTATAATTTTTCCCAATTCAGTCATTTGCTATAAAGGGAATAGCTTTAGAAACAACTTTCTGGCCCAGCAGAATAAAGGAACATTCAGCTAACAGCTACTTCACATATGTATAGTAGTCAGTTAATGGAAATTTTACATTATAACGGGACTGAAAAATGGTATTTGGACGAAGCTGCCAATGTTTAACCATATTAAACCGTCTTCCAATGCAAATGAGTACCACCAAATCATAGGCTATGCCTCCCTTTAGGATGCATATTCCTTATCAGTGTCCTATGGCAGAAAATCTCTGCTAAAGGGTTGTGTATCCCTTTGAGAAAGAATGACTCCTACAGGGAGAAATAGTAATTTCTTGTGTGGATAGAATTATTTTAGTGTTCCCATTTCTAGAAATTTAGACAACTACTCCCGTATAACTAAGCGTTGAATCACACACACATACACACACACACACACACACACACATATATATATATATATATATATATATATATATATATATATATATATATATATATATATATATATATATATATATATATATATATATATATATATATATATATATACACACATATGGAATTAGATAGTCATGATATGCTTCTGGAGATAAGAGCATATCTAGTTTAACTTGTAAATTTCCACCAACTGAAAAACAAAAACAGATGATTTCTAAAAGTTTGTAATTAGCTTTAACTGTGATTACTTGTCGATTTACGGTATTATCGGATAAAATGAAACTTTTAGAGCTGCAGAATTCCATAAATATTGTCGAGACCTTCTATCCACGTTTATGAGACGTGAATGAGCGAACAATTTATTGAAATGAGAGACTTTAATATCAGGAACAGAACATTGACAATGACGTTCATTATGGCTTTTAACATTAACAAAAAGTAATAGGTGAGCCAAGGCCAACTCTCTAACATTTTTGTAACCAAAGTTTTGATATGATTCGCTGTATTATAACCATATAGTAAATGGATAAATATAAGGAATGTGGAAATAAGTCGAGCCTTTCCCTGGTGGAATACGATGAGGATTTGATATATTTTTGTTGGAAATGAAGAACGAATGATTATAGAGATAAACAAATTTAAAAGAAAAAAGTGGTCATCGGATGAAGAAAATAAAATAGGAACAAATGAAGGATAATACAAATTACAATTGGTTTTAGGGAAAGATAATATCTGTAAACCAATTAATTTAAATGCTGCAACTTGATTAATTAAATTCTGCTTTAACTTTCGACAGAGGTAGAAATTCTAGCCCTTATTATAATCTCCAATGCTGTTAGGAAGTTCGTATGATTGGCCTTGATTCTATCGCTGCCTTTGACCGTGTTAATCATGAGGCCCTTATTTTCAAACTCAAACAGTTGGGAGTGGGTGGCCTTTTTTTAGCATGGTTATTGAATTTTTAAGTAATAGATCGCAAAGAGTTGTTGTTGATGGGCACGATGGCAGGTATAGGAATGTGATATCCAGTGTTCTCCAGGGTAGTGTTCATGGCCCATTACTTTTCATAATATATAAACGTGACATGTGGTTTGGCCTAGAAAACAAGCTCGTTGCATATGCAGATAGTGCTATTCTCTTGGCATCAATTTCATCTCCTGAGTGTAGATCTGGGGTTGCTGAATCCCTTAATAGAGATCTAGCTCAAATTAGCGTATGGTGCAAATTATGGGGTATGAAGTTGAATCCTAACAATACTCAAAGTATGATTGTAAGTAGGTTGACAGTTGCTCCTCAACATCCGGATCTCAGCATTGAAAATGTTTTTTCTTTTCTTTTAAATCTGTATGACTTTTAAGATTTTAGGAGTGATTCTTGATAGCAAATTTACTTTTGAGAATCACATTCGGTCTGTCTCTTCTGTTGCACAAAAAATTGGCTTATTGAGAAAGTCTTTTAGGATTTTGGTGATCAATTTATTCTGAAGAAGTATTATAATTCTTTAAGTTTGCCTTCTTTCGAGTATTGTTCTCCTGTCCGGTCTTCAGCTACTGAATCTCATCTTAACTTGTTGGACAGCATTATACATTCTATTAAATTTCTTATTCCTGATAAAGATATTAATCTCGGCAACATCGTTCAGTTAATTCGTTATGTATGTTGCATAAGATTTTTCATAATTCTGACCATCCTTTGCATTCAGATCTTCCCGGACAGTACCATCATGTTCGTAATACTAGGTATACAATTAATTCTAGTAGTCGTGATTTCTCCATCATAAGGGTCAATACTACACAGTATTCTTGAAGCTTTATTCCAGTTGTGGAATGATCTTCCTAATCAGGTAGTTGAATCGGTGGAACTTCAAAAGTTCAAACATGTAAAGAATGTTTTTATGTTGAACAGACAGACATAAGTCTCTTTTATAGTTTATTTATGATAGGTCAATGTTGTTACAGTTCTTAGAATATGTTCATTATATCTCTTGTGGTTTATTTATTTTCTTATTTCCTTTCCTCACTGGTCTATTTTTCCCTGTTGGAGGCCTTAGGCTTATAGCATCCTGTTTTTCCAACTAGGATTGTAGGTTAGATAATAATAATAATAATAATAATAATAATAATAATAATAATAATAATAATAACCAGCTCACACACCTACAATTTGACTTGAAAATGAGGACAAATAATAATAATAATAATAATAATAATAATGATAATAATAATAATAACAATAATAATAATAATAATAATAATAATAATAATGAATTTGAAAAATTTGAAAAAAACTAGACTTTAAATGCGCGTATATATTATATCTATAAAAAGTCCATACTGAGCAGGCAAGGTTAAACGAAATGTACGGTAGCTCCCAATCTTATCCACAGTAAACGCAGACCGCCAGTGGTGTATTATGCACAGACATAAACTCTCCCTTTCATGGTAAGTGAAACGAGCGAAAATAAAGATCCGCTTCAAGGACGCCGTGAAACAACTGGTACAACCAAATTCTATTCCGTTCAAGATACTTCTACTGCAGCAACAGCAGCAGCAGGAACACCGCCTGGGAATGGCAATGACACAAACACGAGGGCTGAGTCATACAGCTCTGCAACGAAATACATAATTCAAAGCAGGGAAAAGAATGAAATGAAAAAAAGGAAACTATCTAGATGAGACCGAAGAAGTGGAGACTTGCTTTGACATTCTTTATCTTCACTGAATGAGGTAACCGACATCGGACAGGGAAATGTAGGAAATTTGTCACATTAAGTAAAGAAAAAGGGAAAAAAATAATTCGAGGACTGGATAGTAAATGATCAAACATTAAATCAACGGTATAATGTAACTGAATATAAAACCGAATTAGATAAATGAAATTTAGTTTCGGTTTGTACCCTCTGTGGAGCGGCTACGTCTAAATATAACTGTGGGTAGTTTGTTGATTGTATTTCAAATACAAATATTGTAGTGGTATATATGTTGAATAGAAGAGGACAAGCTCTTCATTTAATCAATTTCCCATATGCGGAAATCACCACATTTTGTAATTCTCAAAGGATTTACAAGACCTTCATTGTGGAACATTCGTCACCGAGAAAGGAAGAGCTTCAGCATCTCTTTCTCAATATACAATAAACACAACCGCGCAAGATATCGGTTATAAATGAAATGACCTGTTCTGTCAAATGTGACTGCATTATCAAGAAATCTTACAATTTCAAGTATTTTTTTTAATCAGTATTTTCTAGTTTGATTGTGGTGATAGTCAACTATAAAGTCTCTCCCACGTAGATTATCTGTTAGACATACAGTAGATTTAAGGCTACATTATACGATTCATACAGTTGCAGAGTCAAGAAAAGTAAAGTGAATTTCGAAGTCATTATAATTAGGATTTATAGAAGTTAGAAAATATAACATTACTGTGTGTGAATGACAAAGAGAAGACCCGAAAACTAATGAGTGGAGATCATTTTGAAATGGCTTCACCGTCCAGTCTACTATACTACTTAACACATAACTTCTGCCATGCTTTCACTGATTTCTTGCAAGCACCCTCAAAATCAAGCACAGATACACACTCAGAATCTTGATATGTTGGTTATAAACTAAGTAGAACGTGCATATTTACGGTAAACGCTATAAATGTCCAGAGAGAGAGAGAGAGAGAGAGAGAGAGAGAGAGAGAGAGACTTTAACAAACGCAATAAAATAATAAGTTTGACTCAAAGCAGTTTATCATTTAATATACAGTGTTTGTTATTTGTCTGTCATTACGTACAAACGATTTAATGACTACAGCGAGCGATTATCATATGGTACATAGCTCACAATATGGTAAAATTCCACCTCTAATTTTGATGAGGATATACCTTTTTTCTGCAAGTCGTGAACGTAGAGAGAGAGAGAGAGAGAGAGAGAGAGAGAGAGAGAGAGAGAGAGAGAGAGAGAGAGAGAGAGAGAGGTGGGGGAGGGGATGAGAGATGGGTGGTTTTATATGAAATGGAAGTGTTACCAACAGCTTGGGCACCATTTATATACCAGCTGGGCCACCCGTTGAACTGTACCTCCTCTTGCATCTATACAGAAGAGGGGAAAAGTAAAAAAGAAAAAAAAATGTATGAGCGGAAACTGAATGAATTTTTATTCGTGACATTTTTTTATCCCTTTAGCCCTCTGCCATGGGATTTCAAGCGATATCAAACTTCATTTTCTTTGACACTAGATAAACTTGCAATGGAATGATTGAAACCCGTTTTCTTTTTTATAAAGTCACGAACTATTTTCAGAACACTTACCATTCAATAGCAAGTACAAGACAAAGGTTATATAACAGTAGTTCCCAAACTTTCCAACACAAGTGTATAGAATATAATCTTTCCCTTAATGTCATTACAATTCAGCGTTCTAATTGAGAAAATGTTCAAAACTCCTCATAAGAGCAAATCAATAACAAGAAATACTTGGTGGAAATATTTGTTGAATTCCTAACCTTTAAACTTGACAACGAAGATGCTGGTCTGGAAGGAAAACAAGCTCACTTGATGCTGGAGAGAGAGAGAGAGAGAGAGAGAGAGAGAGAGAGAGAGACATAGTTCAATATGGTGTTCGAACTGGTGAACAGGCTTGCCACGGCATACATTCACGTTTCCCTGCCTCCTGGCCAGCCTCCCCCGTCTCTCTTTCGAAAAGCTCAGGGAATGAAGGATACAAGTCGCCGGTCCTTCCAACACCCCTCCCCCCCCCCCCGCCCTGTCTGTCTCCTGCCACCCATTTGCAACCATCCTACCTACGTCTATAATGGAAGCAATAGGGACATCATGACTGCTCTCTGTCTCTCTCTCTCTCTCTCTGTCTGTCTCTCTCTCCAGTCTGCCTGACTCAACTTCTCTTTTGCGGTCATACATCACTGTAAGGTCGAGAGGCAGACGGATAGATAGAGAGTATTGTCGCCTTTCCATTATGGTTATTAACACGAATGAATTGACACCCAAACAACAAATAACATCTTTCATACGCGAAAGGCCGATTCGAAACACAATCAATTACCCCAATACTTTATAGTTATCTTGTTTTCGGGCCTGGGTGTGTTTTTCCCGCCCCGCCTAAATGCTTCGCCCGAATAACAAACTATCCTCTCTTTCTTTCTTTCTTTTCTCTTTCTTTGGCCAGAACAAACCTAACAAATGTTATTGCACCGGACAAGACAAGAATACAACACACAGCTGGGCTCTCTCAGACTGAACGGTATCTTCAGCGTTAATTTCATTGAATATCTCTCTCTCTCTCTCTCTCTCTCTCTCTCTCTCTCTCTCTCTCTCTCTGATTATTCATCTTTTTTATCCTATCTTGAGTCCTTATCAAGTCGGTTTTCAAAATATTTCCGATAACACGTGCAATGGAGTACCAAATACTTCGATACTGTTCTGGGAGAGAGAGAGAGAGAGAGAGAGAGAGAGAGAGAGAGAGAGAGAGAGAGAGAGAGAGAACATTTTTTTCCTCTTAAAGTATATGATTGAATCATATTCAATGCAAGACTTCATTAGTATTTAACGATTAACCATTTTGTGCAAAGCTACGTGCACAGAATTCATCATAACAGACATAGCCGTCCGGGTCTTGAAGTTGTCAGTTGTTTCTAAACGGACGATGACAGAAATTAAGGTCAGGCATAGAAATGGGCGGATGTATTGTGTCCCGAGAGAGAGAGAGAGAGAGAGAGAGAGAGAGAGAGAGAGAGAGAGAGAGAGGTGGGGGGGGGGGGGGTTTGCAGATGGTTCTTGATGCCTGCTGCAGATGGCATATTCTGCTAAGGACAGAAGGAGTTATATAGACACTGTACTCGTGGAAGTTCAATGAAAGCTCATAATGCATGCAAACATTGCAGTCTTTATGACCATTTTCATAGCACTGCATTTACTCATTTAGTTGCTTGATATCAACTCTCAATTCAAAATTCCTTGTCATACGGCAAGTTTTATTTTGAAATGTTTACTGCCTTATTTGCAGAATCGTTCAAAGTTTGTTGTATGTGTTTGCTTTGAAGTTATAATACTGATTATGGTGCTCATAATATCATAATATTATGTACTATAATGCTAGTTTATACAATTTCTAGGCAATTTTGTTATGAGCTACTGTATTACCGGAAAAATAAACAATTTTCAATGTTGACAATTTTACCTATTTTATGTGAGCATCATCCATTTTCAGTTTACAGATCTTTCATTTAGCAATTCTTCAATACATTGGCACGCACAATACGTAAAAGTAGGTGGGTTCACAAATGTCCAAACTGCACGCAAGACGCCATGAATTTCATACCCAAGAACAAACTAAGATTGCGTCATGTGAAGCGCAGCATCACACCAGATCTGTCCTCACATTCATAAGCTAGGAAGAATAAATAGAACGGAGAATGTTACTCTTCCTCTCGCTCTCACTCTGGTTTTCTATTCCCACTTTGAAAGGTTCCATGCAGAAAAGTGGGAAATTGTGGAATTTCTTGTACGCTTACATTTTTTTTTTTGCCACGATTTTCCTTTGTCACAGTTAGGTTCCTTCCCATGAGTCTCAGTTATTCCTCCTCGTCGTTCTTCCTCTTTTATCAAGGTAATGTTTAGTCTCCAAAGATGTCACATTTTCTCATTACCCAGCATCCTGTTCTCACGCACTCATACACTCTCTTCCTCCCTAGCATCCAATCCACGCCGCATTCATATCGGACATTGTTAATCTTCAGAAAAAAAAATCCTTAAAATTCTTCCATTGTCACTTTTTACTCTCTCTTTTTCTAAGCTCCCACAAGAAACTGCCAATGAAGACCTAATATTGCTGTGAAATAATGTAAGCTTCAAAGTGGCCATTTATACGTTTCTATTCATACATTCAATCGTTTAATCATCATATATATATATATATATATATATATATATATATATATATATATATATATATATATATATATATATATATATATATATATATACAACAACAAATGCAGAATTTTCTAGTCCACTACAAGACAAACGCCTCCGATCTCAGACATGTCCTTATTCCTGACTGGGGTTTGGTCAGTTTTCATCACCACGCTTGTCAACTGCGTATGGGTAATGACAGAAGACTTTTGTCTGATCGCTAACAGCAAAACCTCCTAGTATAGGTGGCCCTGACTACTAGGCTACAGCTTTGTAAAGGTATCTCCACTCAGAAAGGGATATTATGTACATATATATATATATATATATATATATATATATATATATATATATAAGCCAAATATTATGATATATTAATGTCTGGATTCTCTTACCGACCTCGGGATCAGAGCCCCAGGCAAAATCACTCAAGGACAATAGCCTCTGACTGGCCGGGAATCGAACCATGATCCAGGAAACTTGTAACAACAATGTCATACCACGTGGCTAACAGGTATGTCACTGTTGTTACAAGTTTCCTGGACCAGGGTTCGATTCCCGGCCAGTCAGAAGCTAATGTCTTTGAGTGGCTCTGCCTGGGGCTCTGATCCCGAGGTCGGTAAAAGAATGAAAACATTAATGTATCAAAATATATGGCTTGCATGAATACGAAAAACACGTCTAAATGTGCAACATTTATCATATATATATATATATATATATATATATATATATATATATATATATATGATGGCTCGTGTCTGGGAACCAAACATATAATATTATCTATATATATATATATATATATATATATATATATATATATATATATACATATATATATATATATTCGGACTGGCAAACTAAACAACCTCTCAAATGCTTTTACATTAAATTTTTTACACTTAGAAATATTAATACTAGAACTTTAAGACAGTTATATAACTCCCAGACAGCAATATATATAACACTGAATATCCAAAGGTCTCTTAAGTACATCTAAACTAAACTGGGATTATTCTTGATAATTATTTAAAATCATTACTAACAACGATTCTGCACAGGATATGAGTGAGGTTGCAATAAACACTGATGTTTGAATTAATACACTCTTTACAAAAATAAATATATTCTATATAGATTACAACACGTGGAAAAGAATTTACATAAAACAAATAAATCACTCGAAATATTATGTCTGAACAAAACATAGATTAAGACGAACATACTACGATCTGAAACTTATATAATCACTTGACTTTAAATATTGAATTTGAAAAAAACCTTAGATTAATACAAAAGAAATAATACTCATGAAAATTATACAATCACTTGTTTCACTTTAAATGAAATCCGAATACAATATTTAAGTTTGTTACTTAATGAAAACAGATAAGCAGATCGCAATACCAATACCTTTCACCTTACTACAGCACTGTTTACAGAAATCTAAGAGAATATTTATAAGTACTCGCTATGTTTACAAAAACCCATTACACCAAAACTTCGATATTTCACTGAACACTTTTAAAACAATACACTGGGATGAGCACGAGAGAGAGGAGGTAAAGATGGCTATGCCTTAAGGCTGGAATTCTCTATTTAATCTATGCAACCCTGGGGTCGCCTTTATATGAAACTTAGCTACTTCCAGAAGATTCCAGGACGAGGTCTGGTAGCTTGGGACTGGGCTAATGTCGTCAAAGTTACCAAGTATTGCTCTCTTGAACGCATACCCACACAACGCTAGACGGCTCTTTCAGTCAGCTAGCTCTGCCCACCCTTTGTCCCCGAAATGAAAAAATGATAACATCTATCAATAGGTTTTTCGAAAATTTTCTAAAGCACACGGCAGACAAAAGATGTGTGTATTTCCTCTCAAACATGATCCAATACCTCATAAAAATATAAAAGAACTTTATATAAGCCCTTGTTCCTATCTCGTATGGGTTACATAACACTCTCCATTAGATCATCTAAGACTTCGTAACAAAATACGTGAAATAAAAAGTTAATTCTTAAAAATAACATACATTTACATATACTGACTTGAATGAAGAATACGATGAAATTAACGATGAAGGTCTTTCATAATTTACATAATAAACTTACGTCTCCACGAGAGGAACTCATCTTATGGGCTGGCTATTCATCTCTTCAATGCATAAATGAAATATATAAATAAATCATGAACAAACTATTGTATTTACTCTACACTAGACCACCTTCATAAGAATATATATATATATATATATATATATATATATATATATACATACAGTATATATAAATGTGTATATATATGTATGTATATATACATATAAATATATATGTATATATATATATACATATATATTTATATATATGTATATATAAATCTGGTGATTGTCTGTATGTTTATGTTTCTGTGTGTTCGCTATAGAAAAATTGTACAAGGGAAAAGAATATTTAATGATCAAATCTTATGTAATTTTTATCGAAAAACTAAATCTGCTGTTTCCATTTTGATCAAGATCCAATAGGGGGTCTACGGGACCCATAATTACAGACCCCCTAAAACTATATTCCATGTAATCGAGTGAATCAGGCAGACTGGTACCGTAGACTTCAACTTTTCAAAATTAATTATTCAATAGAGAAATATAACGTCGCTATTTTCATTTTGATCAAGAAACACCCGGGGGGGGGGGGGTCTACGGGCCCCATGATTACAAACTCCATAAAATTACAATCCATAAAAACGAATCAATTGCAACGAATTTCTACATAGAGATTGTATGAACATAGGAGATTATTTGGGGTTATATTAATTTGGAAATTTATCCTAAGAAAGGGGTCCTTGGGCGTTGCCCCCAAAAAACTTACACAGAATATTTAATGATTGAGTGTTCTGTAATTTTTATAATTTGTTTTAGTTTTATAAAAGATGATAAAGCCAATTCGACGAAAAGAAGAAGATAGCTGGAAAACAGAAGAGCAGAGGAATTTATAGAGGGAAACAATGCAAGAAGAATTGCAGCTAGACGTGAGACACAGGATGAAGAACAAAGAAAAACTCATGCAAGCAGAATGGAAGCTAACTATAAAGCAGAAAATGAAGAGCAGATGAATTTAAGAAGGAACACTAATGCAAGCACAATGGCAGCTAAACGTGAACAAAAGTCTAAGCACAGATGAATTCAAGAAGGAACATTGATGCAAACAAAATGGCAACTAGAAATTAAGCACAGGATGAAAACTAAAACAATTGTCGCCTTGAAAATAATCAACAAAGAAATCAGGAACCAAAAAATCAAAGGATGACTTGACTTCGGGATAACCAACAAAGAATTATTGTCCATCAAAACCAAGAAACATCGGAAGGAGCTGAGAATAGTTGCCATATTGATAGAGTCATGCATGCAGAAGCGAGAAAACTTCCTTTTAATGCTGTAAAATGACGTCTTGGTGCATCCTATTATAACCCAAGATAACCCTGTGAAACAGAAGAAATGGTACTAATTGGGTTAATGTCTAAACAATGTAATCGATGTGATGCTCAGAAATGGAAGAATGAAACTCCTGGATTGTGTTGCCGTGGAGGAAAAATTAGACTGCCTTCGTTAGTTGAACCTCCTGAATATCTGAAAAAACTTCCCAATGGAACATCCCACCATCCAAATTTTTCTTGAAAACATACTACTATAAAATAATGCATTCCAGATAACTTCATTTGGAGCAAAATTTGTAAATGAGGGGGGATTTATGTCCGCATTCAAAAGCAAAGGGCAAATATACCCTGGCAACACCGGCTAACACTGCCAATATATATATATATATATATATATATATATATATATATATATATATATATATACACGCATACACACATATATATGTATACACATGTCTATATGTATATATATATATATATATATATATATATATATATATATGTATATATATATATATATATATATATATATATATATATATATATATATAATCATACACACACACACACACACATATATATATATATATATATATATATATATATATATATATATATATATATATAAGTGCCAACACTTAATGAGCAAAACGCCACGCATTCTAGCTTCTGCCACATCCCTGAACACTAGCTAATGTGGAAGAAAGTAGAGCACAGGAACTTAATGTTTCAGGTACAGAGGGGGAATAACAATTTGGGTTGATTACGGATGGTAATGAGCTGCTACTCCTAATATGATTAGGGTTTAAGACACCAGGAGATTTAACCGTCATTTCCATTCATCTGCGGTGTATTGGAGTTGTTGGGTGGACTGGGTCGCTGAATCATTTGGTTTTGAAGGAGATGGATGGATGGGGGGAAGGATGTTACTGATGCAGAGATAGGTCTAGGGATGATACCTTTTGTTCCTAAGATTCAGTTTCTAATGCCCACTTGAAAACTTCATGTTGTTGGTTGATTGATAATGGGAAATTTTAGACACCTCTGTGTACTCCTTGGAGTTCTCGTTTAAAACATCGCAACCTCAATTCAGATAAAAGCAATGGTGACCTTTCCTTATTCGTATCCGTTCAGTTTTTTATTCTTGAAGAGACAATTGCATTCCCTATTTTTTCATGTGTATGTGTACCCTCTTTAATATGCTAAAAGTATAACAGGATAGAACATACATGTTTCATAACACAGAACTATATTGACAAAGAAACTGAAGTTATCACTGCAATTACTTTTAATTAATATTAAAAAAATTAAAATATTCCCATCTTATGAAGCTCACTAATTACTAATAAATTTTCTAACAGAACATACGAGGAATAAGTTTTAAAGGAAGGTATCTGACAATCTTCCCGGCATCTATAATCAATTACACCAGGATTAAAAATATTATTGGAATTAAAATAACATAACAGCAAGGTTATACCCAACAGCTGGCACATTGGTTCATTGACATTTCGCATATATCTCTAACCTTTAAGCGTGCATGCGTAGAAATGATAGGGATACGAAAAACCCTCTTACTATGTTAATTTTGAAGTCTTTCTATGATATTTTAACCCATGTAAATTTATTCAATAAGTGCATTCAGTAGTTGCATAATTGCGTCAAAGATGTAACCTGTGTGGGCCAATCAGTCTCCCTATGACCTCGCTATGACCATCCAGCTTTATTAACCCCATTTGCAATTTTTTTTTTACCCTCAAATATAAGTACTGAACACACTATTATCCTTCACTAAACCCTTTGAGCGTCTAACATTGGTAAAAAACAAGTTTTATATGCATTTCATATGTTTAGAGGAAATTTTTACTGAAACAAAACTTCATGTTACAATTTTTCTATGCAGAAAATGGCGTAAAAGATAAAATTACAGTACATCAAAATTACAAGATAGCAGTTCAAATACATAAATGGACATTACAATTACAAGTTAGTAGTTACTTGGTGATTAAAAGGCCTTGTACCTACTATTAAACAGTTGCAACAGCATAAAAGGACATTACAATGGCAAGTTTTTGTTAATACTTTACTAAAGGAATTTATTGTACATTTTCAGGTTAACAGTTGCAAACGCATAAAAAATATTACATTTACAAGTTGATAGCTATAAACATATAAAAAGGCATTAAAACCATAAATATACAAAAATATAAAAAGACACGAGATATGATTGGCCAATGATCAGGTACTTAAAACTACTGCTGCTACTGGGCTTAGGAAGGTGCGGGTCTTGCAGAGGCATTGGCCTATTTATCTGAAAGAGCTTGAAAGGCACTAAAGCAGTTCCTGGTGTCTAATATTCAGACGGCCACCTGGCAGACCGTACACATCCATTGGGGCAGTGGATATCACCCTTCTTAATAACGTTATCAGAGTATTTAATAATTTTTTTTTGACACAGTAAAATTTTACGTCAGCAGAAGAAAGGATATAGGATATTATCATTTAAAACTTAACTTAGCATTGGAACTTGACCCCACCGTAACACCTAAAAAAAAAAAAAAAAAAAAAAAAAAAAAAAAAATCCTTAACTCTAAAGACAAAGCAAATATCATTAAAATATGATTAATTCTACATGCAACAAAAGACCAATTTCAAAGGTCATGTTTCAAAATTGTGCCGAAACGGTGCAATTAAGATCATATGCTATCAATTTCTTTCTGATAATCTTTAGAAAGGCAATTGTAAAGCACTCATTACAATTTACTCATACTTAACTAGACAGATTACATAGAAAACGTACAAAAGATTATAGAAAGAACTTATCTTGACTTTACACAAGCTTTCCAGTTCGGAAAAACGAATATAGACAGATGTTAAGCTTGACTTTTTCTTAAAAAAGATGCATCAAGCAACGGGAAATGGTACATTATTCATGTCAGATTCCGTTTTATGAACATTTTTCTTCGTCTTCGTAATTGGCTCTGATTGAAATGAGAGATGTTCATTTGTATTGTTTCAAGCTGATGATTCATAGTACGCATGACACCAAACTCTCATGAGAGAAGGATAAATATAATCATGTTAAAAAAATCGAGGAATATTTTCTAATTGTCGAAACTGTTCCAATAATTCTTTTCAAGATACCATTTGGATTTTTTTAAACATTTTTTGTTCCATTTCCCATAATGATATGAACGGTATTGATATAACTATCTATCAGACAGATATCTCTGACCCAGGTACACCAGAATTCAATTCATGACATTTAAAAAACATTGAAGATCTCCATTCCTTGAGTTTTGCAGTAGGCCTATATTGTGTTTTCTTTTATATAGGGTCACCGTTTTGCTATTAGTGGCACTTTATAACTTCTCCTGATAATGGTCCAAATATACAACAAATTTCGATCTCAAATCTTTGAAACTGTCAACGTTATTCTGGGACAATGCTCAGAGATGGAAGAAAATAAGATTATTACTATAAATAACTAGAGAATATTAGAATTGCTGAAGCAATTCTTGGAAGGAACTCTTAGTATTTTCTTCAAATATATCTTTTCACAAAAATCCTCCTGTGACCTTAAGGTCAAGGTCATGGTCATTCATATTACACAGTTTATGTTGACTCATTACCCTCTGCATTTCCACCAAATTTGAATTAAATTGGCTAGGTAGTTTCTGATTTGGCATCTTCGACCATGTGGTAGTCATTTTTTATTTCATGATATCTCAGAAACTACTCAAAAGAATTAGCTCACACTTGCGCCTGCACTAGACCATGGTCCAAGGATTGATGGAACAGTTCTTGGGATCTCGAAGAGCAATCGTTTTAGAAGGCTTTGGCTTTGTGCATGGAGGGCACTGCATGCATCAGCACGATTTTCTTGATTTATGCTTCAACCATATGGGTCATACAGATACTTAAGTTTGAAAGAAAATGCTTTAAAATTGGTTGAGTTATTAGCGAATAATGACCGGAGAAAAATAAGAAGAAAAATAGCAATAACAATAGAACTCCATTTTTGTGGAGTTCTAATAAGAAGCATATGAGTAATAACAATAGTGGATTTCTAATAACAATAATAATAATAATAATAATAATAATAATGAGAAGAAAAAGAATATGAGTAATGACAATAAAACTCCATTTGTTTGGAGTTCTTATAAAAGTTAATAAAATGTTGGGAGAATAAAGTGACATCGTAGCTTATACCAGGGTATCAAGAAACAAGGACATCTTTAATGGCTAAAAAAAAAAAAAAAAAAAAAAAAGAAAAAAAAAAAATTCTGACAGATCATACATTTCTATAAAAAGACGCAAGACAGTTTCCTGACGGAAACAAGTCACTTCTTGTCAAAACCCTTAATCATCATTTCTGAATACCAGAAGTAAACAACACTTATTGGAAGTTATGTTATTGTTACAAACAATCGGGTGGATATAAAACATATTTCTTACACACTACAGACTACTGCTCATTATATGATTGTCAAAAATAGCTAACATATGGCAGATATAACAGTTCGATTTTTTGTCTTAAATGAAAATGCACCAGTATTCCATGACCTTCCAAAACTAATTCTAGGCTTTCTAGATAAGCAGAGGCGTTGTATGGTTTATCAATTTTCCAATACTAATGAAAATTTAGTACAAATTGGACATGGTACTGTTTAAAATTTAGAGAGCTCCTCTGTCCTTCGATCTCAACATGATTCTAAACGTAAATGACTGAATATACACCTTCACAAATCATCGTATATGTAGATAAAGTAACAGAATTTGTTCATCCCTTTCATGATGAACCTTTATCTGATACTCCTGGTTCATTCTACAATCATAACAAAGGACGCCAATCAGACTCGATCTGGCACATCAAATCTAATTCCAAAGTCATGCTTATATCATGACGTTCAATAACCCGTTCAAATCCTGAATTAATCCACTTACCGGGGGATTTCGACGAGGTAAATTCCCATCTACTAAGTAAGGGATTGCAAAAAATAGTAAAATTAATCCATCGTTGAATCTGAAGTATAACGGATACTAAGTAAAACTGTTTTTTTTTTTTTTTTTTAATTTATCTTCCCATATTATGAGTCCGGGAATTAGAATGGCAATTAGCAAATAACGTAAACTGACTAACCTGATACGTCAAGTAATCGATAAAAAAAAAAAAAAAAAAAAAAAAAAAACACTGCCCAACTGGCCTACCAATTGTCCTACGGAGGGAAGCATTACATTTAATAATTTCATATTATCCGCCAGTGTAGTGAGAATTATTTTCAATATTCTGTGATGTCTAGATCCCCTGGTTGAAAACCAAATTGACATAAGCCTTTTATTTCTTGAATAGTCCAAGTTCCAGTTAC
Organism: Palaemon carinicauda; assembly: GCF_036898095.1. NCBI lineage: Eukaryota > Metazoa > Arthropoda > Malacostraca > Decapoda > Palaemonidae > Palaemon > Palaemon carinicauda. The sequence continues at coordinate 87,503,838 of NC_090726.1, read as the reverse complement.
CAAATAAATGACATAACAGTCTGCTAATTGGATCAAGTTGAAGAGTTCCTACCAGATCTCATATTACCTCCTATAACATCGCAACACAGCTAACTTTGGGATAAAAACTTTACTGACATAGGGCTCACTTAATCCAAACATACGAGGCTGCAATATAATGCTGTATGTCTGAAAATTCTCCTAAGCTCTTAAATTATGTATATGTGTTGACATATCCAGCATATAACTAATATATATATATTCTTAAAAATAAATATTCACACACACACACACACACACACACACATATATATATATATATATATATATATATATATATATATATATATATATATATATACATTATTATATGGTCCCGTGTCTGGAAACCAAATATATAACATTATATATAGTATGACTGCCAAGCTAAACAACCTTTCAAGTTCCAAACTCAACAGTTTGCTTTTACATTAAATCTGTTACACTTGGAAATATTAATACACGAACTTTGAGACTGTTATATAACTCCCAAACAGCAATATATAAAACACTGAATATCCAAAGGTCCCTTAATTACACTCAAAACAAAACTGGGTAATTATTCTTAAGACTTATTTAAAACCACCTCTTACTTTAATTCTTTACAGGATACGAGCAAGTATGTAATAAACACTGATGATTGAAATTATACACTCTTTACAAAATCAAATATATTCTATATAAATTACACCACTTTGAAAAGAATTTACATAAAACAAATAAATCAATCAAAATAATAAGTCAGAACAAAACTTAGATTAAGACAAAAATGTTAAGATCTGAAAATTATATAATCACTTGACTTGAAATATCAAATCTGAATAAACCTTAGACTAAGACAAAAGAAACAATACTTAAGAAAATTATACAATCACTTGTTTCACTTGAAATTAAATCTGAATACAATATTTAAGTTTGATACTTAATGAAAATAGATAACCAGATCATGGAAAAAATACCTTTCGTCTTACTATAGGGCCAGTTACAAGATTTTACACAATGCCAACACTCACCCCAACACAATAGATTTAAGATCACCTTTGACTTCTTTCGCTACGTTTCAACACACGATTTATATTGGGGCACAGAATCACTTTGGAGACGCCACATTAGAGGTACTAAGAGAGAGTGAGGGAGACACTTTGGCTCTTTCACAGGACGGCTGCTTCTCTACTGCTGCTATGCAGCCCTGGGGACCGCACATGAAAGACTTAGCTACTTCCAGAATATTCCAGGTCTGAAATCTAGAAGCGTGGTGGTTGGCCTAAGGGTGTAAAGTTGTCAAAGATTACTCTCACAGACGCGTACCCACGTAACAGGGAGATGAACTCTATCAGTTATCTCCACCCGTCCTTATCCTCGAAATAAAAAAACGATAAAATTCCACACTAGGGCCCTCGAGAATCTTCCAAAACACGTGGCATATGAGAATTGCGTATTTTCTCACAAACATGACGCAATACTTCATAAAGATATAAGAGACCATTATATAAGCCCTTGTTCCTATCTCGTATGGTCACATAACACTCTCAAACAGTTTACATAAGATTTCGTAACAAAAATACGTGAAATAAAAAGTTAATACAATAAGAATAATTTAGATATACATATGCTGACTTGAATGAATAATACAATGATATTAACAACGAAAGTCTTCTGTCATTTACATACAAAACTTACGTCTACACAAGAAGAACTCATCTTACGGGCTGGCTATTCACCTCTTCAATCCACAAAGGAAAACATAAATAAAATAATAAAGAAACTACTGTATTTACTCTACACTAAACCAACTTCGTAAGAATATATTTATATATATATATATATATGTATATATTTATATATTTATATGTACATATATATATATATATATATATATATATATATATATATGTACATATATATATATATATATATATATATATATATATATATATATATATATGTACATATATATATATCTATATATATATATATATATATATATATATATATACATATATATATATATATATATATATATATATATATATATATATGTACATATATATATATATATATATATGTATATATATATATATATATATATATATATATATACACATACATACATACATACATATATATATATGTATATATATATATATATATATATATATATATATAGTAGGTTGGCTAAATATTACCACTAGCGAGTTAGTGGGTCCTTTGACTGGGCAGACAGTACTACATTGTATTCATCTTTCTGGTTACGCTTTATTTTTCTTTTGCCTACACTTACATCAAATAGACTGGCCTATCCTTTCCACATTCTCCTCTGTCCTCATACACCTGACAACACTGAGATTACCAAACAATTCTTTTTCCCTCGAGGGGTTAACTACTGCACTGTAATTGTTCTGTGGCTACTTTCCTCTTGGTAAGGGTAGAAGAGACTCTTATGCTATGGTAAGCAGTTCTTCTAGGAGAAGAACCCTTCACACTCAAACCATTGTTCTTTAGTCTTGGGTAGTGCCATAGCCTCTGTACCATGGTCTTCCAGTGTGTTGGGTTAGAGTTCTCTTGCTTGAAAGTACACTCAGGCACACTATTCTATCTTATTTCTCTTCCTTTTGTTTTTCTTCAATCTTTTATAGTTTATATATGAAATATTTTTTTTTAGTTGTTGATGTTCGTAAAATATTTTATACTGTGTATTACTTATCTTGTAGTGAATTTCCTTTCCTCACTGGGTTATTTTTCCCTGATGGATCTATTGGGCTTATAGTATCTTACTTTTCCATCTAGGGTGGTAGCTTAGCAAGTAATATATGTATGCATGTATATATATATATATATATATATATATATATATATATATATATATACTGTATATATATGTATATGTATATATATATATATATATATATATATATATATATACATACTGTATGTATATATATTTATATATACATACATATAGACACACACACATATATATATATATATATATATATATATATATATATATATATATATATATATATATATATCAAAAATTTTAAATAATTTTTATTTTTCCTAACATACTTACCGAGAACTACTTTCTTTAAGAGGTCACTGGTGATCTCTTCTCTGCCGACCAGAGTTTTGAGTAGTTACCCCCCGCTCCGCGCCCTAAGTAGCCTTACCCCCGGCATCCAGGAATGTGCCCCGAGGGTAGGATTAAGGGAGGTCGCTAGATTGCTGGGTCAGCATCGCCATTAAGTTCTATTGAATTAGCATAATGCTAGCAAGGGAAGAGAGACACTCGGGGAAGGAAGGGAGGGCCATTACCCGAAAGTAGTTCTCGGTAAGTATGTTAGGAAAAATGAAAATTATTTAAAATTTTTGATTTGTTCCAACACGAATACTTACCTCGAACTACTTTCTTTAGGAGACTTACACTTTAGGAGGCGGGAGTGATAATCTGACCCACTGACCCGGTCGTGGAGGCCAACCGGCCTCTGGATAACGGGACCTACCAGAGAGCGGAAGCGAGGGTAACTACACAAAAATTCACGTTAGTGTCTAAGTACTCACCTTTTGAAAAACTTCTTTTGACGTTCCTTCTCGATGTGTAGTCGTGAAGAATGTGTTATTTTCTGGGAACAGACGGTACTCCCGGAAGAGGCAAGTAAGCAACTGGGTAGGAGGTAGGGAACCGCACTTGTGGGTACCGGTCGCTAGTCTTGAATGCGCCTGGGGTTTTACCGTTACACCGCTTGGAGGGCGGAGATGACTGTTCCAATGGAGTACCCGTCCAAGGATTTTCTTGAGTAGTCCTTGAGGTAGTGGGCAGAAAAGGTTGACTGGTTCGACCAAGTACCTGCTCGCAGAATTTGTCCTACTGCCATATTTTTCTCAAAGGCTAAGGAGGTGCTCAGGCCCCTGATGTCATGAGGTCTGGGAGTGCCTGGCACTGCTATGCCAGCTTCCTTGTAGGATCTGGCGATAACCTGTCTCAACCAGAAGGAGATGGTGGTTTTGGAAACTTGTTTCTTATTAATACCTGTGGAAACGAAGAGGCTCTTGATGTCTGGTCGGAGATGCGCTGTCCTTTCCAGGTATTTTCTAATTGTTCGCACTGGGCACAATTTTAAGTCTTCTGCATTACCTGTCTTAGGGATGGCAGGAATTGAGAAACCTTCAAACCTCGGGTCCCTGACTGCTGGGTTCTGAGTCTTGGCCACAAAAGAAGGTACGAACTTGAAGGATACTTCTTTGCACCCCTTTGAGTGAGAGACGTCGTATGACAAACCATGGATCTCTCCCACTCTCTTGGCGGACGCCAAGGCCAGCAAGAAGACGGCCTTGAGGGTAAGATCTTTGTCCATGATATCTTTCAAGGGCTCAAAGGGGGGATGACACAGCATCTTCAGGACCATGGCTAAGTCCCACTGGGGCACCCTCCTCGCCTGAGGGGGGCAAGACTGCTCGAAGCTTTTGACAAGCATCGCTATGTGTCTCGAGGCCCCCAGGTCGATGCCCTTCAGGAGGAAGACTTGGCCTAAGGCAGCCCGAACTCCTTTTATGGCTGGGATTGACATCCCTACTTTGTCCCTGAGAAACACCAGAAACTCTGCTATGTCTGGGACAGAGGCCTTAAGAGGTCTAATGTGCCTCTCAGCGCACCACTTTGTGAAGGAGGCCAATTTTGCCTGGTATATCGCGACTGACGACTTTCTCAGGTATAGCGACATTCTCTTAGCTGTGGAGGGAGAAAAACCTTCCTTCTTCAGGAGCCGCTGGATAGTCTCCAGGCGTGAAGACGAAGGGAGAGTGGGTTGTCGTGGAGCTTGAGAAAGTGAGGCTGGTGCAGAAGGTCTGACCTGGCGGGTAGAGGCCACGGCGGGTGACTCGTTAGGTCTTTTAGGTCTGCAAACCACTCCCTCTCCGGCCACCAGGGCGCTACCAAAGTCATCTTTAGGTTCCGGGCGGCCCTTACTCTGTTGAGCACTTGCCTTATCAACGTGAAGGGGGGAAAAGCGGAAACATCCAGATTGTCCCACTTGTGCTGAAAGGCGTCTTCCAAGGCTGCTTTCGGGTCTGGCACAGGGGAGCAATAGACTGGGAGTTGGGCGTTGAGTTTCGTTGCAAAGAGGTCCATCACCGGGGAACCCCAACGCTGAATGACGAGCCTGGCTACTTCTGGGAGGAGGGACCACTCTGTCCCTACTATCTGGCCCATTCTGCTGAGGCCGTCGGCCAGAACGTTTTTCTTCCCGGGAATAAACCTTGCTAATAACACCACGTGATTTTCCTCTGCCCAATTCAGAATCTCTATGGTGAGATCGCACAACTCCCTCGATTTCAAGCCCCCCTGCTTCTTTATGTATGCTACTACCGTGGCGTTGTCGCACATCAACGCCACGGTGTTTCCTTTTAGCAGACTTGCGAAGTGTAAGCACGCCTTCTGGACTGCTTTCAACTCCAGGACATTGATGTGGAGTTGCTTTTCCCCTTCCAACCAGTACCTCGTGCTGTCCCGTCGAGGAGGTGGGCTCCCCACCCTTGGTTGGAGGCGTCTGTGAACAGGAGTAATTCTGGAGGGCTGGTCCCGAAGGGCATCCCCTTGAGGGAGTTCGACTGGCAGTGCCACCATTCCAGGAAGGGTCTTGTGTCTGGAAGGACTCGAATTAGCACTTGTTGTGAGTGTGTCTGGCACCAGAGGATCTTGAGATTCCATTGAATGGATCTGAGCTTTATCCTCCCTTGTGGAACTAGTTTCTACAACGAGACCAGGTGGCCTATCAGCCTCTGCCAGTCTTTCGCTCTCCTGGGTTGTTCTGATAGGAAGGGCTTGATGATGTGCCTGAGGTTCTTTATTCTGTCCTCCGAAGGGAAAACTTTCCCTTGAATGGTGTCCAATGTCATCCCCAAGTAGTTCATTCTGTTGGACGGGGATAGATTTGACTTCTTTGGGTTGATGACAATCCCCAGATCTCTGCAAAACTGAAGGAGACTTCTCCCTTGTTCTTCCAAGAGGGCCTTTGAGGCGGAAAATAGCAACCAGTCGTCCAGGTATCTGATAAGGCGGATGCCACGTTCGTGAGCCCACACTGATACAGTCGTGAAGACTCTCGTGAACACCTGGGGCGGTGTTGACAGACCGAAGCAAAGAGTCCTGAATTGCAGGATCTGGGAACCCCATTTCACCCGGAGGAACTTCCGACTCGATGGGTGGATCGGAATTTGGAAGTATGCGTCCTTGAGGTCGACGGTCATCATAAAATCTTTCTCCCTCAAGGACAGCAGGACTGACTTTGGCGTGTCCATCTTGAAGTCCGTCTTCTTGACGAACTTGTTGAGAGCAGACAGATCTATAACCGGTCTCCACCCCCCCGTCGCTTTCTCTACCAGGAACAGGCGACTGTAGAAACCTGGTCCTGGGAGAGGAACTTCTTCCATGGCGCCCTTCTCTAACATGGAGGACACCTCCTCTTGAAGGGCGGTCCTCTTTACAGGATCTTTGGGCGCTAGTCATTCCGTCCGGTTGGCCGGAATAAGAGGGGGTGGATTCGCCAGGAACGGGAGTCTGTAGCCCTCCTTTAGGACGGACACTGTCCAAGGCTCTGCCCCTTGAGCCTTCCATGCTTGCCAATGTTGTCTGAGGCATCCCCCAACCCTAGGCTTGGGCGGGGATAGGGGGCCTCCCACTCTACCTTCTTCTAGAGGAGCGGCCTGATCTGCCTCTCCTAGAAGCAGAGTAACCCGACCTGAAGGAGCTTGAGGGCGCTGCAGCTCCTCTGCGGGAGGGTTGCGGAGTTGAGGACCAGGAAGAAGAGGGGGCCTCTCTCCTCGTAGTGCTGGAAGCGGCTTGGGGCGTCGCGGCACTGTCCGAGACGGACCTCTTGTATGGAGGTCTCCTTGAAGCTGCCGGTCTGGTGACGTTGGCCTCCTTCTTCTTCGAGACCTTTTCCATCAAGGCTTCTAACTCTTTCATAGGATACAGAGACTCTCCCCACAGGGGGAGGCTGCGAATTGCTCGCGCCTCCCTGTCCGGTACCTTCCGAGACACTTTGGTAAGAACAGTGTCTCTCTTACGGAGAACCAAGTTGGCTGTAAGGGCGAGAGACTGATACGTCAAGAATTTGAGGGTTTTACCCCCGGAGGTAATGAGGTCCCTCATCAGGTCTTGCTGGTCAGGGTCCTCGGGGTCGTAGGAGGCTTGAACACCCACCAATGTGGATGCCCACCAGTCTAGCCAAGAGGAGACGTTAACCAAGTCTCGCGACATCTCCTCCATCATGGAGGCCTCTGCAGGTGAGAAACAGACTGGGGCCGAAGAGGCTCTGTCGTCAGAAATGCCTTGGCTCAGAATGTCCACGGCTGACTCCACTTTACAAGGGCCTGGGCGACGTCCTTCGGGCACATAGACCTTCCCTTGGTTCTTGAGGCCCTGGAGTAATTTAGAGGCACTCTGGGTCTTGGGAGCCTCGGCATTGCCGGCCACCACTTTGTCTATAAACTCTTGCCCTAGAACTAGGTCTCGGGCCAGAGGGAGTGCCAGGGACGACTTAGGCTGGGAGGGAGTTTGCATAATTCTCAGGAGACTCGACCTCCAGGAATCTCCATCTGTCGCTGCAGGTTCCGCTATTCCGTGGTGCCTTCTGATCAGGCTAACCACTCTCCTATAGGCGGAGTCTTCCGTCGGGGAGCCCTCTTTTCTTGGTACCATAACGTACCCACTGTATATCGCTCCAGTCTACGCACTCGGGGCACGTGTCTGCTGACGAGCAAACTTTACCCCTACAGGAGGAACAAAGGGAGTGAGGATCCACTTCGGGCTTGGAGAGGAACGCTCCACACGATTTCCCGGCTCTAGGCCCAGGACAACGGCGAATCTGCTCCATAACGCACACAATGCACGACACAAGCACTTAAGGAAATGAATTAAACACTGGGTAACCACACGGTTGAAAAGTGAACGCACAGGAACACTTGGGAAAGCACACTGGAAAAAACGCAAGTTGCCACGCTGGGAACACGTGGGGCACAGAACGCACACAAAGGATCGACAGAGATACGAGAGCGAGGGATGTTATCGCCTTGCGACCAGAGAACTTAATGGCGATGCTGACCCAGCAATCTAGCGACCTCCCTTAATCCTACCCTCGGGGCACATTCCTGGATGCCGGGGGTAAGGCTACTTAGGGCGCGGAGCGGGGGGATAACTACTCAAAACTCTGGTCGGCAGAGAAGAGATCACCAGTGACCTCCTAAAGAAAGTAGTTCGAGGTAAGTATTCGTGTTGGAACAAATATATATATATATATATATATATATATATATATATATATATATATATATATATATATATATATATATATTCTTACGAAGCTGGTCTAGCATAGAGTAAATAATTTATTCATGTAAGGTGAGTTCCTCTCATGTAGGTATAAGTTTAGTTTGTAAATTACGTAAGACTTTTGTCGTTAATTTCATTGCATTCTTCATTCAAGTCAGTATATGTAAATATGCGTTGTTTTTAAAAAATTAACTTCCTATTTCACGTATTTTGTTATGAAGTCTTAAGTAAACTGTTTAAGAGTGTTATATGACCCTACGAGGTATGAACGATGGCTTATGTAAATCTTTTGTATTGCGTCATGTTTGGGAGAAAATACGCAATTCTCATATTTGCCATGTGTTTTGGAAGGTTCTCAAAAACCCTAGTGTTAGATTCTATCTTTTATTTATTTCTGAGAACAGTAGGGGGGCAGAGCTAGCTGAGAGAGAGTCATGTCTCTGTTGCATTGGTATGCTTCCAAGAGTTTAATCATTGGCAACTTTGTGCTGTTAACCAACCAACAAACTTCCAGATCTCTAACCTAGAATAATCTAAAAGTTACTAAGTCCATACATATGTGCCCCTAGGGATGCATAGGGAAGAAGAGAACCAGCATGTCCTGTGAACAAGCAAAAGTATGTCCTCTTTCTCTCAAAGTGCTTATAGTGTGTCCTCTCAAAACTGATTTTGTGCCCCAACATATATCGTGTGTGGTGTGTTAAAACGTTGCTACAAATTTGCCAGAAATTTTAAATCTACTGTGTTGTGGTGAGTGCTGATATTGCGTAAATCTTTGTAACTGGGCCAGGTAGATTTATGTACTAACATGAAATATATTTGTATCGTTATCTGGTTAACTTTGTGTGAGCTAAATTCATGGGTTTATCTGTTACTTTATGTAATTTCTTTAATATTTTAAGCATTAGAGTGTTAAAGGTTATCGTTTTTCTTTAAGTATCAAGCTTAAATGTTGGTGTAAAATTTAATTTCAAGTGAAACAAGTGATTGCATAATTTTCATGAGTATTAATTTTTTTTTGCCTTAGTCTAGGTTTTGCTCAGACTTAATATTTCGAGTGATTTTTTTTTTCATGTAAATTCTTTCAGTGTTGTAATTTTTGTAGAATATATCTATTTTTTAAAGACTGTATTATTTCAATCACCTGTGTTTTCACAGTACTCTATCGTATCCTTGTTAAAGAATCAAAGTAATAGGTTGTTTGAATACAGTAGTTCTTAATGAAAATTAATGTTTTGTTTTGAATGTACTTAAGAGACCTTTCGATATTCAGTGTTTTTATGTATTTCTGTCTGTGAGTTATATAACTGTCTCAGAGTCAGGTATTAATATATTCAAGTGTAACAGATTACTGTAAAAACAAACAGGTGAGCTTGGAACTCGAGAGGTTGTGTAGCTTGCCAGCTGTAATATATATAATATTACATCTTGGTTCCCAGACCACGGGACTCTAATATATATATATATATATATATATATATATATATATATATATATATATATATATATATATATATCTTTATCATCATCACCATCAGTCAGACATTACATGTCCGTCCCCTCACATCTGTTTAAGGTCTTTCTATGCCAGTAACAGCAAATTTTGTTAGTTCGTCAATCTATCGTCTTCTCTTCCATCTCTTATCTGTCATTCTCATTATATGTCCTGCCCATGTCCATTCCTTTGTCTTTATTGTTAAAATATCCACTACTTTAGTTTGCTCTCATATCCATGTTGCTCTTTTTACGTCTATTAGTGATAATCCCATCAGTAGTCTTTCCATAACTCTTTGAGCTTATGTTCTAATGTTTTAGTAGGGCTCAAAGTTTCTGATGCTTAAGTTATTACTAGTAGGACCATCTGATGAAATACTTTTCTTTTTATAGAAAGTGATATTTTACATTTCACAATCAAATTTTGTTTACCTAAATCTCTAAATCCCATGCTTATCCTTTTAATTTCGGTCTCATGTCCTAAGGTCACACTTACTATTTGTCCTAAGTATGTCTAGAGGTTAGTCCATAACCCCTTATTGGTTATCTCCATTTTCATTGATCATTATCATAGTTTTACTATATATATATATATATATATATATATATATATACTGTATATATATATATATATATATATATATATATATATATATATATATATATATAATATATATATGTATATATATACATATCTATATATATAAATTATATATATATATATATATATATATATATATATATAAATACATCATATATACTATATACACACAAATTAACATATATATATATATATATATATATATATATATATATATATATATATACATATATATATACAGCATACATATTTCGCATAAAACTCACAGGAAGATGCTTACACACAATGACAGCTACAAGGAAAATATTTTCCTTGTGGTTTAATTGCTTATATATATGTATATATATATATATATGTGTGTGTGTGTATATATATATATATATATATATATATATATATATATATATATGCTCACCCACCCATACACATATACAGTATACTGTATATATCATCATCATCGTCATCATCATCTCCGCAAAGGGCCTCGATTAGACTTTTTCCATTCATCATCTCTGACTTCACGCTTCATAGTCCTCGGTCATGTACGCCTGGGTCTTCTAACTCCTCTAGTGCTTTGTAGAGCCCAGTTAAATGTTTGGTGAACTAATCTCTCTTGGGGAGTGCAAAGACCGTGCTCAAACCATCTCCATCTACCCCTCATCATGATCTCATACACATATAGCACTAACTCCTAATATGCCTCTGAAGGCTTTGTTCTCAAATCTACAAAATCTGTTGGAAATTGCTTCATTGTTATACCATGACTCATGTCCATACAGTAACACCGATCTCTCTAAGCTGGTATATAGCCTGATTTTTATATGTAATTACAGCCAATTTGGTTTCCAAATTTTACTCAACCTAGCCATTGTCTGCTTTACTTGTTTCAATCTTTCATTAAACTCCAATTCTAAAGACACTGTATTTGAGATCATAGTTCCTAGATATTTACATAATTGTACCTCAATAATCCTTTCTCCTTCCAATGATATTTCATCTTCCATTGCATATTCCGTTCTCATCATCTCTGTCTTTCTTCTATTTATATTGAGCCCACCCTAGTGTGATATTTCATGCATTCTGGCAAGAAGGCATTGCAAATCCTGTGGTATTCTGGTAATAAGAACAGTGTCATCAGCATACTCTGGGTCAGGCGTTGGTGGAGAGAAGAAGAGGTGCATGTGGCATGGGAAAAGTGAGAGTAGCTGCAGTTGATAGGGCGTTCTTTGCAATGCACATAACACTTCAGGTCTTTTGGCTTGCCATTGAGGGAGACCCGGGGCAAGAATGGCAGCAATGGCTGGTAGGAAATGGTAATAATAGTTAATCATGCCCAAAATTTCTTGTAGTGCTTTGACGGTCAAAAGTCTGAAGAAGTTCTGAATAGCTTCTACCTTCTCACGGAGGGGGTGAACTCCTTCAGGAATGATTCGGTGCCCTAAGAACGATAGTTTGTTGGCGCCAAAGGTACACTTGTCGTACTGACTACAAGACCATTTTGTTGTAGGCGGTTGAGCATGATGTGTAGGTGATGGAGGTGTTCCTCTTTGTAGGAAGAGAACACAAGTATGTTGTACATGTGACATACATAGAAGGAGAGGTCCCCTAAGATGCCATCCATGAGGCGTTGAAAAGTGTCCCCAGCATTACGAGGGCCAAAACATGAATAATTGAAGGTGTGTGTACTGAAGGGGGTGATGATGGCGATCTTGGGGATGTCTTTTGGGTTCATGAGTACCTGATAATACCCCTTTAGGAGGTCGATTGTGTCCCCAGCATTACGAGGGCCAAAACACGAATAATTGAAGGTGTGTGTACTGAAGGGGGTGATGATGGCGATCTTGGGGATGTCTTTTGGGTTCATGAGTACCTGATAATACCCCTTTAGGAGGTCGATTGTGGGAAAAACCTGCACTGTGTGCAAGGTCAGGCTGGCGATGTTTGGGAGGGGTTAGTGATCTGGTTCTGCGTGCAGGTTCAAACGCCTGTAATCCCCACACCGGCACAGAGAGCCACCTTTCTTCAGGACGATGTGCAAGGGTGACGACCATAGGCTTGAGGCCTTTTGGCAAATGCCCATTTCTTCCATTTCGTTTCTTCAACTGCTGCCAATGATCGGTGCCAGATGCCTGAATCTGGCAAAACTGGGGATCCCTTCGTCTTCATATAGTAATAAATATCGTGTTTGGTGGGAACCATGGGCGTTTGACGAAGTTCTGGATGGAAAACGTTTGGGTACAATGTGAGGAGGTGAGTGTAGGCATATATGGTTGCACTGATGTGGAGAGCGAGGTCGGAAGGGGTGGGTTGGAGAGGTGTCGAGGAGTATGAATCCGCATTCACTAACCGTCGGTGAGCAACATCAAACAGGAGGTAGAGATGGGAGAGGAAATCTGCAGAGAGGATTGGCAAATGTGGTTTCAGCAACGAGAACTTTCCAATTATATTTGGTGCTTCCAAATGATAATGTGAGGGTTTCATGACCATAGATGGGTATCGCAGATTAGTTGGCAGCTACCAGGCAGACGTCTGCAGACTTGGACAGACATCCTTCATGTCCTGGAGAGTGGCCTTGGCAGAACAGAACGGCAAGCACCCACATCTACCAAAAATTTCATGCCCGTACCTGCAACATGTAGAAAGAAAAGATTAATGACAGCGGACGCCACCGCCACAAGAGATGGCCTACTTACACCCTTTTTGGCCACTGACAGCCGTTACCACATTTCTTCTCAGCAGCCCCCGAATCTGGAATGGTAGTAGCATAGCTGCGGCCGATGGGCATCAGTAAGTGGCTGGAGAGGTCGTTGGGTGGGTCATAAGCAAGGTATGGTATATGTGGCATTGTCGCTGCTCCGGCACGTCATGGGTGCCCATCTGTGTCCTACCACAATCACATCAACTTCGGTCAATGTTGATTAGTTGTCCACTTCGTCAGGAGTGGACGCATTGATGGAGGTCTTGAAGTTGGTGAAGTAGGTGTCCATAGGGGTGTTGACTTTGGTCATCAGGTTCTTCATGGGTAAAATATCAATATCGGGGATGGAAGCGTGTGCAGGTTCGGGTAGGCGCCATATCCAAAGGTCACAGAGTAGATTCACTACCTCGTTACAGACGAGCGATACTGGTTATTTCCCTGAGGACAAGCGAGGCCTAATGGTCCCTCAACAATTGTTGAGAGAGCTGAAAACGTTTGGCTATACAGGCGCCTGGTGATGGTGAGTACTGCTCCAGGAGGTAGGTTTTGAGGGTGTCGTACGCTATTGGTATGTCCTCTCGTTCGCAAAGCCAATCTTTGAATGTGTCCTCTGGGATCATCACGAGGACAAAGCCTGCTTTACTGCTTGAGCGAGTCATGCCATTGATGCAAAACTGGATTTTGGCACACTGGAACCAGGAGAATGCTTCTCCGCTGGCAAAGGGTGGCAGTTTCATTGAGGTGGTGTGTGTTGAAGAGCCAGGCTTGGTGGGCAGCATCATCAAATAGCAGAGCACAGCACTGAATGGGATAGCAGGGGGGAGTGAATCCTCCTGTGGTCACCAATTGTGTAAGTGAGCAATTATGTTGTAACTGAGAGGGAGGTGAATGCAACTGAACTTTACTAAACAATCATGGAGTTTATATACATGGACTTGCGAGCAAGAACATTACAAATATTCAAACATAACCAAACATGAGCTAGCATGCTTACACAGGCTGGTCTATTAACAGTGCAGGGAAGAGCAAGTGATAAGATAAAAAAGGAAAACCATTACAGTGTACGAGCGTGTAGGAAACACGGCGGTACTACATCTTCAAAAACGATTTAAATCATGTCCTGCTGCTAGGGGACACTTTCAGCTTCTGAGCTTAATTACTCCAACAAGTATTCCCTTTGCCTCTGCATTCCCGTATTGAAAAAACCTCTGGTGACTTCTCCCATGTCAGGAAGCTTATGCCCTATTCTCCAGCTTCTTGGCACAAGTTTGTGTGTGTCAGGGTCTTCCATGTCCATAGGAAGGTCGATGTTTGGTTTTCTGATGGATAGCAAGTTGTGGAGGATGCAGCACGACAACGCTATGGCGGCAGATGTGTCTGATTTTTGAGGTATGGTGGTCAGTAGGCACTGAAAGTGATTAGCGGTAATACGAAATGCATTCTCCTAAACTCTTGCTCTTGACAATATGTAGTTGAAGACACATTGTGATTCTGTCATGTTTTGCAATGGCGGTGGTTTCATGAGCCAAGTCTTCAGAACAAATACGTTGTCACCCAACAGAAAGTACGGCATTGGTATATCCTCTTCAGGTAGAGGCTCTGGATTGGGTAGCCCTAGCTCATCATTGTCCAGTATTCCTTCAATTCTGTGTCACTGAAAACGCCTGCATCTGAAGAAGCACAATTGTGGCCCATGTCACAGTAAAAGAACTTATTGTCAGTATCAATGACTGCTAGTAGCACAGTGGAGAAGAAGCCTTTATAGTTGTAGTAGAATGAACCACTATTCTTTGGCTTGTTCAGGGATATGTGCTTATCACCAATGGCTTCAATCAAATGCGGGAATTTCCACCAATTCACCTAAGTAACTTCTTTCCAGCCGTAAGGTGAGGTAGGACAAACAACCTCAGGAGATTACTTAATGATGATAACTTGGCACACTCAGGAATGAAGATGATGAGGGTGTTGGAAGCAACCCGGAAGTTGTAATAAACAGATTTGTAACTGTCACCTGTAGCCAGATATCTCAGTGTGACTACCAGCTTAAGTCCTGATGAGATGGCTTTCCTGAATTTGTTGTCTTGCTTTCCTATTTATGCCCCTACACAACTGATGATCTCAGGGTCAAGTCGAAGGGAATTCTTGAAGCCTGTTTAATCTCCTGCATTTGATTCTGGCATAAGATTTTCATACTGGCCATAAATTGGTCTTCTGAGTATACAATGTCATACCCACTGTCTTTTCTGTAGTCTGGTTTTTCTATTCTTATCAGACTTTCCCACTGAAAAAGGGCTTGTGCAAGAATCAAATCTGTGAGTTTTCGTAATGTCCTCTCGTCACCTGTAAACCACATCTTAGAGTACCTGCCTGATCGTAGGGCAGAATGAGAATGAATCGACCAAAACAATGTGCCGGTATATATAGTGGCCTGAAGTCGTCTGTACTATGTCCATATTGTAATAATACATCTGTACTGTATCCACAGTTCCCGTACCATCTGCGTACTCTCTCTGTACTCCATACGTACTCATTAAGCAGCCTCCGTGTAGCCTCTGCACCTGGATTTCCATACTTTCCAATGCAGTCCGTACTTTATCCCTGCTGTCCGTACTCTTTTCGTACTGCATCCACCACCACCTGCAGGTATCCGCGGAAAAATTCAACAAAATGGCCGATCCAACACTCAATCCGTGAGTTTTCCGTACTGTCTCCATATTGCCTACGCAAAAAAGACAAAATTCCGTACTCTCTACACAGCCATCCGCGACATCCGTGCGTGGGTGCGATCGAGGTACTCCATTCAAGTTAACCGGTGTCGGATATGGTAATCTGACAAGGCTACAATGAACTATATATGGAACCTAGTCGCCCATTGCACAAGCAGATGGAAATCAGAAGGAAACTCAAAAGAAGTAATGGTAATATTCAATTAAACCTGTAATTATCTCGCTCTCTCTCTCTCTCTCTCTCTCTCTCTCTCTCTCTCTCTCTCTCTCTCTCTCTCTACATATGACGAAGCAATCATATAATCGATTATCAGGCATTAGGAACTATTTCCTTGTGCTTACAAGCAAATGCTAGAAACTGAATACGTTCCTGTACAAATAACAAATTAATTCTTAATTGAGAGAAAGACTTCTTAGCTTTCCAGGCAGAAGATGACTCACAAAAAGAACATCCTTTCTTTTCTATATTTTTAGTTTTGTATTGCTTTTCAAATACAAATGGAAGTAAAATATTTCGGCGTAAATGAAAACCGAAGAAAATCCTGTAGCACTATCTTTAATCGTTCAAAATATCACGATAAACAAAAAACTTAGAGGAAATATGACTCCCCTACATCATTACAAGAGGGGAGCAGAATACAAAGAGGTACAACACAATGTTTGACATATCAAACACTAATACGTACGGCAGGATCCATAACTCACACCACCATGGACTCTCTCTCTCTCTCTCTCTCTCTCTCTCTCTCTCTCTCTCTCTCTCTCTCTCATACATAATAATTTAAATAAATGACAAAAGATGTAAAGCTTGATATTATCTTGATAGCACAAGCTTTACTTCATGGAAGTACATTTAAATGCAAAACAAATTCGGACAGCTTTGCTTTTAAACTTTATAGACCTTTACCTCGATCCCACATGAGAGAGAGAGAGAGAGAGAGAGAGAGAGAGAGAGAGAGAGAGAGAGAGAGAGAGTGTGTGTGTGGCGGGGGGGGGGGGGGGGGGGGGGTCCTTCGAGAACACAGGTGACGCATTGTCTAACAGACTGTAATGGAGAATAAGAAAAACCGTCGAAGGTTCACAAGAATGACAGTTGTAATGTAATGGTGATGAAACGTACTCGCTAGATTGTCCTGGACAAGGATTAAGACGAAATCTCATGGATTAGTTTATAGATGATCTACTTAAAATTAATTCAGTAAAAACATTTATCTAGATCTAAATTGCAAAAATATTTAAAACTGTCTTGATCATTTGGCCGACGGTGAATGGAAATGAAAGTCTCCTGCAATTAGCCGATAGTACATGGGAACGAAGTCAATCCAAAAAAAATCTTTGTGAGTGGCATACCTCCGTCAAGCTGCGCAATTGTACTAAATTATAAGAGATAATTCAACGAGATATATACGCTCTTCACCGATCATCCCGAAAAGTTCCACTGGAATTGTCCCCTGGTGTGGGCGTTGTGGATAAATTTAAATATTTTATTTTCCTACAAGACTGCCTAATAGGAGTGACATTGGTGTGATTA
>NC_090726.1:87438941-87483941 GCF_036898095.1 Palaemon carinicauda | reverse complement strand
GAGTATGAAATAAACACTGGTGATTGAAATAATACAATCTTTACAAAAAATTACAACACTTTGAAAGATTAAGTCTGAACAAAACATAGATTAACACAAAAAATGTTACGCTCTGAAAATTATATAGGCCTAATCACTTGGCTTGAAATATTAAACCTGCATAAAACCTTAGACTAAGACAAAAGAAATAATTACAATCCAATGCTTAAAATCATAAAGAACTTAAATAAAGTAACTGATAAACTTACTAACTTCTCATATTTTACTTGCACAGGGCCAGTTAAAAAAATTTACACGATACCAACACTCGCCACAACACAATAAGATTAAAATCACCTGCTAAACTTACAACAACATTTTAACTCATTACATACGATATACTTTGGGGCACAGAATCACTTTGGAGAACACACACTATAATAGGTACTGAGAGAGAGTGAGGGAAGCACTTTGGCTCTTTCACTAGACACCTATACATAAATTAGCTACTTCCAGAAGATTCTAGGACTGAGATCTGGAAGCTTGGGGGTTGGCCTAAGGGCGTAAGGATTGCCAAGGATTACTCTTTCAGATGTGTACCAATGCAGCGCAAGACTGCTCCCTCTCTCTCAACTATCGCTGCTTACCTTTGTCTTTGAAATAAAAAAAAAGACAAAATCTAACACTAGGGTTCTTTAGAACCTTCCAAAGCACGTGGCACAATAAGAATTGTGTATTTTCTCACAAACATGACATGACGCAATACCTCATAAAAACATAAAAAACATTTACATAAGCCCTTGTTCATATCTCGTATAGTCATATAACACTCATAAACAGGCTACGTAAGACTTCCTAACAAAAATATGTGAAATAAAAAGTTAATTCTTAAAAATAATGTAAATTCTCATATACTGACTTGAGTAAAGAATACAATGAAATTAACAACAAAATTCTTGCATAATCTACATAAACTCATAGCTACATGAGAGGAACTCATCTTAAGAGCTGGGTATTCATCTCTTCAATGCACATATGAAAACATAAATAAAATGCCTGATTAACTTATTTACTCTACACTAGACAAGCTTTGTAAGAATATATATATATATATATATATATATGTATATATATATATATATATATATATATACATACATATATAGAGATGAAACTCTTCCAGCTCTCTCATCTCTCATCCGTGTGATAATATTGCTATTTGACTTCTCTCCTCTACTTTATACTTTTCACCAAAATTATAATACCTGGTAAAAACTGATAATGAAGAACTTGGACATGGAAATAAAAAGTTATTTTTTCTTTCATGTCATTGAATTTATCAAATTTAATTTTATTTCCACGTTTATGAATTGAAGGAGTCCATACCATACATACTGATATTCGTATGTAGGTATATGATATATGAAAACAAATATGAATGCAAAAGACTCTGAAAGCCTAAAGCATATTAATGTGTCATCCTGAGCATTGGATCCTGAAAACTACTTTATTCAAAAGGATGGTTTGGTTTCTCTTCCCACACGCCATACTCTCTAATGTTCTGTTCGTAATAGTCAGTTCTAACTTCCTAGTTTTCTGAACATGAATATTCTTGAAACTTGAAATTGGATTTGCTAAAAAATTATTTTTTGAAAGCGTGCGATATTGCCCAGGCAGATTGCTCAGATTAAAAGAGCTAATCCAATTGAAATGACATTTCTTCTGTTTATTTCAGTTCCTTTAATTTTTGTCTGCTTTTTTCAAATAAATCTTGTTTCCTAGTATTTTTACGCACTTTTTAGAATGTTAGGGGACATCAAAAGCGTATTTATGGTTATAATGTTATTCTAGAAAGCTTTAGATATTATTCACATGCTTGGTAACTAATTACGAAGCCTTTCCATCAGCCAGGAAAATCGTGTCTCTGTGCCCCTTCCTTTCCGGGGAATTCTACAGTGGTCTTCATAGAGCTGATAGGAAACAGTGAATAGGCTTTTTACATCCGAGACCCAGAGCAAGACTTTTCAAACTGTAATCAAAACGATGCACTGGCTTCAACTTTTAGCCAGACAGGGACATATCTTTCACAAGGCATAAGGCCTCAGCTACATATTCTTTTGGGGGCCGTGAATTATGTTCCCACACACACACAAAAAAAAAGGCTACCAGCTGGAACATGCATACATGAATCATGAACACATATATAATTACCAGACGGGTATCCCAAGGTACGTTAAAGGTACGTCTACTAGAATGTACAATATTACTTGGTGGTTACCGGACGTGTAGGTCTTATACTATGGCCAAAAAAAAAAAAAAAAAAAAAAAAAAAAAAAAAAAAAAAAAAAGGTAATTCCGGAGGACAGGGGCCGTCGGGAGTAATATACGTGGGTGTGTTGGGGCTTCACTTGCTAACATGTTGGAAGCAACTTTTCAACTGATGTAAACAGTCCTTGATAAGAATACTTTAATTTTGTAAAACACCAGGTACATTTTACCTAGTTAAACTAGATTAAGGACAAATCAATAGACAATTACAACAGAATATTCTCTTAATCAACCAAAAATTGGAAGGACCTTAAGAAAGCAAGAAGCTATAAAGAAAATTTATAATATGGAACCTCACATGACATGAATTAAACATGCTGCGTCGATAGAGGACAAGGTAAAGCCCTTTGCTTCTCTCACAAGCGTTTCTGAGGGAAATGTAATCATTTGAAAAATGAGATCACGGGAGGGAGGATAGGTGACTGGCATAATCTTAGATATAATAAATCCTCTAGGATTTCCAGGGAGTGAATATGCCATTTATTTTACTTTTAAAGCACGTTTTAGTAATACTGATAATCCATACTATACGTAACAAAAATAGGGGCACTGAAAATTTTAAATATATATATATATATGTATATATATACACACACACACACACACATATATATATATATATATATATATATATATATTCTTATGAAGCCAGTCTAGTATAGAGTAAATATTTTATTTATGTATTTCTATTGTGTATTTAAGAGATGTATAGCCAGCTCATAAGGTTAATTCCTCTCTTGTATGTTTAAGTAAAGGTATGTAAATTACATAAGACTTTCGTCATTCATTTAATTGTATTTTTCATTCAAATCAGTATATGTAAATTTACGTTATTTTTAAGAATTAACTTCATTATTTCATGTATTTTGTTACAAAGTCTTATGTAATCTCGTTAGATATGCTTTATGACCTATACGAAGTTTGAACACAAGGGCTTATGTAATTTTTATGTTTTCACGAGGTTAGAATGTGCATGAAACTTCTCGAAATAGATTTACTCTTTTTTTTTATTGTTTAGAGGAGGGAGGTGGGCGGAGTTAGCTGAGAGAGGGTTGCCTTGCAAGCAAGGTTTGTTCCGCTGTTCAATTTTCTACATTGGCAACCTTACACCAATAGGCCTTGCCTCCGCCCCCTGCCACTAGAATGATCTATTTAGAATTATCTAGAAGTTTTAGGTCAATATATATATGCCCCCAGGAATGCAAAAGCAGCAGAAGAGATCCAACCTGTCCCTTAGAAAGAGCCAAGTTCGCCCTCTCTCCTCCCAAGAGCATCAAGTGTGTGCCCTCTCAAAAGGGATTAACGATTTATATCCAACATATATAACATATATCGTGTGTAGTGTGTTCAAACCTTGAAGAATCTATTGAATGGTATTTCAAGTGTATTGTGTTAATGTAAGTACTTGTATAACATATTTTTTTTTAACTGGCCTTGAGAGATTTAGGTTAACAGTGAAGTGTATTTATTTTGCTTATCTGTTCGATAACCTCGTGAGGTGGTATAGTCACGTCATGAGAAGAGATGAACAGTATATTGGGAGGAGAGTGATGGAAATGCAGGTACAGGGAGCGAGAAGGAGAGGGAGACCAAAACGAAGGTGGGTGGACTGTATCAAGGATGACCTTCGATCAAAGGGATTAACCGGTGATGAGGTATGGGACAGAGGTAGATGGAGAAAGCTGACCAGAAACATCGACCCCACATAGAAGTGGGAAAAGATGTAGACAAAGAATAAGAAGAAGAAGTTCGATAACATCCTGTGTGAGCCAATAAACTTAAGTTTAACATTTAGATTAATCTAACTTCCATTTAGTCTTTAAACATTTGTGATAAAGTGTTAAATATTTTCATTTATTATCAAAATTAAATATTTCTATAAATTAATTTTCCGTGAAACAAGTGATAGTATAATTTTTCATAAAGCAATATTTTCTTGTCTTAGTCTAAGGCTTTGTTCAGATTTAATATTTCGAGAAATTTAATTTTGGTGTTAATTCTTTTCGTAGTATTATTGTAACTTTTTATAGAATATATTAATTTTGTAAAGAGTGTATTATTTCGATCACCAGTATTTCTTAACAGTGCTTACTCGTAATCCCTGACTAGTTTTTATTACATAATCACCCAGTTTTGTTTTGAGAGTAGCGTAAGAGACCTTTGGATATTTAGCGTTTTTATATATTGCCATTTGGGAGTTGCATAATTTTCTCAGTACACCAGATTTATGCAAAAATAAACAGGGGAGTTTGGAGCTCAGGAGTTTATGCAATTCGTCAGCCGTAATGATAATAATAACAATAATATATTATATATATATATATATATATATATATATATATATATATGTATATATATATATATATATATATATATATGTATATATATATATATATATATATATAAAACGTCTGATGTATTTGATTTTCTAAAGCTAAGTGTAAAGATGAAAAATATAATGTAACCTTGAGAAAATGCATTGTCTTGAATCAGCATATTTGAGACTAAGAAAAACACCAGCACAACAAAACTGGACCGAGTTAAATGTTGCATGAGGGAAGAGAGGTTAACCTCTTCATGATTATACTTGGAAAAGGTTCCCTGACACGGCGTAAAGGCTCTTTCCTCCTCTGAACTCCATCTCTCTCACTCTCTCTCTCTCTTTCCCTTGTAACAAACATACAATAAGCACAAGCACGCGTGTATATATATATATATATATATATATATATATATATATATATATATATATGCATATATATATATATATAGACATATATATATATATATATACATACATATATATATATATATATATATATATATATATATACATATATATATATATATATATATATACTGTATGTATATCTCTACACGTACATATATGTATGTATGCATATATGTATGAGTATGTATAAATTTACTAGTAAACACAAATTTTATAGGCAAGATATTTAGAGAAATCTGGAAATAATAGAAAACTGCTTACAAGCTGAAATACAACTAAAGCGCAAACTTTAGCATGTGTCTGGTGCACACTCTCCAGCCTTATGGCGGGCATCATTATCTAAATTGTACGATTTTTTTTTTATACGTCACTAAAAGCTTGAGTTCCTCCCAAATGGCTTCGGAGAGTTTTCTGACCGTTCACCTACTGATGTAGGTTTGGGTGTGTGAATGGCCGTCCATGTGAACGATGTCATCACGAGCGAAGGTAAGATCAATACCCAATTCGTCCAAATACTATACATACTCGTGTTCGTATTTGGTGTCCCTAACATTACCATCTTTGCTAAGTACTGTAAAGAGAGCCAGGACAAGAAAAGCAATGTCTTGTTTTGCAACAAGACAAAGGCAACACACTATGTCATACTTTGTAACAAGACAAAGGCAAAATAAACGCGAAGACAGGACAAGAAAGGCCGGATAACGAACACACCTCAACACCAATCTCCATAAATATGGTCGAAGAAATAAAAGCAGAAACATAAATCTTAGTGGTTTACTCAGAAGACTGGGACAAAAGCATTAAACAAATAGCTGGGTATAACTCACGTAAAGAAACATGACGTAAACGAAATAACAATCTTTGTCATGCAAGATGCAGAACTTACATATACGGCTCTTTATTATAGGTCACGCAAGGGCCACGTATTTCTCGGTGTTGTGTTATTA
Organism: Palaemon carinicauda; assembly: GCF_036898095.1. Classification (NCBI taxonomy): domain Eukaryota; kingdom Metazoa; phylum Arthropoda; class Malacostraca; order Decapoda; family Palaemonidae; genus Palaemon; species Palaemon carinicauda. The sequence continues at coordinate 87,477,956 of NC_090726.1, read as the reverse complement.
ACTAATGCATCAAGTGGAGCCAACTCGGTGGACATCGCAAATAATGGGCATGTATGAAAAAGGAAAGAATAAAAGAACAAGCAAGAGAGACGTGAATACAACAATAAAATCTACTGTATTAATAGAAATTAAAAAAGTCCAGTATCTGAACCCAGTTTTCTTTTAATTTACTTAAGATTAATCACGAATTTTTTTTTTTTAGAGAGAGAGAGAGAGAGAGAGAGAGAGAGAGAGAGAGAGAGAGAGAGAGAGAGAGAGAGAGAGAGAGCTTAGAAGTACATGGCCACGGAAATTACAACTGATTACCGATCTTTTTCTTTCTGCCAATAATACGTCGCCATATTCTTGCGACTCCCCTTAAAACAGATTATCCAAAAATCCTACGCATAGATAGAAATACAGATATTAAAGTGTACGTGATTTGTCTCTAATATCTAACATTTTCCTCATATTTCGACAGCTCATAATTCTAAGAATGTCCGTACCGTTAAAAAATTCTAGTTAAGAATCGAACAAACGGAATTTCACTGGAAAAATCTAAAGGGTAAAGACTATATTCAAATTGTAAAGCTGCGGGTGAGGGGGAGGGGGGTGAGGGGGTGTGAGTGAGGGTGGGTCTGAATCTTGTATGTCTGGTACCATTACATATCCCTCTTTCCCACCTCGCTCAGTCTTCTGGTATCTGATGATATATATTATTATCAGGTAAGTAGGTTAGAAAGAAATTTCCAATTACAAAGAAATCCTATTCTTTAAAGCCAGATGAATTCTTATTACTTATACTGCTACTCCTACGATGCAAAGACGATACTGATTTATTACTACCAGTTTTAAATGTTTTTAATAATACTAATACTTCTTGCAATAATACTTGAGCAAAATGTAGCAGCAATAGTAGAACTGAAAAGAAAACTTTGATTATTCTAGGCACTCACATTTGTGCACGTTTCAGGGAATTATCCTTTAGTTGAGTTCATGCAGATATCCTTTGCGTCGTGTGTCTTAAGAAAAATCCAGAGAAGTTCCTCGTTTACACGATGCAGTCAAGTTTATTACACATATGATAAGGATTGCCTTGATAATTCTCTCCCTTTAATTCACAGCCGTGCTAAATGAATGGATAATGAAGTATAAAAGTAAATAACGGAGAAATATAGCTTATAGTACAGCAACAGGGATAAAGCATAAGGAATAGAACAACTGTAAAAATTGACAATTAAACAATGTTATATTTTTTAGTTATAGTAATCAAAGGGTCATCATTAAGTTTCAAAATACCTGAATTGGAAATAGTACTGAACTCTTTAGAGGTTATGCAGGTATCTATCATAAAGAGAGTAATAATACCGGTTTATCATTACATGAGAGTTCTATTTTCATTTCCGTTCCATAAAAATCCCGTCATCTCGCAAGAAATGGATAATTATATAGTTATTCATGATTTCCTTTGTACATCTATTTGCTCATTTTGTCCAGAGAGAGAGAGAGAGAGAGAGAGAGAGAGAGAGAGAGAGAGAGAGAGAGAGAGAGAGGTGGGTGGGTCGGGCTAGTATAAGTAACGTAAGCCACTGGTAAAACTGGAATCAGATGCATGAAACATGTTTACTTTGCAGACACTCGCAAACCTCTGCAATTTCGCGGTGTGCTTACGTCAGATCCCTCTCCTTATTGATCAATCAAGGGGAATCGGGGAATCGTCATCATTATCTGGTCTCTCCTTGAGAGAGAGAGAGAGAGAGAGAGAGAGAGAGAGAGAGAGAGAGAGAGAGAGAGAGATAACACTGCAGCATCTTCCAAACATTCATCTTAAGATGAATGTAAATCCAGCTCACGATACATAAACTTTCAAGCGGTTTAGATTTACACCATCTTTCCTTCTCTCTATCTCTTTCTCTCATTCGTCTCGTTTCTGTCTCCTGCTCCTCCTACCTCTCCTCCTGCCAAACTCCCAAAGGCCTTCCAGTTCAAGATGTCAATACGTGTGTTGTGAAGCGCACGACGTCTGTGCTAGCATCGTCCTTTCTCATTCCACCTAGTCTTCAACGCCTACTTCCAAACACCCCATCCCCTGCCCAACCAACAAACCTTTTCTAACCATCTCTCTCTCTCTCTCTCTCTCTCTCTCTCTCTCTCTCTCTCTCTCTCTCTCTCTCTCTCTCTCTAACAAGATTCTCTATATTCGTCGACCCAATACTTACTTGTATAAGATTTCCTCAGAAGTTTAGTTGTTATTCTCACCAAAGCATAAAAATGGAAATGTCGAGCTTGTTGTCAAGACTTGGGTGGCTGGAAGCGATCTCAGTCTGACGGCTAAATGGAACTCGTCAATGCCGTCCTAATTCTCATCTCATCATACTCTTTATAATATTTAGAAGGAAATAAGGTACATAGTGAAGACAGTATTTGAACCGTATTTGATACCAGGAAAAAATCAATTCCCTAATGAAGCATTTATTTTGGGATAAATGGTTAATATATTTGTTATATATACTCGAATATGACAAAAGTTTATAAGAAAGTGACTGCATGTGAAAACTATCATTAGAAAACAACCGAATAAGGAAGAAAAACAGAAAATTTCAGAGCAGGAGCAAATATAGCACTGGATGCATAAAAACTATTGTCAGGCAAAAACTTAAATAAATGTATATCGAAATGATTTCTTTAAACATAAAGCATCAAAGTTCGGTACTTTTCTTTTGCAAACAGATAAGAGGTAAACGATGGGAGAACACAAGCACCTGATTGTACAATAAAAAAGCAAGAGTAAGATTAATGTGCTGGAAACCAAAATTCTCTCTCTCTCTCTCTCTCTCTCTCTCTCTCTCTCTCTCTCTCTCTCTCTCTCTCTGTCGCCTGTCCCCTTGGCATTCCAACATCTCAATTTCTTTGAATTCCTTTCGAATACCATTATTTTTTTTTCTTCAGATCTCATTCCTCTCTAGCTTTTTATTTCTAGATTTTGCAGTAAATTTATAATTTTAATGTAGTTTACTTTTTCCCTTCTATTGAAAGTAAAATATTTTTTTATCTTTAAATATATAAAGGTGCAAAAAAGTGGAAAAGAACATAGTTCAGTTCCTCATTATGACTTATTCAGGGATTGTCCTCCTTTTTTTCTATTATTTTCAAATAGCACTCAAAACAAAGAAATAAAAACTAATCAGTATGAAACAGAATAGAGAATTCAAGTGACACTTTCAGTGTACAATCATTATTCTTATTTACTATTTTATTTGATAACAGCAGAAGAAGAGAATTAAATGGGAATTCAGAAATATACGTTACACACAATATCAGAATGAAATGAATAGATGAGGCAAGAAAGGTGGCGGTGTCTGCTATGGTTGAGAAATCAAAGAGGAGTGTACAGGTAGACAAAGGAATGGAAATAAAGAAGGGTTCAATAAACCGACTCTTCTCCATGGAAACAAAATGAAATTACAAGTTGTGGAAGAAAGAAAAAAATGGTGGATGTCATTGAAATAGATTGTGTATGAATTGTGTGGACGTAAAGAAGATTGTGAAGGTTTTACGAAAATGTATTGCGCGATATGTAGAGATAAGACGAGTAGATGAGTACGTTAGTCACTGAGGGAATGGGCGCTGACAACTGGTCAAAAGGACGCACGATTTGAAAATCTAAAGTAGAAAGGAGAAAGAGTGACACCTAGATTATAAATATCATCATTATTATATCAAAAATTATAAGTCCGGTTAACTGATGAACATAACTGTTAGGAAGAGACGACATATCCCAGAAACTACAAAATTCATGTTTGATGATGCAATATTAAATGATGGAGATGTCAATGAGGTTGTGGTTATTGCACGGGGACTTGCCCTTCACTCAGCAGTTGAAAAATGGATAAGATGGCGCCTCAGTATCGTCTTTTTATTTGAAGAAAAAGATCGACGCTTACAAGCGATAGAGACGACGCCATACACAAAGAGATGATTCATAATAATAATAATAAAAAAAGGTTAACAAACGTTTATTACTGTATACTAGATAGTAGGTTGGCCAGGGCACCAGCCACCTGTTGAGATACTGCCGCTGTAGAATTAGTGTCCTTTGACAGGCCACAACAGTATTACATTGGACCCCTTTATTTGGTTACGGTTCATTTTGTCTTTGTCTACACGTACACCGAATAGTCTGGCCTATTCTTTCTAAACAATCCTTCTGTAATTATTCAGTGGCCACTCTTCTCTTGATAATGGTAGAAGAGACTCGTTAGTTATGGTAAGCAGCTCTTCTAGGAGGACACTACAAAAATCAAACCATATTTCTAGTTTTTGGTAGTGCCATAGCCTGTGTACCATGGCCTTCCAATGCCTTGGATTAGAGTCCTCTTGCTTGAGGGTACACTAGGAAATGTTATTCTATCTAATATCTCTTCCTCTTGTTTTTTTTTTTACATGAAAGATTTAATTCAACGTTCTTTCTGTTCTTAAAATATCTTATTTTGATTGTTTATTACTTCTCTTGTAGTTTACATATTTCCTTGTTTCCTTTCCTCGCTGGGCTATTTTTCCCTCTTGCTTTTCCAACTAGGGTTATAGCTTGGCTTTAATAATGATAATGATAATGATAATAATATGTAACGTGGGTAATTCATCATTGTCATCATCTTTTCAAGTGGTTATGCTAAAAATGTTTCTAATGAACTGATAGTCATCCACCATCTCTATCATATTCACTTCTGGCGAATAAGACCATTGACAAACAATTACAGTCACATGCATATGCTAGTCAACATATTTTTCTTTTAGCCAAAGCAGGACATTTCGTGACTAACAACACAGTTCCTTAACTGCAGTTTGCACGTAACTGAAATTTTTAGAAAAAACCGCGTCGATTCGATTTACCTGTTATCTAAAATTAAGAAAATATCAGAATAGTTTTCTTAAAATATGTATAAAAGATTATTAGTATTTATATTTGTTGACGTTCTGTCTTATTTTGATATAAATATACATGCATCGGAATATTTGTTTCTTGAATAACATACTCGTTACTAGTGTTTTTGTGTCAGAATACTTGCAACAAAAATATTTCGTTAACAGGAGAGAGAGAGAGAGAGAGAGAGAGAGAGAGAGAGAGAGAGAGAGAGAGAGAGAGAGAGAGAGAGAGAGAGAGAGAGAGAGAGTATCAATTTTAGGGTATTTTTTACCACAAATGTAGGGAGCTATCCCATCACTTTCAAAGTGGAAATGATTCCGAAAAATCAACAAAATACTTCTTTAATTTAGACTCGCTCAAGATCTAATAAAGCCGATTCACCATTTCATCCTCCGGCTTTTTTATGTCTGCATCGTTTCCAAGAAAAGAGGTAGAATTCATTACCTCTCCATTCACCCAAGCTATTATTAAAGTCCCTGTTCCTCCAACCACATACTTATAATTATTTTCCCCTACAAGGTATTACGGACGTCCTTTCCTTATACACGTAATTGATAAGCAACTTTGACATTCCAGGATTCGAATCAATTTCCCTGCTCAATCAACCCCGCTCCCCTTCTCCCCTTATGTATCCAAACACACACCACCAATCTTTAGCAGATATCTATAATTCAAGTTATGAGCAACTGCCAGTGTCTGTGGGATGGGGAGGCTGCATATCCTCCAGGCATCAAATCTGCTCTATCGACGAAACACTCTCCTGTTAATATGGAATTCCAGCAATATTTGAAATGAATAGCATATCCCTCTCTTCAGCACTCAACTACACAGCTCACACATACCTGCCGATATTTGCATCGAACTTCAAACGATTTAAGTCATGAAATTAATGGTGCTCTCTCTCTCTCTCTCTCTCTCTCTCTCTCTCTCTCTCTCTCTCTCTCTCTCTCTCTCTCTCAAATTATTTATCTAAAATAACAATTATATGAAAGCATCCGGTTCGAAGGAGTACTTTTTTGGATCAAAACACGCATATATATATATATATATATATATATATATATATATATATATATATATATAATATATATATATATATATATATATATATATATATATATATACATGAGAGAGAGAGAGAGAGAGAGAGAGAGAGAGAGAGAGAGAGAGAGAGAGAGAGAGAGAGAGAGAGAGAGAGAGAGTTATCGTCCTTCATAAGTTATTTACTGGTGAGTCTGACGGAGTTTCTCAGTTTTGTTAAAAACAGCGCCAATGCAATGGAAAGAGTTTCTCGTTAGGGCTTCGGCCTCTTCAGTCGTCCTTTGTCATCAACACATCTAGGTATAATGGATACAGTGGCTGGCAGTCATATTACGTTATTCTCCTGCCTTTTGTCCCCCATGCTTCTCTGTTGCCAACAATAATTCGGCGTGCTTCAACTTCACACTTCACCTGCAACTGCATCTTGTTAAGGGTTATATGCATCATTTTATTATTCCATCCACCATTCCAAACGACTTCACTCAGCATTCATCCTTCTCCAGGCGTTGCCATCATAAAATGGCTGGATGGGTGGGTCAAAAAAAGGGCGATCGATCAGACAGCCATTCAGGTTTGTCCATTAACGTAGTTTCTTTCATCACCAAGAAACGTTTCCTCGAATGGCGGGTTGGCTTCACACACAAAACACAACAGCCACTTCTAATTTTCTCCGTTGAATCGTAGATGAACCTTGTTATATATATGTACACTAAATTTATGTATATTGAATGATAAAACTTGTGAAAAGGATTTATTTCTTTATACACGATTTAAAAATAAAACAATGTGTTTATGTATGCTGGCTATCATTTTCATTTGCAGTTAATGTTTTGCTATTATTTGATAAACTTCGTGAGTAGATTTGCATAACCTACGTCATGTATGATAGTTGAACGTAACAGAATTGAGGCTTTCTCCGGGATCCCAATTGTTATCCTATTGTTGTAATCCAAAGATTGTTTGTAAAGTAAACCTTTTTTAATTGTATAAAATAGCCAGTAAAGATGTCAGGATTGAACGCATCTAATTTTTTTCACAAATTTTGTGAGGATCCTCAAGTTGAGAAATTATGTGATCTCAAGAAATCAAGCTTAGTGAGTTTAGGCAAACATCTTAATCTTAATGGTAAAAATTTAATGAAGAAAGAGGATGTTAAACATGTGTTAGTTCGACAATTGGATGAAGACAATGTGTTATCTCAGGATGTGTTAGATGAGATTGATAGTGAATCAGTGGTTTTAGGTTCATCGGCTATAGAAATTGAAAACTTAGAATAGAGGCTGAGCGTGAGAAATTAGAATTAGAAGTAGAGTTTAAACGTAAACAATTGCAGGCTGAGATAAAAATTCATGAGATTATAATGATAAGAAAGTGTTAGAACTTGAAAAAATTAAGAAGGCTAATTTTAATGACACAGGTAAGACTAGATCAGATATTTATAAAGAAGATAGAGTTGCGACTCCTTTTTAATGAAAAGGATTCAGATGAATATTTTGTCTGTTTTGAGAGCAAAGCTAAGAAATCTAAGTGGTCAGCAGAAAATTGGGCTTATATGTTGTCAGGAGTTTTGCATGGTAGGGCACAAAAAAGTTTATGCTTCTATTCCTGAAGATAGAGTTGATGATTATGAATTCTTGAAAAAAAAAAAAGCTATTGTACAGGCCTATGAATTAACTCCAGAAGCTTATAGGATGAAGTTTAGGAATTGGACAAAACAAGATTATCAGACATATGTAGAATTCAGTAGAGAACAATCAGATTGGTATGATAAATAGTAAAAAGCAGCACAGTGTAGTGATGATTTTAACAGATTTAGATAAATTATTTTAATTGAACTGTTTAAAAATCATGTTAGTGAGAATATTAAGGTTTATTTAAATGAGAGAAAGTTATCTACCCTTCGTGAAACAGGTGTATTTGCTGATGATTATGTACTGGCTCACAAGGAGTTTACAGTAGGTCTAAAAATAAAAGGTTTAATAGGTCAAAGGACTATAGAGACACAGATAAAGATATTAATATAGATGATATATATATCAAAGGTCTGATTCTGATTCACATGTGAAGTCTCAAAGCAGCAGTTTTAATATTAATTCTATCACTAGCAATACTGTAATATGTAACTATTGTAAGAAACCAGGTCACACGGTGTCTGAATTTTTAATTTTAAAAAAAAGACGAAGCTAAAACTGTGGCTCTTGTAACTCTACCTAAGTATCGTTCTAGTGTGCTATCAGTAGATTGATTGGTTGATTTGAGGTTTTCTAGCATCCTGTCGTCTAAGGTCACTGACGCCGATGCTATCAGTAGAGGTTAATACTATAAATGATCACGTTTCGACGGGAAAATGTTAATTCCAGTGTTTGTTCCAGACCTGTTGATAAGGTTTTTCAGCCATATGTTGCTAAGGGGTTTGTTGCTGCTGATGGTGATTCACTGCACCCTGTTTGTATCATGCGTGATACTTGTTGTGCCAAGTCACTTGCTTTGAGGGAAGTTGTCCCTGTGAGTGACTGAGCATTCGTTTACTGGGTATGCTCCCGTTCATGGGGTTGGTAGCCAGCTTAGTGTTCCCTTGCATCGTATGGATCTTCATTGTGACAGGTTATCAGGGCCTGTTGTTGTTGGTGTGGTTACCGAGCTGCCTATTGAGGGTATTCAATTTTTGCTTGGCAATTACTTGGTAGATGAGAATGTTGATGTTCGACTGAGGATGGTTAATGAGCCAGTTCTTGATCAGGAGTTGGAGGTTCTCAATTCTGATTTGTTAACTCGGTTTTCTTCGAGTGCTGAGAATCACGAGAAGACTCCAAGTTCTTACTTACTACACACCTAAAAATGACTTGTTCGTTCGTGATAATGTCTCCACTGTTGTTTTTTCTACCAACTTGCCTCGTGAAGAATCGTTGATTTGTATTGTTGCTTCCACTTATAGTTGTTTTACTGACTTATCTCGTGAAGGTATGTTAGTTCACGATACTTGTTCCGCTGTTGACTATTCTATTAACATGCCTGGTAATAATGTGCTAGTTCCTGATAATGTTTCTGCTGTCAACTGTTCTACTAACCTGTCTCGAGAAGACGTTTTGGTTCGTAATATCATGTCTTCTGACTGATCTACTAACTTTTCTTGCGGAGACATGTTACTTTGTGATGAAACTCTTTTTGAGAATTCTAATAACTTGTCTTTTGAAGGTACTTTTGCTTGTGATGATGACTCTTCCAATGATGATGTTAACTTGTCTGATACTTTTTTGTTTGATCAGTTTAATAATGATTTGTCTTAGTCCAGACATTTGTCAGAAAAAACTGATATTTCGTTATTCACTGAATATTGTAATCCGTAGTCTGATTAGAAAAATTGATTGTAGTTGAGAAGTATGACCATGTTGTTGTTCAGGTTATCCCTGTAAATCGAAATAGTGGGATTTTGAGTTATGATATAAGACATTCTTATTTGCATAATATTATAGGTAGTAGGTTGGCCAGGGCACCAGCCGTTGAGATGCTACTGCTAAAGAGTTATGGGGCCTTTTGACTGGCCAGACAGTAATACACTGGATATTTCTCTCTGGTTATGGTTCATTTTCCCTTTGCCTACACATACATCGAATAGTCTGGCCCATTCTTTACATATTCTCCTCTGCCCTCATGCAACTGACAACACTGAGATTATCAATCAACTCTTCTTCACCCAAGAGGTTACTGCATTGTCATTGTCATTGTTTAGTGGCCAATTTCCTCCAAAATCAAACCCTTGTTTTCTAGTCTTGGTATTAGTGCCACAGCCTCTGTACCATGGTCTTCCACTGTCTTGGGTTAGAGTTCTCTTGCTTGGGGTTACACTCGGGCACACTATCCGTCTTATGTCTCTTCCTCTTGTTTTGTTAAAGTTTCTATATTTTATGTAGGATATATCTATTTCAATGTTACTGTTCTTAAAATATTTTATTTTACTTGGTTTCCTTTCCTCGCTGATTCACTGGGATATTTTCCCTGTTGGAGTCCCTGGGCTTATAGCATTCTGCTTTACCAACTAGGGTTGTAGCTTAATAATAATAATAATAATAATAATAATAACAATAATAATAATAATAATAATAATAATAATAATAAAAATTTGGCGGGATGTGATTCAGTTTTATCATGGTTGTCCTGTGTGCTAAGCTAATGTGAAACCTAATCAGTCCTATATGAAAACCCCTATAATGTAGTGTACATTTCTGCATTTGATGTGTTATTTTGTCTTGTCCTTGAAAATTATGTTAAATCAAGGCCGAAAAGTGGCATAGGTTAAATGTTATTTGTGAATTTTTGTAACTGTTAAGAAGAAACCTTTTAGTTTTTTTTTTTTTTTTTTTCCAATGATTTTTATTAATATTTATGTCATTATTTTTCAGCTCTGTAAATCTTGATTTTTCACTTGGATTTTGTAATATAAAATTGCATTTCATTTTCATTGAAATGAAATCTTCATATTTGTAATATTGTTCGATAAGATTATTCTGTTTGAGAAAATTTCTTGGTTAATGACCCCCAAGTTTTCGCAAGTTTTTATATGTACACTAATTCTATGTATATTGAATGATAAAACTTTTGAATAGGGCTTGTTTCTTTATATAAGATTTAGAAATAAAACAATGTGTTTATGTATGCTGGCTATCATTTTCATTTGCAGTTGATGCTTCGATATTGTTTAATGAACGTTTTGAGTAGATTTGCATAATTTACGTTTGTACGATAGTTGAACGTAACAAAATTAGTTGAACGTAACAAACCCCCAGTGGAAAGTAAAGCTAAATGGCATTTTTTATTTTTTACGAAAACGAACCATACATATTTTATGATCAAGGCCGATTCTTTTTAATTTTAATAGGTGGTTGCTCCCACTTGCCTTGCATAAGGAATGATACACACCTCTTGACCTTTGTATCAGAAAAGGCTTTGTACGCAGACTGTTCTTTTCTTTTTATTCTAATCATTACTATATTTATTTCCTGTTCATGATCGTGTGTCGGTTTTTTTTTTCGTATTCAATGAACAATAAGGAATAAAAAATAAGAGCAATAATAATATGAATGGCAATATATGAAACATACTACTTTTTAGAATATAATTCCTTCAAGAAAGTCGGGTTTCCCACTCTCTTTATATCAGAGACTTGCACTATTACCGGGAGCCAAAGGAGAACAGACACATTAAACAACAAACCCGAAACACCTGGAAAAACCTGCTCTTCAAGGGTTGAATGTTGCTTTCATACGATCTGCCAATGATCCTATCCGTTGGAATCAGCATAAACTTAGGGACAAAGTTTCACGAACTTTCTGAGAATAACAGCCCATATAAAAAAAGCTGGCTATAACTATTCTTGTGGAAAATTATATGAAATAGGAAAGAAGCTCGTCTGCCTAATTTTGAACCAATATATTTGCAAAATATTATGATTTCTTTGGAAGCCTCAAGTAAGACAGTACAATTATAATGTTGTAACCTTGTTCAAATACGAACAAATGATGCAATAGCAACTCCCTGACGGCTAAGAGAGTAATAATTATGATTACAAAAAAGAAATAATCCAAATATATCTGTAAGAAATGAACGATGAAATTCCCTAAAAAGATATAAGTTTTATACCGGAAAAAATAGATGCAGAAACCTGAAACAGAGTGGTAAGTGGAAACCTAGTGATAGAATATATTTTGGATATTCGCTTACAAAGAACAATAAGAGTAATCTCATGTCAGGAATAGAATCTCTTCTTATCAGTTACTGGAAATTATGGAAAAAGTCCATAGAAACTCTGCAGTTTTTTTTTTTTTTTTTCTTAAAGCGTTGTTTATTATGATGACAACAACTATAGTCATCGACGCTTGGAAATAAATGATGACTGATAACTAATCACGATCTGTACTGAAAGAATAAACGAAAACATAAGAACTTCGAAATCACAAAGTAAAACTAATTCCATACTTCCATACTATTTTTCAACGGGAAGAGCTCACTATTGCTCTATTTCAGCTTAAGACTGAAGGACGCAAAAGAGAGATGTAAGGATAATTTGTCATAGCTTGTAAGAATGATGACACGCCCTCTTAAAACAATGAAGACTATAACAGCCTGAGAAAATATAAGCAGGGGGAAAAATTCCAAAGCTTGGCAGAAAATAAATATCTAGTCACCAAAACGAGTTGCCTGGGAATGGATAATCCCAAGAGAAGAATGTAAGATGTGGTGGCCGATAAGTACTTTCTAGAGGAGAGAGAGGATCTCTCCTTCAGGTCGTTAGGACAGTGACTGATACAGCACCTATTGAAAGTGACAGTAAAATGATCTACCAAAGTGATAAAGGTAACGATCTTGATTAGAAGGGTCAATTCTGACTCGGTCGCGATGGGAAGGGAAACGTCTAAAGATGGCTCGAGTATAGGAACAATACCCGTGAAGAAAACATGGACATACGGTAGAAGGATGCTTCAGTATAAGGCGATGAAAAACATGAAATTGAAACATACTCACAGAATGTTTAGAATGAAATTTAGGAATTTAATCTACATACACTGGACAGAGAGAGAGAGAGAGAGAGAGAGAGAGAGAGAGAGAGAGAGAGAGAGAGAGAGAGAGAGAGAGAGAGAGAGAGGTAAAATTAAAGGGTGGGTGAGTTAGCTAAAAAAAATGAAGTGTTACTTTACAGAGACATTAAGTTCAGGAAAGCTATTTATATATGGTTTCAAGATCAGAATTGGCAGACTAAAAAAGGTTTATTCTAGACAAAGTTAAAGCAATAGACTGTGATAAGCTTTGAGGAAAGTTGTGCCTTTGGCAAACGCATAGTGGCAAAGTAAAAGAGAGAAAAGAATCCCAGCGAACGCAACAGAAAGGTGAAGTGGGAAAGGACATACAGTTTTTAAATTTATCCCAATAGAATGATCATATTGTCAGATAGAAGAAGTGGAGTTATTAAAACGATACAAAGGTTAGATGACAGAGCTTAAATGTGGTTAAATGATATCATTAGTAATAACGGTAAATCAAGTCTCCCAGCGGAACTTACGTAGTTGAAACCAAAATAGATATATGAAAAATTAGACATTTATTCAAGGAGTGTAATTAAGTTGGAATTTAGATAGTAAAGAAATCACAATACCCTTGACAACAGTTCAAAGGATTTGAATATCTCCCATTTTTTAAATAGAATTATTCATTACTTGTTTCCATCAGAACAAATCGACCAAAAATCAACAATTAGTAAAAAAATAATAAAATATCTTTAATAGGATATGGGAGTACAACAGAATGAACTTATAACTAAAATTGACTTATCATTATTTGGGTACAGTAAACAGTTGTCCCCCCCCCACACACACACATTATATATATATATATATATATATATATATACATATATATATATATATATATATATATATATATATATATATAAATATGTATATATATACATATATATATATATATATATATATATATATATATATATATATATGTGTGTGTGTGTGTGTGTGTCTGTATGTGCGGTGTGTGTACGTGTGTTTTACTACCATCTCTGGTAAAATGTTGCGTCAATAGCTCAGCTATTTCTTTTTTAAAAGCACGACTGAAGTCTGGCTAGTTATCAATTCAGGAACAACACAGTGAAGCTGGAGGATGAATGGCAAATGTGCAGTGAAATGAATGGATTTTATGCTGGGAGTATTGCTAGCTGGTATCTGTCTATCTATCTATCTATCTATCTCTCTATCTATCTATCTACGTGGAGTTAAAATATTCATCCAGGCATATCATAATAAAATATGCCTTTACAATTGTTTTCCTAAAATGTTTTACAATGAATTACTGATAACTGGCGAGAAGAAATGTAGCCATCACATTTCATACCAGCATTACCTAAATTGATCAGATTATAATAAACATTGTATACAAACTAAACAGGATATGCAGTTCATAATTGCATTAACTTCTGATAAATTCGAATTTGATTATAGCGAGCACGTTTGCGGCATAACCTCAAAGAATATTTTTTTTTTTTTTTTTTTTTTAATAATAGTTCGAATGTAACTGCCAAAGCATTTGGTTGAAAGGACTAAGCTCAAAGTCTTTGTAATAACGTCGCCTGACGGCTTTGTAATACACCAGTATTAATGATCATTTCTCGGTCTTTGGGCATTTCTACGACTTCTCTCACGGTATACACACCATCCATTTGCAAAGCTCACTTCCTTCCTAGCGGTGCTTGCTGGAGTTTTATCTACATTATTCCTGTTTGTTCTGTGGTGTTACCCTTGCAGTGATGGCGAAATGGTGCTATATACTCGAAAACATGATAGGTTATGTTATGAAGAGTATATAATGGAGAGGAGGCAACAGCATTCTCCCTTCATAACAGTATTTCCTTTGAAGCTAAATAATGCTCTCCCTCTCTCATTCTCTCTACCAAGTATACTTAAAAGAATAATTAATATATACAGTTTATATACATATGTATATATATATATATATATATATATATATATATATATATGTGTGTGTGTGTTTGATTGTTGGTGTGCGTGTTTGTATGCGTGCACGTGTGCGTGTATGAAGTAATAAAATCACTTGAATAGGGTTGAAGAAAGTTCTGTCCCTGCATTGCAAAGAATAACAGAAAGCACCCAAACATCTCACTTCCATTCCATCCAGACAAAGAAAAAAATGAGAAATAAAAATCCCATTCCACCTCCTCTCCCTAAAAAGAAGAATCGGTTCCTGTATCAACTACTGCATTCACATTCAAGCTGAGTTTTTCACCAGTCCCAAAAATATTGGAAAAGAGACACGCACGCATATACAAGCATTCCACAGAAAGCCCAATATTTTCGTGGTTCGAAAACCAAAATGAATCCCTTTGAAAATGTGTGGCAGGGAATTGTCCCCAGAAAACAAGATATCCAAAGCGAGAAATATCGTTTTGTCAACTAACATGAAACTAAGTAGCTAATTAAGAAAGTGAGTTATGGATGTGATGAGAATAACGGCCTTAACTGGAAGTGAAAATTATCATGAAAGAATACTATTAAATTGTATGCTATTATTATTATTATTATTATTATTATTATTATTATTATTATTATCATTATTATTATTATTACAAGCTAAGCCTTAAACCTAATTGGAAAAACAGGATGCCTTAATCACAAGGGCCTCAAAAGGGGAAAATTAGCCCAGTGATGAAAAGAAACAAGGAAATAAATAAACTATAAACAAAATAATTAACAATGAAAATAAAATATTTTAAGAACAGTAGCAGCATCAAATAAGATCTTTCTTATATAAATTATAAAACTTGAGAAAAAAAGAGGAAGAGAAATAAGATAGCACAGTGTACCCTAAAAAGAACTCTAATCCAAAATAGTGGAAGGCCATGGTACAGAGGCTATGGCACTACCCAAGATTAGAGAACAATGGTTTGATTTTGGAGTGTCCTTCTCCGAGAAGAGCTGCTTATCATAACTAGTCACTTCTACCCTTACCAAGAGGAAAGTAGCTATTGAACAATTACATTGCAGTAATCAACCCCTTGAGCGAAGAGGAATTATTTGGTAATCTCTGTGTGGTCAGGTGTATGAGGACAAAGGAGTATGTGAAAAGACTATTCGGTGTATGAAAGGCAAAGACAAAATGAGCCATAGCCAGAGAGAAGGATCCAATGTAGTGCTGTCTGGCCATTAAGAGGACCCAATAACTCTCTAGAGGTAGTATCTCAACGGGTGGCTGGTGCCCTAGCCATCCTACGACTGTTCTACAAGTTTAGGACAACACTTAATCATAAATGCGCACATTTACCATTGTATTCTGTTTATATCTGATAAATGTGTGAACGGTTTGTTATTAAATTTTCCGTTTTTAAACTTTCATCACGGATATCAAATATATTCAGCATCTCAAAACCAAGGTCTATAGTTTTGCTTAACATATAATCTATATATTCCGTTTTTCAACTTCTATCGCGGAGGATATCAAATATACTCTGCATCTCAAAACCAAGGTCTCTAGTTTTGGAATGACAACATAGTATTACAATGTTTTTTTTTTTTTTTTTTTAATTTTCCCTAATTCTAAATAACTTTCTGAGTTGTTTAAATTCATCAAATCTAAACTATAGAACAATTATTTTTCGATTATCTGAAAATAAATTGTTTTTTTTCCTGTGGTAAAAATAAAATAACTTTAAAACTAAAGTGGTGTTTTATTTGTTGGAAGAGCATTTAGCGTAAAAGTCATATTGTATGTATGTACATCTAATCACTTTTCGTGAATATTAATTACTAAGATCTTTAAAATGTAATGTATAGTCGGAGCTCAATGTTGGTTCCGTAGCATCCCGTAACGTTACAGATCATTTTATTATCGTCAGATGTAGCCTATACTAGAGGCAAAATGGTGCAGTTGATGGCAAATACCCACTCATCACGTCTTTGGTTTCCAGCTGATACTATAATAACCAGCTACGTCGGCTCGTGTTGGAACTGTACAGACCGGAATCAGAATTGGAACGTTTTGAGCGAAAGTCAAATGCAATACCCCGAGGTATGCTACAAATACATAATGGAGGTCGAAGGGTTTTAAAAGTTGACATAAATAATGTCTAAATTAAATAAATGATACCGGAAACGGCTTGAATAATGTATCAACAAATGTCTATTCTTTATATCAAAACCTTTCTTAAATTTACCATTGATGGGATATTAGCAATGCCCATATATATATATGTATATATATATATATATATATATATATATATATATATTTATATATATATATATATATATATAATATATATATATATATATATATATATATATATATATATATATAGAGAGAGAGAGAGAGAGAGAGAGAGAGAGAGAGAGAGAGAGAGAGAGAGAGAGAGAGAGAGAGAGAGAGAGACTCAAATTTCCCGAAATAACGAAGTATATAAGAGCAGGGAATGTTTCTGCCACTCCCCCAAAAACCTCCCCTCAATAAAAAGGAGAAAGGGAAAGAAATAAAGGAAAAAGTCAATTCCTGCATCAGCTGCTCTATTCATATTCAAGTGCCCTTTTTCCTCAGATCAAGAGTGAAAGAAAAAAGTATCTAACTTTCATGTGACCAACAGAATATTGTAACAATATTGTACTTACCTCGAAATGAAAAATATGTCAGCACTATATGATTATAAAAGTGATAACTCAAGTTTAATTAAATGATATACTGTATATGCAACATAGCCTATCTGTACACACACATGCATATATATATATATATATATATATATATATATATATATATATATATATATATATATATATATATATGATAGTTTGTCACTAAATAAGGAACTTTCATAATTTCAACATAAAGCTGCATATAAACATGTCTATGGAATTCACTCTGCCTTTCGAACAAACGCCTAATGGAAAATATTTTTTTTTGATAAGCACTTCAGTGCTTCTGCTGGGGACAGGATTCGAACCTATATGTGAGAGGTGAAACTGAACTGACTGTGGGTTAAATGATTATCGTCAGTTTTGTTGAAGGTTTGAATCAATGCTCGGCAGACGCTATCATAAAATACTCTTTCTCGAAGAATAGGGGCTCAATATATATATATATATATATATATATATATATATATATATATATATATATATATATATATATATATTAGCAGAACACCACAGGACTTGCAAAGCTTACCAGAATACATGAAATATCACATGAGGTTGGGCTCAAGATAAATAGAAGAAAGATAGATGATGATGACGAAATATGCAATGGAAGATGAAATGTTATTGGAGGGAGAAAGTATTAATGAGGTGGAATCATTTGAATATTTAGGAACTATGATCTCTAATACAGAATCTTTAGAATTTGATTTTAATGAAGAATTGAAAAAAGCAAATCAGACAATGACTAGGTTAAGTAAAATTTAGAAATCAAATCGCCTGAAATTACATATAAAGATCAGGCTATAAATCAGTTTAGTGGAAATCGGTGTTACTGTATGGACATGAGTCGTAGTATAACAATGAAACAATATCTAACAGATTTTATAGATTTGAGAACAAAGCCCTAAGAAAAATATTGGGGGTTAAATGGAAGGACAGACTTAGAAATGAAACTATAAGAGAGATTACTAGTGTCATATGTGGATGAAATCATGGCGAGGGAGATGGTTTGGACATGCTCTTCGCACTCCCCAAGAGATTATATCACCAAACTTTCAACTGGGTTCGACAAGGCACTAGAAGAGTTGGAAGACCCAGGCCTACATGGCTGAGGACTATGACACGTGAAGTAGGAGATGATGAAAGGAAAAGTACTTAATAACTAAAGATAGAGATGACTGGCGAAATATAACCGAGGCCCTTTGCGTCAATAGGCGTAGGAAGAGATGATATATATATATATATATATATATATATATATATATATATATATATATATATACCTAAATATACATATATATATGTATATATACGCATATACATACACACACACACACACACACATATATATATATATATATATATCTACCTAAATATACAATATATATATATATATATATATATATATATACCTAAATATACATATATATATATATATATATATACACACACATATATATATGTATATATATACATATATATATATATATATATATATATATATATATATATATATATATATATATACATATATATATATATATATATTTATATATATAAATATATATATAATATTAATGGTTTGGTGACGTAAAAACCAATATAAACATGGTAAATTCATATGGACTAGAAACTCATCATACATCTCTGTTTTTGTTTGTTAATCTTTCTATCTATTTGCCACGCAAAAGTTTGGATAACTATATATGAAGAGTTCCAATGTCATCCGATAGAGCGTTGACATGCACAGTCGATGTTTTTTTTTTTTTTTTTTTTTCAGTTAGGAGACACGAAATTCAAAGATTCTCAGAATACAAGCTCAACGAAATCCGTGATGTCATCTGACATAACTTTCAGTTCTTGATAGGTATGTTTAAAAACAGCAGTTGAAGACTATATGAATCTCCAGTAAATGAAGAGATTCGCTGTCACTTTAGTTTCACTTGTGGCTGACAGCTTTAACGGTGAATGGTCCACCTGAGAAGGAAGAGCAACATTTGGAACAGGTAAGATGTTTGAGTACTCTACAATTCTGTCCATATTTATGGATATACATCTTCACTTTATCAAAAGGTTGCTGAATCCCTCAATAGACAGGTAGGTAAAATCAGCGCACTGTGCTTATTATTTATTTCCTTTCCTCACTAGGCTAATTTTCTCTTTTGGAGCCCTTGTGCTTATAGCATCCAGCTTTTCCAACTCTGATTGTATCTTAAGTAATAATAATAATAAAAATAATAATAATAATAATGAAGTTGAAACCTACCGATACTCGCTGTTTAGAATTGTAACTAGGTCGAGAACAGTGGCTCCTCCATATCCATAATTTTTCATTGATAATTTCTATTAAACTGCATACAGTACAACCTATTTGAAATTCTAGGTATGATTAACAAATTATATTTTACTTTTAAGAAACAAACTTGGTCTGTTTTGCTTCAACTGAATGAAAATGATATATTGAGAAAGATTTTTTTAGATTTTTGGTGATCAATCTGACCTGACGATATGTTTTAATTCATTCATTCTGGAATTTTTGTTTAAAATCGTTCTTCATCTACTAACGTGCGGTCTAAAAAATTCTTTATCCATGATATATATATTAATCCTTGGCACCGTCGTTCAGTTAGTTATTTCATCATGTTGTAAAAGATTTTCCATAAAGCCCATCTTTTAACTAAGATCTTCCCCGATTGTACCCTCCGTTTCTAACATTCTAGCCTTTCCCTATCATAAGGCTCATCCCCACAGAGTATTCAAGAAGTTTTATTCCAGCTGTAATCAGATTGTAGAATGATCATTTCATTCTAGTAGATGAATCGGTGGAACTTCAGAAGTTCAGTCGTGCTGCAAATGCTTCTCTGTTC
This sequence comes from Palaemon carinicauda, assembly GCF_036898095.1. Lineage (NCBI taxonomy): Eukaryota > Metazoa > Arthropoda > Malacostraca > Decapoda > Palaemonidae > Palaemon > Palaemon carinicauda. The sequence continues at coordinate 87,457,938 of NC_090726.1, read as the reverse complement.
AGATAGTTGATATACTGTGAGTCGCATTCCATAGTTTATGTAAGACTTCTCTATTTAACGCTCTTGATGTTCTTAATATATTTCATGATTGTTTTTATAATTTCTGATTTATAGTTAATTCGCTATTTCACTATTTTCTTTCCTCACTGGGCAGCTTTCCCTGTTGAAGCCCTTGAACTTGGAGCACTTTCCAATAATAATAATAATAATAATAATAATAATTAGTGTTATGAGCAAAGTGAACCTCTCCAATCTAACCTTCATTCCAAGAGCGGTTTAAAGAAAATGGTTCTCATGCAGATCAAATTTGGTTTGACGGTCCATTCAAGGGACATATTCTTCTTCCTTAGTCAACCATAATTATTTGGATACATGCATATCATTTTTATTTTACAACAAGCAACTCGCTCTCTTAAAAGACTTTTTACCAAAACCTACACACATATACTTTTGTCACGGTTGATAGCCACTGATTTAATTAATCGAGTTATGAGTAAAATGGTAATTCAATTGTGTCTAGCCAAAGCTTATCAATTTTGCTAATTTGCTTCCTCGGGAAGATGCAGCAAACGAAGAAATGAAGAAAGAACAGAGACTGTAACTGTGTATTTAGCAAATGGAGAACCATCCATAAAGTATACTATAAACGGTATTCTTATACTTCACTCCATGATTATGAGAATAACAATAATAGTTAAAGAAAAGACTTCTCTTCTATTTACAAATATTTATTGTATGGAAAATTAACTTAGGTTTGGAGGCATGATTTGTGTAATGAAACAAGAAATGGCAATGATTGATTTAATGGACAAATGAACATCTTCCGACGAAGGCACAGAAACCCAACGAAAGGTTTATTCACATAAATGTTTGAGATCAACCGACTCGTGCGTGCGTGGTATATAGCCAAGATGTATTCTTTTAACCCTGGAATAAGATACTGGTTCACTCTGCGGTGTAGCACGGACTCTGTGCCTTCAGGCTGTCTGTAAGAGACGTAAATTTTCAGGAGGTTACACAGGATACTGGACGGACAATGATGATGGTGATGATGAGATGAGCCAAGCAGCGACTGGAAATGTAGCCAGGCAATCTTCAATAACAACCTATCCCCTTTTGCGATTGGTCCTCCATAAAGTTATAAACTTTTCTTTTTTTATACTTCCCTCCTGTATCGGGAAGGGAGGGCTACATCCCAATCACGTTTATTTCTGGAGCTGAGTCTACTTTTTATGATCAACGTGATCAAAAAACAGTCAACGCAATTGCTATATATATATATATATATATATATATATATATATATATATATATATATATATATATATATATAAAATGCCGCATTTCATATGATAAAAATTGTCCATATAACCATATATACAATTATCTGATGCTCGAATATATGTGTATACTCTCAAGAATTTATTTAAAGACATGATTAATAACACCTTTTAAGAATCCAAGCGAACATATTCCTCCGACACATTACTTTCTTCCTAACACCAACTCCTTAATTCAGCAATCAAGATATAACAGTTACTCCTCATGGGAAAGCGAGAAGCACTAGGCCAGTACAGGTCGAGACCTAGGAGGGACGCAAGCAGTAGTCCGGGCAGTGGTTGGGGGAAATTATTGGGGAGGGGGTAGGGAAAGGCATCTGGCTTTAGGCATTCCGCATCAATACGCATTCCCCTCTCCCCGCCCCCTTCGAACCCCACTCTCCTTTTCCTCCAAGTGATCTCCTGAAGCTACACCAATGAAACTACGAATGGTGGGGGAATGGCAAGAGGTTTGGAACTCGGACGAGAGGGGCGGGAGACAAGAAGAGACGACGCCGAAGGAGAGAGAGAGAGAGAGAGAGAGAGAGAGAGAGAGAGAGAGAGAGAGAGAGAGAGAGAGAGAAAGAGAGAGAGAGAGAGAGAATTTGGGGGGAAAGAACTGTAGAACCTCCTGCTATCTGACCAAGAGAGAAAGAAGAGATGAAAGCTAAGCTGAGAAACAGCGGGACGACAGCATGAAAGAATTCTTACGGTTCGTTATGACATTGCGCTGGCAAAAGGGGGATGCCTCTTCTTTCTTCGTTTGAAGTGCAGCTGGAGGAGATACAACGGGGATAAGGGAAAAGGGGGGATATGAGGAATGGAATATGGAAGAGAAATAAAAAACGTAAGAATTGTGGAAGGCTTTACAAAATACTAATAAAGAGCGAGAAAACAGAGGAGAATTATTTGAGAATCAAATCTGTGAGACAAATTCTGTTTATAGCAAAGCGCTGAAAAATGACAGACGTACAAATAACTATTAATGAGATTACGAATAATAACGATAAGATATACACGATATCACTCAGATGCATCTATGCTATTACATCCAACACATAGGGAAATTCAGACATAACACCTAGTGATTATTGTTGGAAATTGGAGCATTTACTGGTCATCAAATTACATAAATGACATTTCGATGAAAAATGAACGACCAAATGAAGGCAACCGGGCCAACTGCCATGGATAATAAGGATTTATATATGCCGTTTGATACGAACGATTCTCGACATCATACATAAAAAAACAACTACAGTATAGTAAAACTATCAAACCAAAAGCTTCATGATTTCCTTTAAGTTTACCCTTACAATGAAATATATATCACCAGCGTTCCTCATAGAAGAAGAGGTAAACTCAACTGTCCCATTATTGATAAAACTTTTAAAATATCAAATAAATGAAATATAGTCACTATAGATAAAATGAAAGTCAGTTATGATAAAATCTTTACATTTGAATGGTTTTATATTAGCATGAAAAGGAAATTTGTTTACTGTGCAGTAGACATCGAAGATTTAATAATGCTTTATGATTGTTGAACAAATCTCATTTGTTTATGCAGAAAGGATAAGAATGTTAAGAAGGGTTTCAAAGAAGCGTAATTTTGCTTAGACTTTGCGGAGTGAATCTTGAGATTTATTCTTTTGTAGAACTACCGCCATTCTAAAGAAGAAAAAGTGGACCAATATACAGGTTTGATTAAAATCAGCTTCTTAATTTTACAGTGATTAATAAGCGTAAAAGCAAAATTAAGTAAGACTCAGCTATTATATGTGTCAAGATTACGAAGAAAAATATGATTACCATAATTATTGAAGAGAAATTATTCAAGTAGGTTGGCCAGGGCACCAGCCGCCCGTTGAGATACTACTGCTAGAGAATTATGGGGTCCTTTGACTGGTCAGACAGTACTACAGTGGATCCTTCTCTGGTTACTTTCCCAATAAGCCATTTTTTTTTTTTTTGTAAAATTGAAGAAGACACAGACCTAATGTGTTTCTCAAAAGTAAATTTGCTGTCGAGAATCACACCTAAAATTTTAAAAGAGTCATACAAATTTAAAGAAACATTATCAATACTGAGATCCGGATGTTGAGGAGCCACCGTCCTTGACCTACTTACAATCATACTTTGAGTTTTGTTAGGATTCAACTTCATACCACATAATTTGCACCATGCACTAAGTTTAGCTAAATCTCTATTAAGGGATTCACCAACCCTGGATCTACATTCAGGGGATGGAATTGATGCAAAGAGAGTAGCATCATCTGCATATGCAACAAGGTTGTTTTCTAGGCCAAACCACATGTCATGTGTATATAGTACTTAAAGTAATGGGCCAAGAAAACTACCCTGTGGAACACCGGATATCACATTCCTATACTCACTATGGTGCCCATCAACAACTCTTTGAGATCTATTACTTAAAAAATCAATAATAATGCTAAGAAACGACCCACCCACTCCCAACTGTTTGAGTTTGAAAACAAGGGCCTCATGATTAACATGGCCTAAGGCAGCACTAAAATCAAGGCCAATCATACAAACTTCCTGATCAGAATCAAGGGATTTCTGTACAGCATTGGAAATTGTAAGAAGGGTATCACATGCTCCAAGGCCTTTACGAAAACCAAATTGCAAACTAGGGATTAGATGATTACCTTCAGCAAACTTATCAAGACGTTTTGCCAGAAGACGTTAAAAACATTAGATAATATGGGAGTTATGGAAATTGGGCGGTAATCAGTGGGACTTGAAGTACCACAAACACATTTATATAGAGGAGTAACGTTACCAATTCTCCAACAAGTGCTAAAAGCTCTTGTATATACAATGAAGGCGATAGCCTTAGTGGCGTCAATGTGTTTCCTATAGGAATCCTCATATTTCCTCAGCTTCTTTATCTTTTCAAATGTAAGCCTTTGGTTTAATGAACTATTTCTTTTATTAAACCAAAGGCTTACGTCTGAAAACATAAAGAAGCTGAGGAAATATGAGGATTCATATAAGAAATACATTGACGCCACCAAGGCTATCGCCTTTAATGAAAATTGCATCAGAGAGAAACTGTGCCCCAAAAGTACACACACACACACACACACACACATATATATATATATATATATATATATATATATATATATATACACATATATACTGTATATACATACATACACACACACACACATATATATATATATATATATATATGTGTGTGTGTGTGTGTGTGTGTATATATATATATATATATATATATGTATATATATATATATATATATATATATATATATATATATATATATAGGTATATTATTACAGCTGGCGAATTACATAAACACCCAAGCTCCAAAACTCACCTGTTTATTTTTACATAAATTTGTTATACTTGAAAAATAATACCTGAGCTCGGAGAAAATAAGCAACTCCCAGACAGCAATATATTTTTGAACACTGAATATCCAAAGGTCTCTTGCTTAAAACTTTAAACAAAACTGGGTGATTACTTAATATGAACTATTAAAAAACAACCTCTCACTTCGGTTCTTAGTCAGTGATTACGAGCAAAGCACTGTTTTGAAATATTGGTGATCGAAATAATACACTCTACAAAAATAAATAAATTCTATAAAAAGTTAACACAGGATTAACACCAAAAAATAAATCTCTCGAAATATTAAATCTGAACAAAACCTTAGTCTAAGAAAAGAAAGTGATACTGGATAAAAAATTATACAATCACTAGTTTTACTGGAATTAAATTATGAAAATATCTAATTTTGATAATCAATGAAAATAGTTAACACTTTAACACTAATGATTAAACACTAAATGAAATTTACATAAAGGCAACTGTTACACTCATATCTTTTGGATGACACGAGGTTACCGAACAGTTAAGCAGAATAAATACACTTCATTGTTTAACCTAAATCTCACAGGGCCAGTTACAAATATTTTATATGACAATGTACTTATATTAACACACTACACTTTACTTAACATTCAATAAATTCCACCAACCTTTGAACAACACTATACGCGATATACATTGGGTAAAATACTAATTCTCGTTTGAGAGGTCACATACTTGAGAGGAGAGAGGGCTTGGGAATTTAGGCTCTTTCAAAAGGATAGGTTGGGTCTCTTCGGCCACTTATGTATTTCTGGGGGCTAACATACACTGACTTAGTTATTCTAAATCATTCCAGGATATGGCCTGGAAGCTTGGGGGCAGGCTTACGATGCCAAAGTTGCTAACTAGTCAAGTAGGAGACGAGTTCCAGCGTGCATGGCAAGGCAACTTTTTCTCAACTACCTCCGACCACCTACTCATCGAAACAATAAAAAAAAGAGTAAATCTAGTTCAAGAATTTTCATGCACCTTCTAATCAGATGGAAACATAAAAATTACATAGGCCCTCATGTTCATACCTCGTATGGGTCATACAGCATACATAAACGAGCTTACATAAGACTTTGTAACAAAATACGTGAAATAAAAAGTTAATTCTTTAAAATAACGTATATTTACAAATACTGAATTAAATGAAAATACAATTACATGAATGATGAAAGTCTTATGTAATTTACATACATTACTTAAACCTACATGAGTGAAACTCACCTTATATACACAAATGAAATACATAAAATACAAGACCAACTTTGTAAGAAAAAAGAAAATATATATATATATATATATATATATATATATATATATATGCGTGTGTGTGTGGGTGTGTGTGTGTGTGTGTATGTGTGCGTGCGTGCACGCGCGCGTATGGGAGCATATGGGTGTGTTGAAAGCAAAAATTAAAGACAGTTTTAATTCTTGTGTAAGAGTTCTCAAAATATTGATGAAAGTAATAAATACACGAGAGTTTGTTGAGAAGAAATTGCAACGGCATAAAAGACAAATTTGTGGAGGACCAATCGGTCACGATTACAGACACAAACTATGCATGACATAAGGGAAAATTTGTAAGGTGAAATAGAGGGTTATTATTGTAGCAGGGTTTGGTGAAAGAGGAAGTGTGATTGTTGGAGTGAACTGACTTATAAAGTGATTTACGAATGCTCTGAAATTTCGGAGGGAAGGTTTTCAGTACATGGTAAATAAGTTTTTTTTTTCGGTAGTAATGGCCCCATTCAGGTCGCCAAAAGTCTTCAGTAAAGAACATAATTTTAGAAAACGAACAATAATTTTCTGGTTTTCATTCAGAATATAATACGTCATAAGTAATAAAGGGCATCTCAGTATTGTATATACCAATGTATTCCATTGCACATAACCGAACGTTCCGTTCAGTGTAAACTAAACAAAATATATAGGTCTCTTTTATTCCCGCTCTTTTCTGCGGCCAAGTAATTTCATTTTAATATTTTCAAAGTTATTTCATCTCCTTAAAGGGTGCAAAATAATTAATCTTTTCATAAACAAAAGGATTAGTACTTAAACAATTTCAGATTTTATGTGGGTTCTAAAATTCCTCTGTTCCAAATCAGTATTTTATTCGCTATAAATAAATCTCTCCTTCGTCGGCAGTGGATCTACTCAAGAGTACGTGGGACAGTCGGGAGTCGAGTAAGGACACTAATTGAATTTAATAATTCGGGTTATATAGGTCAGCACTGGGGCCTGTGAGACCATTCGGCGTCCAAATGTGGGCGAAGGAATGTGTAATGCCTGCAGTAGACTGTGTGAGATGGACCACCACCTCTACCCAAAAAGGCACATGACTAGCAACCTCAGACTTCCTAATATGAGAGCCAGAGGGCTTTGTACACTTCTGGTGCCACCATTTCCGAATGAAATAAAGCCGCGTTACTCAACTTATAAGTTATAAGGCCGAATATCATTACTAAGTAAGAATTTACACGGGTTTCAATCAGCGCAATAAAAAGACTGAAATTTCATGATACAATCCATCTCAAACCCTACTTCCAAATTTTAAGAAATCAATTCCGTTTAATGATAGGTTGTTCTTGTTTCAATTATAAGCTGAATTTACTCATTTCTGATTATTATAAATATAATTTTCCTAATATTTTCATGTCCCTTTCGAGTGTATTCGTAACAATTCTTAGCTTATTCAGTAATTTAAGCAGCTAGTAGTTTCTTCAAGCCTCGCTTTCTGTCCAACCATCTGTTACTAAGGGTAAACAATTAATTTAATATCCTTTCCTCTTCAAGAGAATTTCAGATGCATGAGTCTATACAAATATTCCCAAAATGAGTCTTGCTGTCTAAGCCACTTCACCAGAGTAGAGAAGGAAATTAAGGATGAATATAAAAAGGAGAAAAAGTACAAAATGAAAAAAACAAAAAATTTATTGAAAAATAATAATGAATAACTACATGGAAACCAAGAGGATGATTTAAAGGAAGAGGGGTTTAAAACAAAAGAAAAATAGATTCAATGGTTCTCAAAACCACCATAATTGAAAATGAGAAAAAAATAACAGATTATGGAATCTATAATGAGTTAACAGGAAAATTACCATTTTCACCTTGCAAAATTAGCATCAAACTCTAGTGCAATTACATGTTAAATTCTTCCAATCTGACGTGAAAGCAGTCCTTTAACTGCTACAACATTGTGCATTCTATTTTACAAATTATCTCTCGAAGATTAATTGCTTTAAAAACAGATATCAGGGATTTCAATAAGAAATTAATTAGAAGAATATTTAACACCAACTTCTTTCTAATGAATTTAAAAAATATCACCACAATTCCTTACCTAATGTATTTCTATAGTACTAAATTTTCCGCTTGTTTTTTCCCATAGCCAAAAAAAAAAAAAAAAAAATACAGTTCGTTTTCAGTTCCGTTTTTTTTTTTTTTTTTTTTTTTTTTTTGCGGCCACGTAATTTCATATTAGTCTTTTCAAAGTTATTTTATCTCTTAAAAGAGCGCACAATAATCCATCTTTTCATGAAAAAAGGATAAGCACAATAAATAATTTCAGATTTTATTGGGTCATAAAATTCATCTGTTCCAAATCAGTATTTTGTTAGTTGTAAATAAATTTCTCATGGTATAAAACTGACTATGATATCATTTTAAAGCTGAATGTATTATGTTAAGAAAAAAACAATAACAAATAAAAAGGAGTAATTAAAGTTTCCTATTTATTTTAGAGATAACGTTATCAAAATTTCCACAGATGGGAATGAAAATGCGCATTTTGATATTAACGGAATCACTGAAGGTTAGTATTCGACGTAAGTAACAAGACTAACAAATAATTTTAGTTGTACAATTTAGAATAGGTTCATGTTCCTAAATAAAACAATACTTGATCAAATAATTATAAATCCTCTTGGGGTTTGGCTGGAGCTTCAGTGGAAATGTTCATTATTAAAGACCTTGTAAGCAGTATCTGTTGACAAGGGTGATTTGTAAAATAGTTTATAATGGGCTATCGTACAACAATATCATTGTGGATTTTGTAAGGTGCCATCCAGAATCATGTGAGAGTTTGCAATTTATGAGCAGCATTGCCGTTGAGAATCGTACGTTGAGGATCAAGTTTAGTGTTTATTATATCATTGTCACACCTTGAGTGGTAAAAGTTTGAAAGTCCCTTAATGATAATGCATTGTTCAGGCGAGGGAATGCTCAGGTTTAAATAGCGTTTTATATGAAAATAAGATGCAAATCCGTCACTCTTCTTCTCTACTTATTTATCTATAATCTTGCTTTTCCTTAATCTCCTTCAGAAAATACGTATCTACCAGTGTCTTTTCGGCTTGGGAAAATATGTTAAACGTTGTTGTTCGTCTCTGAAAGAACTTGCAAGGGCATCGTACCTCATTTTTGTGTTTAATACGAAGCAGAAATTGGAGCAGGTGACGACTCGTTTATATATATGCACACACACACACACACACACACACACACACACATATATATATATATATATATATATATATACATATATATATATATATATATATATATATATATAGACACACACACACACACATATATATATATATATATATATATATATATATATATATAAAGTACTTATGACATTTGAAAGTAAAATGAAAAAGTTGTAAGTGGCATAAATGGACATAGGTAAACTTATGATACATCCGATAGAAAAGTAATGTATTGTAGGTGTTGAATGTTATAGGTATAGACGATAAGAAGTTTAGAGAGATTTGGAGAATATACACTGGCTTTGTATCAGCGGGTATGACAAAATTGTGTGTTATGTGCCCATGAGTGTTTAACATCTCTATGGATGGTAATGTGAGAGATCAGTGAAAGCGTAATAGGTGTTATGTTGAGGGATATGAAAAGGAGTCAAAAATGAGCGCGGAATGGTTGACATTTGCAGATGATGTCATTCTGATTGAGAACAGAGTAGAGAAACTGCAAAACTGGTAAAATATCTTACATTCACAAGAAAGGAAAGTTTTAAAGTAATTGAGAGCAAGAGTCTTATCTTTATCCTCTGGCAACCACGTGATGCAAAGGGCCTCAATGAATGCATGCCATATGTCTCTTTCCAGTGCCATCTCTCGGAGCTCAACCTAATTCTCAGAACCAACCTTCCTTCGCATTGTCATCAGCCACGTTTCTCTTGGTCTACCATGTCCCTCCCCAGCGGGTTCCATTCAGGTACGTCCTGACCTAACTCATCCTTCCTTCTTAAAATATGTTCTAACTATATCGTTCACATTGGGCACTCATAACACCTCACGAATTGCCGTATTTGTTTGGTTATGTAACTAATTGGAAACCAGCAAGATGAAGAAATTAATGTTGATATGGAAGTGGATGATTCATATTAGTATTCAGGAGTAAATTTAAAGGATTATGGTAAGATTAGGTCAGTTGCAGAATAGATGAGGTGAGAAAGGTAGCAGAATGTGTCAATGGATTTGGATAATTCATTTATTTGTGGGAGACAAGGTGGAAATGTACTAAAGGAACAGTTTAAAGGTTTAAAGATTACACATATGATTAGTCCTGTGTTTTTTTTCTTTTTTTTAATGAGATCTACTACGTGATTGGTGCAAGAACAGGGTAGGGACATGACGGCGCGGATTGAACTCTAGAATCACATATTGAGAGCCATCTACTCTTAAATTATGTTATTTCTATGGAAGTAAAAAGCGATGTTAAAAAGAAAGAACAAATTTAGTTTAACACTGTTGAAGTGAATTGTTTGCATAATATGGACGACAACAGGCTAGTAAGAGAAGTGTATATAAAGTGCTAGAAGGTAGTAGGAGATAAAATCACCAAAAAAAAAGCTGCATAGATGAATACGGGATGCTTTGGAAAGAAGCTTTATTATTCAGGAACGGCAAGAATGTGTGCAGGACAAAAGTGAATAGAGCTGTGCGTGCTGCCCATGAGACTTCTATGCAGGATGTATGGATCGACTAATGTCATGGAAGTGTTACTGCACTTGGGATTCATCTCGTTCTGATAGTTAAGGGATGAAGTTGGCAGTGACTTGTGTTGTTCTTCGCTGCAGCCAACCATTATTAAAGGTAAACAGGTTCGTTTTGAAAACCAACCTCCAAAACAACACATCGAAGCCATCATTTACGCCAACATTAACACAACAAAACTATGACAAATCCACAAAGGTTTTATTGAACATTAATTATTCCTTCTATCAACAGACATTTCAGTAGGTGCAGATTTTTATCACTGGTTTGACCTTCAGATCGTACATAAAATTGTCATCCGCCAAACCCCCTTCCACGAACAGTGATGCTAGCTAGACGTTCTTTATTACGAACGAACAAAATTTGGAAAATGCGTACTAAAGGACACATAGACTATCTACTGTAGCCTAATAATACACAAAGAAGAGACGAAAATGATATAAAGCATAACATTGGGAGAGATTTCATAATCATTAAATATGGCAAATATGAAAATTTCTTCAAAAAAATAATCTCATCTTCAATAGTCTAGAATAATATTTCAAGCTTAAAGATACACAAACACCAAAATGTGTAACCTCGAGGTCAGCAAACAAACGAAGGTAAAACTACATTCTGGCTGAAACACAAACAAGTCTCCGGTGGGATTGCATTCGTGACGTCACCAACTGTCAAGTGCAGTAAATGAAATTACAGAGAAATGAGTTGCACATGACACCAGTGACACCAGGATACGACGCTCCCCTTAGCATATGAATCTGTGACGTCATGTGTAACAGCAACTGACGCAGTAGTGCCGATGCGGAGAGAGAGAGAGAGAGAGAGAGAGAGAGAGAGAGAGAGAGAGAGAGAGAGAGAGAGAGAGAGAGATGGCCATTTTATTTCATTTGAAGATGCACTCTAAAGCGCCGCTATTTAATTAATCGTTATTATTGCAGTGACGTTCTTATTTTCATCACGTTACTTATACACACATATAATACAGTGTGTTTGCAACTGAAATGGACACAAACTGCAATTATAAACAGTTTCTATTAGTTATCTAATGGGAAGAGGAGATTAATAAGCAGTAAAGATTTGCTTGTAAAAACATTCATTGGTCTAAAAACATATTTTGGTGATTGGTTACTTTTACAGATTATATATAAAACGCCGGTATAAAGAGGAGGCCTTTGTAGAGGAAAAAAATAAAAAGAATGCATTTATAGTTATGAAAATTATCGGACAAGATTATAACCCACAACTTTGCTTTCAAATATTTTATCTACAAAGAAAAATCAATGGACTAATTACCGCAATTCCTTAGGAAAAACATCTGTTAACATAACATATAAACCCTGTTTTACGGTAAGCTGTCTTATAATGTTATCAAACATGTCAAAAATTGACATTTATTCCCCTTGAATAAAAGTATTCTTAGTTTTACGAGTATTTGTTTTCTAAGGTATTTCCCAGCTTCTATAAATACATGTTTAAATGTGATTATTTTCCTCCATGGGAGTAGTTTTATTATATTAACTATATCAATGAGTTTGTATGAATTAGTATGATAATATTTAAAGTAATTAACTGCCTTTCTTGGAAATTTTATCCATCTAGATCAGATAAGATGACGTATCATCCCATTGTTGTCAAACTTCTTCTTGTGGAAATTATATATATATTGTTTGATTATTGTAAGGGCACATGCCAGTAATTTAAACTTGCCTTCTGGACGAAACCCCCCTTTTTTTTTGTATGTTGGGTTACAATTAAATTACTTGATGTTTGTTACGCAACCATTGCAAATTTGTAAATGTGACAACATTGTACTCTTCCCGAGCTCTCTTCCAGGGTGGAAATGTGACACGGGCGGGCTTCTACCAGCGGACTCCAAAAGGCAAGTACTTAGAAGATATTCTCCTGAATCCGACCACCATCATCACCTCGTGAACCATCGCATCATTGCAGCAATGTTCTTATAAGAATACTCTGTAACCCCGTTTGATATTTGTTTAATTTTTATCAAGTAACGTAAATTTTTTTCATTTGTGGTAATGTTAATGTTCGCTCTTTAACGTAACTCTGATGATTTTTTTGTTTGTGTACTTTAAATATTAAATATATGTCAAACTTTTTAATTGAGTCTTTGTGAACCCGTGTGGCATCACCCCCAAAAGAATTAGTGCAGGAAATATAGTTTTGAATCAAAGGTAAAGTAAACGGCAGATGTATCCTAAGTAAGTGTGTTTCTCAGTTATGTAACTTGGCCTCGTGCGAAGTTGGTGCACGAGGGTTTACAGGTAAAAAAGTTAATTTATGTGGTTGTAAATTCCCTAGTGTTTCACCACAAAACATGTTTGCGTAAAGCTTTCTTAAGAACTTGGAAGTGCTACTTGAAATAACGTCAAAGCAAATGACTAGTTAATTAACCTTCCAAAACATCTCACGAACAAGCAATCCCCCTTTCTCGAAAGTCTCTTGATTCACAAGGCGATCCGTTGGCCTCATTTCCCCTCATAATATTTCTCAATAACTTTCTGAATAGCCTACTCTACGTGTGAGATTACAGCTTCATAGCATAACGGTTTACATCGAAGCAAACCTCTTTTTTTTTTTTTTTTTTTTTTTTTTTTTTTTTTTTTTTTTTTTTTTTTTTTAAATAGCATTCACCACTTATGACTAACGTCCCCATAATTGATTACTGTACGTACTTCAACTCAACTATAGATTCGTGTTTTAAAGTAGTAAGACAAAATCTCGATTTTTTATAGAATATTAATGATTAATCGTTGTCTCATTGTTCACAAAATACAACCTTTTCAAAGATAGATTATACATAGACAGCAACCAACCTTTACACAAAACCATTTCGCTAAAGTTAATATCAAGGAATAATGAAATACTGAACTATCATTTATAACTGCGATCATAATCACCACAATTCCTAACTCTTAGGTTAGCTGAAAAAAAGTAAATATTAAGTGTTCTTTGGATTTTGTCCCACAAGTGCTCTATAGTTTAAATCATGACTCAGGGCAAGCAATTGCACTCTACAGACATTGTGGTGGTGGAGAAAATTTATTATTATTATCATTATTATTATTATTATTATTATTATTATTATTAGTTAAGCTACAACCCTAGTTGGAAAAGCGAGATGCTATAGGTATAAACTTCAAAAGAATTAATGAATAATAAAAATAAACTATTTTAAAAACAATAACAATATTAAATTAGATCTTTCATATAGAAACTATAAAAATTTAAAAAAGAAAACAGAGGAAGAGAAATAAGACAGAATACCGTTTCCGATTGTACTATCAAGCAAGAGAACTCTACCGTAAGACAATGGTAAAGAGGCTATGGCACTACCCAAGATTAGCGAACATTGATTTGATTTTGGATTGTTCTTTTCCTAGAAGAAGAAAGTAGCAATTGAATAATTAATATACAGTAGTTAATCCCTTGAACAAAGAAGAATTATTTTGGTAATCTAAGTGCTGTCACGTGTATGAGGACAGAAGAGAATGTGGAAAGCATTTGCAGACTATTCAGTGTATGTGTAGGCAAAGGAAAATAAGCCATAACCAGAATGAGGGCTAATATGTAATACTGTCTGGCCAGTCAGACCCAATAACTCTCTAGTGTTGTCCTGTTGGAAACGGAATTCCGATAACAAGAAAAATGTGGCACAACGTGGGGTCTTAAGGCTTGATTGATGTAACGATCAGCATTTATTGTGTTAAATATATTTTTTCTTTCCAACTTCAGAATCCTTGTATTCTCGTTTTCTTTATCTTGTTAAATATATTGTTTTTATCTTTTCTTTCCAACTTCAGAATCCTTGTATTCTCGTTTTCTTTATCCTGTTTATTTTTAGTACGAAAAAAGTACTTTGACTTTTTTCATAATCCTTGGTTTTCAACTCTCTTGGAAAATAAAAAGATCTCAAATGTAAATTTAAATAACTTATTATATTTAATATCTGTAAATACTTTGTGTGCTGGCATTTGAGACCATTTCATAGTATTTAGCCCTTCTTGAATTAGTTAACGAAGTTAACGAGTAGTGGTAAGAATTTTTACCAAGCAGTATCTGCCTAACCCTCCAAGGAAGCAGTTCTCTTGACTTAAGAGAATATGGATTAACTCGACCTTCGTTAGAAACTTGCCAACTAATGTGTGATCATTACTAATGAACTCTTTTCACTTGAAGGACTTTTATTGCTGTGAAATAATGAAGTGCTAAGTACCACCAGTTTCACCAAAGTGCAATGGAGAGACGAGGGCATGATTCTCCAAGGGAGTGAGTTTTCAGAGGAACCATATAATGGATTGTGTAGCAGCATGGAAGAGAGGCCAAGACGGGGATACTATTTCCCTACCATAGTCTTTGGCATCCACCACATACTGCTGGATTACTTCAGAGGGATTCAACTCCGTGGATTTATATCGAGCAAGCAGGCGCTTGATAACTTTGAGGTAGGTCTCGGTAAATGTTGGCACACTTTACGAGATTTAAAGTTATTGAATCAATAATTTTAGCGCTGAGTCATTAATCCCGTAAAAAATAAAACTTGTAACCAGAAAAAATTTACTCTTGTTAATATTTTGCTTTGCCATTTATCATATCTTTTGAGATCTTTTTATTGAACCTTACTCTGAACTTTAAGTCGCTTGCATAGGCAATAATTTCATATACAATTTTCTGATAGACTTATCATATCTTTTATAGGCTATGCACAGTGGCATCATGGTAATGGTATTGCTCGACGAATCTTAAAAACTTTTCACTGGTTATAAGCGATTCGGAGTGTGGAGGTTAGGTAACTAGTGCCAGAGTTACCTAGATATCGGGGCAGCATCAAGTGTCATTAATATTAATTTATATTCTGCATAATATTATGCTTTAAATTTATTGTATGTTCAATAATAAATTCAATATTCACTTTGATGTTTGTTTTCTCATCATTTTTCACAACCTTCATATAAGTTTTTTCTGAATATGGCGACCGTGACAGGATATTATGACTTTGCTTTGATGCTTGCCCGATGTCTCTCCATTTGCACTGTTGGTGGAACGTTGTTATTATTTTGCATTTTCATACTTTAGTGTAAAGGTTGAAGTGAATTTAATCTTTTTAACATATTTCTGAAATAAGTTCTTTGCTCGGGAATTGCCTTCATTGCATATTTTTTTATATTCGAAACTTTGCTTCCTTGGTAATCTTTATTTATCGTCGTTGACCTAGTATTGATGCCATCGGTATTTCTTGGTGTTAACGTATATTATGTAAAGTGATTAAGGGAATTTTACTTTTCAGCTTCGTTTTGTTACGCATACTTTAGCCTTTGAATATTTATTATATTTATTATATTTGTGATAGGTCAGGTAGTTGTATATATTCACAATGTCTGAACTTAAGAGATTAGTGAATCAAAGGAAGTATATAAGGAAGTGTGTGACAGAACATTTTAACCGTAAGGATAGTTTTCCTACATTCACTAGTGCAGCAAGGGAGAAATTACTCTTGCAATTTGAACAATGGCTTCCAGAATTGAAAGACTTGAATAAGCAGATATTAGAGCTTAAGTATGAGGAATGGGACGACGAAGAGGAAGAACGTAGGTCTGAGGAGGAATTGGACTCCTGTCAGGTCTATAATGACAAACTTTTATCTTGCACAGTGGCATCATGGTAATGGTATTGCTCGACGAATCTTAAAAACTTTTCACTGGTTATAAGCGATTCGGAGTGTGGAGGTTAGGTAACTAGTGCCAGAGTTACCTAGATATCGGGGCAGCATCAAGTGTCATTATTATTAATTTATATTCTGCATAATATTATGCTTTAAATTTATTGTATGTTCAATAATAAATTCAATATTCACTTTGATGTTTGTTTTCTCATCATTTTTCACAACCTTCATATGAGTTTTTTCCGAATATGGCGACCGTGACAGGATATTTTGAAACAAGAAACCTGTTGCTCAAAGATATCCCAAAGTTAGTTGGACAGCTCAATGTTTATGTGGATCAGGAAGGCCTGTTAAGGGTACGTAGCAAAATGCAGAAACTGAAAGATGACCGAAGGATGCGATTTCCATTGCTAATTTCTAAGGATAGTTTACTAACTAAATATATTGTATTAGATTATCATGAACGTTTTTTACATGCTGGATGCTATAGGCTACTAGCTGAAGTACGTAAGATATTTTGGATACCTAGATTTTTTTCAGTAGTTAAAAGGATAATCCGCACATGTGTCATATGCCGTAGGTTCAATGAGAGGACAGTTAATCTTAATCAACACTGTTATAGAGATTTTAGGATTAATCCCCCAGAGATTCCTTTCCGCTATATTTTTGTAGATTACATGGGACCCTTCTTTGTACGTTCCAGTGGGAAAAAAGTAAAAGCATGGATAATATGTTTCACATGTACTTGGAGTAGAGCTATAAATCTGAAGGTGTGCATGGACTTGAGTGTTAAAGAGTATCTTAGAGCCTTCCAGCTTCATACATTTGAGTTTGGACTACCAAATTTGTGTATTTCCGATCAGGGATCTCAGTTAGTAGCAGGAGGCAACGTAATTCTAGATTATTTAAAAGACCCAGAAGTTAAACTCTATCTAGAAGAGAATGGTATAAAGAACCTTCAGTTTGAACAGTTTTTCAAAGGGAACTCGGCTCTTGGTTCAATGGTTGAAAGTTGTGTGAAACTTACTAAGAGATGCTTATTTGGAGCCATGAGAAATAATGTTTTAGATATAAGGGATTTTGAGTTTTTAATATGTCAGACTGTCCATTTATTGAATAGAAGGCCAATAGCTTTTAAAGAGGCATCAAGAGATACAGATATAAACAAATCACTTCCTGATCCCATAACACCAGAGTGTCTAATTAGGGGTTATGACCTTGTTTCAGTTAACCTAATTCCTGAGCTGCAAAGACATCCAGATCTAGAATTGGATGAGGACTATCTAGTTTCTCCTTGTGATAAAGTTAAAGAAAACTACACAAAACTGCGTAAAGTCAGAAGTCATTTGATTAACATTTATCATGAAGAATTTTTGGGCAACCTGACAAATCAAGCTGTAAATGCGAAAGACAGATTCAAACCTGTAAAACATACACTTCTTCAAAAGAATGTGGTTCTAATTAAAGAACCATATAGTAAGCCAAACCAATACCCAATGGGAATAGTCCATGATGTAGTTCTCAATGAGCTTGGGGAAGTTACTGAAGTTACCCTACTGAAAGGCAGAACTGGGGAACTTATTAAGAGACATTCATCTAATCTAATATTTCTTTTCAGACCTGATGTTTCTTCAAATGAAGATAAAGACAGTCCTAATTATGACTCAAATGATTCTAATCTGGCCAACAACCGCATTCTGGGAAAGCGTAAAGCGGCAAAGATTAGTGCTCTGAAGACCAGACAAATTTTACAGTAAAGTTTGTCTGTGTAGGCTTTTTTATTAATTATTGGTGATGGTAATTTAAATAATTTTGGCAAATATTAGAAAAAAAAATTCTGGTAATGTAAATACTTTTGGTATGTTTAAAAATTCAATCCTGTTTTTATTTCATAACAGGACTGAATGTTTTGGGGGGAGTGTGTTAAATATATTTTTTCTTTCCAACTTCAGAATCCTTGTATTCTCGTTTTCTTTATCTTGTTAAATATATTGTTTTTATCTTTTCTTTCCAACTTCAGAATCCTTGTATTCTCGTTTTCTTTATCTTGTTAAATATATTGTTTTTATCTTTTCTTTCCAACTTCAGAATCCTTGTATTCTCGTTTTCTTTATCCTGTTTATTTTTAGTACGAAAAAAGTACTTTGACTTTTTTCATAATCCTTGGTTTTCAACTCTCTTGGAAAATAAAAAGATCTCAAATGTAAATTTAAATAACTTATTATATTTAATATCTGTAAATACTTTGTGTGCTGGCATTTGAGACCATTTCATAGTATTTAGCCCTTCTTGAATTAGTTAACGAAGTTAACGAGTAGTGGTAAGAATTTTTACCAAGCAGTATCTGCCTAACCCTCCAAGGAAGCAGTTCTCTTGACTTAAGAGAATATTTCCTTGACCTGGACTAGGTCAATATTCTGGAAGACAATGATTTCCAGTTTCCAGTTGAGTGCGATATCACCCCATACCATAATGCTTTGGCCTCCCCATGCGTCTCTCTCCACAAAACAACCATCAGTGTAACATTCACCTCTTCTTCTCCACACTCTAGTTCTGCCGTCTGCTGCAG
>NC_090726.1:87423941-87431441 GCF_036898095.1 Palaemon carinicauda | reverse complement strand
CCCAGGATTTCGGGTAAAGGTTAGTGTTTTCCCGGGATCCCAGGGAAATCCCGAGAAATCAATGGATTTAAAAAAATCATTCTTGTATTTAAGGTATGAAGTATTGCAAAAGACACATAGCATGTGATTATTTGATTATTTTTAAAGCATTGGCAAAGACATATCCACAATATATAATGCAAAAAAGAAGCGTTCAATGAAATTAACGGGCTGACAATTAAAACTAAGTAAACACATAATTTTATACACAGTCATTGCTCATAACAAAACTAAATAAAGTAACACATCTTTTTACAAGTTTTAGGAAAATATCTTATACACTCACATGCTTTTGCAACATAAACCTGGTGAAAGAAAAATGACTAATGTTCATTACACATAAGTAAATTCTTAAATAAAAAGGATTGCAACTGCTGCTTAGGATCATATATATTTTTAACATAAATCTGGTGGGAAAAACGAGTAATGTCATCACAAATAACAAAAGTCTTAAATCAAAATGACTGTTTGTCTTCAAACGACTCCGAAAAGCGTAAAATTACATGGAACCTGCTTCTATGGCAGTTATATAAAAAAAAAAAAAAACAAGAAAACTTTATATTCATATATCGCTCTTTTGATAAAATAGCAAAAGTAGGAAAACAGCAAATTTTGACTTCTATCTGTTACTATAAAGTACAAACTATTTTGATTTGAAATATGATTGCAAAAAACAAATAATTAACACATTTATCACTTAGACGAGATATAAGTCTCGTGATGAACAGTACTACAGCTGAAAAACTTTCTCCTTCTACAGATGTAGGTGGTATAGATTCTAATGCAGCTGTTCAGTTATGTTCCTGCTAATCACCTGACTTATTTAGGCTGTTTTAGGGATGCATTTTGTTTTTGTTTTTATTACTCCCTCTATCGGCTTTGATCTGGGTCTACTGACTGACACACTTCTTTTTCGGATTTGGATAAAGCAAATATTTCATTACTATTTTAGTCATGAAGGCAAATAAGAAGTCGATTTGCTGTAGACCAAAGAACACTTTTCGCTGGCAAGGCTTCTAAATCGTTCAGAACAATGTTAAGTAATAGGTACACTTATACGGCAATAGCTGCTAATTATTGAAAATGTATTATCTTTTTTGTTTGCACATATTCTAAAAGAAGCCAGGATTTCCCGGGAAGGAAAATAAAATCCTGGGAATTTTCCCGGGCAGAAAGGCAACAAGATCTCGGGAATCAATCCCTACTTTCTGGTCATGGGAGCTGTGTCTAGTGTCGGAATATATATAAATATATATATATACACACACACACACATATATATATATATATATATATATAGATATAGATATGTACATATATATATATATATATATATATATATATATATATATATATATATATATATACATGAATGTGCATTGCTTTGAGAGAGTTAAGCCTGTTAGGCAGATTTTTTTTTCCAGAAATATAACAAAAAGTACCTTTTTAAGGCAAATTAAGCATTATGTGAAAATATACCCCTACGTACATCGTTTAATTTTCAAGCTATTTTCTATTACTATCTGCATTCGAGATGGAATTAACAAATCAAAATGATAATGTATTAACAGTAAATTTTAAGAGATGTGTTAAATGTGAAAGTTATAAATCTGAAAACGTGCAGATGCATGCATACATGTATACAGTATGTGAAAAGTACTTTGAGGCTCTGACGAGTTTGAATAATTGATAAAAGAATACTTAACCAGAGTAGCCCAGATGTGTTCCCAATGTTGGTAAAGGCCACTTGATACAACTGAACGACTTATGTCATAAAAAGTCGTTATAAAAACAAAGTTCATCGACACTTGAAACCACTCGATTGATACAGAAGACCGTCGTTCCGACGACTCTTGAATCGATTGGCCAGTACAGTAGTGTCCCAGGAATCATGATACAGTGGAAAAATGGATGGATTGCAAGGTAGGACGCAGAAGGGTAAATTACATAATAGCCTACACAAACTGTGAAAAGATCAGATATTTTGAGGAAGTCTTGGTTAGAAGAATAATAATTTGGCGCCAATAAATTGGTAGTGGCTGTTTAATAAGGCTTATAAAAGCATAGGGAAAAATGTAAAAACCTTCTATTTTCCTTAAACTTCATTTTAAAATTACATACCTTCTCAATGAAAATAATTAATGAAAATAAAATTAATTGGGAAATTAAATTCAGAAGAAAATCATGGGAGCAAATTTTGCTTTAAAATAATTTCAAACTCAATTGCTGAAGTCTATTCCTTGTTAAAAATGGAAATTAAAACCACATTTGAATTCACTCAAGGTAGCATGGGGAGGGGCAACGAGGACTATTTTAACCAGGCTCATTCTCCCAAGCTAGAAAACTTGAAGGAGTGGGGTAGGGGACAAAGTGGGAGGTGAAGGTAGGAGAAATTTCCAGAGAAACGAGAAAAAGGGATAGCAAAACTTAAATCGTCTCCATATATGTATAGTTCCATCTGTTGGACTTTCTTAAAAGCTTTGCATCGATCATTCAGCAACTAGCTGCACCAACATTTTAGCCATTTAATTAACCTCTCTCCATACTTCTTTTCTTTTATGCTACTGTCCAACACTTTTTTCATTTTCACCACTAAGCCACTGAGGAGCTTTTCCGAGTGGCACCTTAACTCTTAATGTGCACACAGGTTCCATTGCTGGACCTTGAGACACAAGTTCCCTGAATGTGTTGGATTTTCAGCATTTTCCTGTTATGCAGACAACCCCTAATTTGGCAGTAATGATTATTGCACAAAGTACCAAGTAAAAAAACTGGAAAGTGACCAAGCACTACACAGATGACGTGAAATAAAGTTAAGCATCCTGACTGATACCCAGAAAGAGAAAATAACATTATAATGCATTAGTGAACAGCTGCTGGTAAATGAAAAGGGGCAGGTAAAATATAAACATACACAAACAAAATAATATAAATTAAACGATTCATTTTACATGAATATTAGGATAAAATAATATATAGATATAAATGAACGAAATTAACTGTATACACTACATCTATTTATCTAACATATATATATATATATATATATATATATATATATATATATATATATATATATATATATATATATATGAGGTAAGAGATGATGAATGGAGAAGTACTAATTTAAAAGCTCAAGATAGAGACGACTGGCGAAATCTAATTGAGGCCCTTTACGTCAATAGGCGTAGGAGGATATATATATATATATATATATATATATATATATATATATATATATATATATATATATATATATATATATATATACTAAAGAATATTTCGCATATAAATTCTTATCTAAACTTTGAAAAGTAAATACCAAATCCTTTTTGCCAGTGACATTGGAAACTCTTTAAGAGATAAAATATAATCATTCCAGTCTTCTGCTTATCTAAGTGAAAACCAGTCTAAAATGAAGTCATGCACTGTCATAGCTGTAATGGATGAACTTTGTTAATTATGTAATAGCAATGCAGAAGTGGTAGAATAATTAGCATTGGTGACATGATGGATGAGAATTTTGAGAAGTTCCGATCTCCAGGATAGAATGGAGAATAAGTTGTTGAAAACAGATTCCAATCTGCAAATGTTGAGGGGAAGGAAGATACCGAAAAAAGGTGATATATACAGTCCCTTTCTGAGTGGGAAGTTGTACTAGTCAGGGCCACCCATACTAGGTTGGCTTGCTGTGATCGATCAGAAAAAATCTCCCAGCATCACCAATTTGCAGTGGCAAACGTGGTGATGAAAAGGGGCAAATCCCAGACATTACTAAGGACATGTATGAGGCCTTTAACCTGTAGTGGACTAGAAATGCCTGCATTTGTTGTTGTTGTTGTTGTATATATATATATATATATACACATATATATATAATACATATATAAATACATATATATATATAAATATATATATATATATATATAAATATATAAATATATATATATATATATATATATATATATACATATATACACACACCGTGCTAGGTGGTATATCTACCGTGCTAGGCAGTATATCTTAGCAATCCATGTTTGCTAATGGTTATACTCGTATAAGCGGATAAGCAACTTGGTGGAGTAATGAGAGCTTTTGGTGTGGAGGAAATACCGTCCTAAATCTTGATGAAGTCACTGGCAGCAGGGTGACGGATCGGGTTTAAGGCGATGGACAAACTGTCTCTTCGGCTTTTACTCCTGATGCCTGGCAGTTGATCTTACTAGAATTAGTATGGACCGGCAGGGATCATTTGCCTTAGTTAGATAGGCACTGCGCATCACAAGGAACTGGCTATCCTTTTTAGTGTATCAACCAAATGAATCCTCTATGGATTTAGTCAGTCATGGAAAGGGAAGATGACAGAATGGCCCCCAGTCCCGGGCGTAGCAGGATGCTAAGAATCTCTCGGATTATAAATACTAACGAAAAATTTAAAATAGGTAATTGGAATGTTAGAACCATAAATCAGAGTGGGAAGTTACAGCAAGTGGAGAGTGAATTTATGAAATATAATTTGGATATCTTGGCCCTAATTGAAACACGTTGTAAGGGGATTGGTAAGGAAACTTTAGACCAAGGCAAAATATCTACTCAGGAAGATCAGATGGAGTTGGAAGAGGAGGGGTAAGAATGATTATGACACCAAGAGCAGAAAAGGAATTAACCGAGTGGAGAGATGTAAATAGTAGATTGTTACTAGCAAAGTTCAAATCAAAGCAGTGCAATATGAGTATTATAGTCTGCTATGCCCCAACAAAGGATTTACCTGAAGAAAGAAAAGATTAATACTATGAAGAACTGCAGTGTAATAGAAAAGATCCCATACAGAGTTATGAAAATTGTGATTGGCGACTTTAGTGCAAAAGTTGGAAGAAATAATCAAGGGATAGGGAATGCAATTGGGTGTCGAGGGTCTTGGCGAAGATGCAAATGAAAATTGAGCACATTTCATAAGTTTGAGTTCAGCAAACAATCTTGCCATTGGAAGTACTCTTTTTCAACACAAAAACATTCACAAGTATACATGGACTCCACCATGTGGCAATAAAAAAAATTAGATAGATCACATTGCCATTAATAAAGAGAAGGAGGACTCTGAGAAATGTAAGAAGCTATAGAGGTGCAGATATTGGTAGTGATCACCAGCTCCTCACTGCCACGCTGAAATTAAAACTGAAAGCACTCAACAGAAAGATTGATAAAATACCTAGGTTTGATACAACTAAGCTTTTAGAAGAAGAACATAGAGAAACCATGGCAATTGAATGTAGGAATCGATTTGGAGTCTTAGAGACTGGAGAAAGCCATGAATATCAAATCATACTTGAGATACTATAAAAAGGAGACCAATACAGAAACTGATAGTTCAAAGTTTTTGAGGACGTCATGAAAATTATAAGGTAGAGCATGCTAAGTATTCCAGTATTGATAGTGAGGTCAAAAGAAAACCCAGGAATGACTGGAGAGAAAGAATATTTAGACAGTAAAGCAGATGAGGCTGACAAAGCTATGAATTCTGGAAATAGCTATGGTGTAAGAATTACTCATAGAATTATTAATGAAATCTCGACTAGGGCAAAGAAGAAGAAGCACATACCCATCACAAAGAGAGATGGCTTTGTTATAGCAACAGAAGATGAAGAAAGACAACTTTGGATGGAACACTTTAGTGAGGTTATGAGTAGGAGATATGAAGGGGATAATTTGATTGATATACTTGAAGCTGGTGAAGACCTTGATGTGCCCAGGTATGGATTCGGTGTGTTTGAAGTCGAAGCTATCCTCAAAAACTAAAGAGATGGAAAGCACCGGGATACGATGGAATAACTGCCGAGATGATACTGCCCGCAAATGAAGTGACTCCCAGACTACTTACAAGATTATTTTGTAGAATGTGGCATGAAGAGGCAAAACCTGATGAATGGGAGTTAAGAGTGTTGGAGAAAATAACCAAAAAAGGAGACCTGACTGATTGCAATAATTATAGAGGCATAACACTTACGTCAGTTGTTATGAAAATATATGGTAAGCTTATTCTGAAGAGAATGGAGAGAAAGATTGATGAAAAGTGGGAGATGAACAAGCAGGAATTAGAAAAGGTAGAAGTTGCACTGACCAAATTTCCATTTTGAGACATGGTGTACAACAATGTATAGAATATAGAAATCCCCTATGATGGCATTTGTGGACTATGAAAAAACCTTTGATAGTGTGCATCGGCCAATTTTGTGGAGTCCTGCATTATTATGGAATTCCTCATATATATTTAAATTTGATTATGTCTGTTCATGAGCATAGCAAGTGCAAAGTTAATGTTAACGGAGTCTTATCAAATGAATTTCCAGTGACCAGTGGAGTACTCAAAGGGAATGTGTTGTCACCTATGTTATTTATCCTCCTCATGGATTTTGTAATGCGTAGAACAGTCAAAGATAGTGGAGAAGGATTGGACTGGATTGGTGATAGGAATTTAGCAGACTTAGAGTATGCTGACGATGCTGTTCTTGTTAGCAGAATACAACAGGATTTGCAGTGCTTGCTTACCAGAATGCAATGAAATATCACACGAGGTTGGGCTGAAGATAAATAGAAAAAAGACAGAGATGATGAGAACGGAGTATACAATGGAAGATGAAATCCTTTGTCATATATATATATATATATATATATATATATATATATATATATATACATATATATATATATATATACACACAACCCAATATAGCAATAAAGTCAAAAGAAACTTACCCTTATGAGACAATCTGTAATCTGTAAATTCAACAACATACCTGAAAAAAAATGAAAGGCTTCAATTAGCAGTTGCTCATATCTAAGTGGACACCCAAGTAAAAATAACTTAGTGAAAATATTTAATCTTTCATCAACTTTTGGAGTCTCCAGGAAGAGTTGGCAAATATCTATTTGAAAACAAAGGATCGATTAGTCAGCGGTTTCTTAAAATACAACCTGGCACACGTCATGAAAGAAAGAAACGTCAGTGGGGGATCGAGATCAAAGAGCTGCTTTTAGAAACTCTCAGTCATACAAGGTAAGCCTGTGTAAGAGAGAGAGAGAGAGAGAGAGAGAGAGAGAGAGAGAGAGAGAGAGAGAGAGAGAGAGAGAGAGAGAGAGCCAAGAACACTTTAATGCATAATTATCCAGAATACAGAGAAGAATATACGATTAAATCCTTTAACGTTGCTCCAAGAAGAAAGCCAATGTAATATACCCAATATATTCTCTACTGGAACAACTTGATGGCCTAAGCAGTTGTGCTCAACTTGTTATATCCAAGGACCACTAACTCAATTCTAAAAACACCTTGGACCAACCCATTTTTGTGTCAAGCTAAAAAAGCACTTCAGATTGGCAACAGATTTCATAAAAATAAAATAATATGATATGATGGTATCCGCCGATACAGTTTTACTTACAGAACTTTCTATAAATATGAGA
>NC_090726.1:87406441-87418941 GCF_036898095.1 Palaemon carinicauda | reverse complement strand
CGTGCTGGAGCTTGAAATTCTTGTCATTCCAGACAGTACTCATTTTTTGTAGGGACTCCTTGATGATAAGATTTAATTTGGTGCCGAAAGATAGTGATTACTCGTTGAACAAAAATACTGTAGATAGGGGTGGTGGGGATAGTTAATGAGGAAATAACTATTAGATTAGCGGATGTAAAACGAAAAAGAATATGATTTCATAACTATAAACTACTCATTCTGACGAAGAAAGGCAAAATTGAATGAGTTATAATAAACAATGCAAATAAGCAAAGGATTCTGGAAGTGACGATTGAAAATATATTGACGGTACTTAAAAGTTGAAGAAATAAGAGATGCTGAGAGGTGGAAATATTAGTGATGCACTCAGCATTACTTAAATCTGATTTGTAATTTATGAATAAGAAATAATTCAAAGAATAAATGATAAAAGAATCTTTCCAGGTTTAGAAAGCAAGACGAATGAGAATGTAAAAACGTCCTGGGAATGGCGCTTCTGATTATATCAAAGAAGATGAGAGAGAGAAAAGCTTCGTATGAAGAAAGTACTACACATGCCAAATGATACATAAAAGTGGAGTGATGTGAGATACTTCGAAAAAGATCAATGTTATAGCATAAGTGCTTAGGTTTGCAGGTGATGCAAAGTAGTTGGGCGCAAGCAAATAGAACTTGCAAAACCTAGTATATGAAGTTCAAGATGCAAAATAGAAGTCAAACACTCCAAATACACCGTTTTTATTGGAAATTAAAAAGACGAATGATTGTGGCGCCAAGGAAATGGTTAACTAACAAGTGTATGTGATAGTAATATTTTTGGATGATAAATTACGAGAAGACGAATTAAATCAATGGGGAAAGGAGGCAGAAAGAAAGGTTAGTTTTTTAATAGAAATAAGAAATAAGCAGGAAACTGGGAAGGCAACTGTCTCTTGAAAGAATTCAAAGCGAAGGATGCAGGAAAACAACGATGAGTAATGTGTAAAAAATTGTGGCCAACAACATGTTGAGGTAATTTGGTTATGTTGCGGAAATGGGAACAGATAGACACTTCCAGGAAGGAAAGTTTGACAACGAATAGGCTCTAGTAGAGAACAAGTAATTGTAAAATAGCAATGAAATGCACATTTTACAGGTTTTATATATATGGGGACGATCAGAAAATATTGAAAATATGTCTACGTAACTACTTTAAAGAGTAAATAAACGTCTTTTTTTTCTTTTACAAGTGACTTTCACTTACATGAAAAAATTAACACAGCAGTGCATGAAATATTTTCTCTCTCAAAATCTGCCGGGGCCAAAGTGGAACAATTTGGATTTTTTTTTTCTACATGAGATGTATCACCGATTCATTAGTTGAAAGATGAATATTCTAGATACCACGCGAAGAGAGAGAGAGAGAGAGAGAGAGAGAGAGAGAGAACCGCTGAAGTTATCTAAAAAAAATATTTAAACTCGGAAAATTAACCAATGGAGCAACTATCACGAAAGAAACGACCAATCTAATGACACAGAACTTCGCTCAGCCATTGCTGTTGGGTTGGAAATAGGAAGTGGAGGCTAACATGTTCCCCCAATTACCCCACTTACAACACCCACCCCCATAAAGACACCTGTATTCCCCCTGTTATGAAATTCCGCCTCGCGATGTATAAGACTAAATGCGCGCAGAGAGAGAGAGAGAGAGAGAGAGAGAGAGAGAGAGAGAGAGAACCGAATAAAGCAGAACGGTAATGCAAATCAATACACGCCCTCGAATGCACAAACACATATACAAGCACACATATTTGTTTGGACACAGACTCACACACATGCACAGATCCTCCTCTTTCTCTGCCATTCCTCTGTAAGCACAGGCAGAGCCTCCTACTCCGGCTTGGGCTCTTCCTCCCTCTCCCTTTCCCTCCCTCTCTCCCTCTCCCGCCCTCTTGTCAAACACCAGTAGAATTCGTCAAGCTAAAAAGGAGCTCACAATCGACTGCCTGCCGGCTCTCCTCCGCTGGAAGCGAATCCTTTTAGGAGTTCATCACACGATGCCACTGGACGAATAATCCGCGATTAAATAATATGCATTCATTGTATAGTGCATATGAACACCATTATGCACTCATGAAGATTATTCATGAAATGCTATTAGAGTATGAAGGTCAAAGATGTCTTTGAACATATGGTAGCAGCAGCGAAACTCCTATTATTCGAAAGGGGATTATCTTAGATATTAACGAAAAAGAAATACTTTGATACTCTTTCACAGTTATTCCGTTATTTCTAAAGGAAACGAGTAACGTCTTATGATAATTTAGATAATTATCAAACGAAGAAAACGATTCACAGGTTTCAAAGAAAATCTTACTCTATATCAAAGCCCGGTTCATTCTTTCCAAGAGTTTATTAATCATAAACCAATTTACTCTAGAATAAAGATGGCTTGTTTACATATACATATGCAAGGGAATGCAATGAACAATTTTGTTCCAACAATAAGAAATCTCTTTTTTACTATGATTCCTTAAAGCTATGAAAAAATACAAAACTTCGTTCACTTAGTAAACTACTAACATCCTTTATATTTTTTTTTCTTTTTTTCTTTTTTTACAAAAGGACTCATATGAATCTGCTGTAGCTAAGGGCCATCATTTTGAATATTAATTGCATAGTTAGTGTTCCTTAAAAAGAGAGAGAGAGAGAGAGAGAGAGAGAGAGAGAGAGAGAGAGAGAGAGAGAGAGAGAGAGAGAGAGAGAGAGAGAGAATCATATTATACAAATGAAAAAACTCTTAATGTCCGAAACATAGCGACAGTGTTTAACGCGTATCGTCATTAAATAATTTTCTATAAAGTTTTTAAATAGCAATTAAATGTTGGAAAATGCTAAAATTACAACAATAGTTTTGATAGGAATGTAATGGGAATGACCACATTTCTATGACAACTCTACTTATTATATAAATAATCCAATATGTATATATATATATATATATATACATATAAATAATTCAATATACAAATGAATATATAAACCTTTATAAATATGTATATATCTCCTATATAGAAAAAGAACAAGTGTTTGGATATATATATATATATATATATATATATATATATATATATATATATATATATATATATATATTCTTATGAAGCTGGTCTAGTGTAGAGTAAATACAGCAGTTTATTAATGATTTTACATATATTTTATTTGTGTATTGAAGAGAGGTTAGCCAGGCCGTAAAATGAGTTCCTCTTGTGTAGATTCAAGATTTATATGTAAAATTCATAAGACCTTCGTCGTTAATTCAATTGTATTCTTTATTCTAGTTAGTATATGTGAATTTACATTAGTTTTAAGAATTAACTTTTTATTTCACATGTTTGTTATTAAATCGTACGTAAACTGTTTGAGTGTTATTTGATCACACACGATATGACAAAGGGCTTATGTAATGTTCTTTTATATTTTAATTTTATTTTATTTTGAGAGAGAATGTTCAGTACTATGTGCTTTAGAAATTTTGCGAAAGGTCTGGTGACAGGATGCTATCTTTTTTTTTATTTCAGGGACAAAGGATGGGCGGAGCTAGCTGACTGAGAGTCATCTGGTGTGGTGTGAATAGCGTTCGGGAGAGTGATACTTGGTAACTCTGACGCCTTTTTGCTCGGCCCACCACGATTCCCAGTTCTTTGGGAAGTTTCTGGAAGCATTTAGGTTTTATATAGAAGGTGACACCAAGGTTACAGAGACAGATCCAGAATTGCAGCCTTAAGACAAACATCTCCCCTCTCCCTCTCTCACACGCAACCCAGTGTATTGTTTTAAAAGTGTTCAATGCATATAGTGTGTCCTTTCCTAAGTGACTCTTTGCCCCAAAGCAAATCATGTGTTGAAAAGATACATAAGACGATACGGTGATTTTGAATTCATTGTATTAGGGTGAGTGTTGGCATTGTGTGTAGTTTTTGAAATGGGCCATGTAGGGAGGTTAAGATTTTGCATTGTGATCTGGTTATCTATTTTTCATCAAGTATCAGACTTGAATATTGTTTTATTCAGATTTAATTTCAAGTTCCTGTGTAATTTACATTGCATTATTTCTATTGTCTTAGTCTAAGGTTTATGCAGACTTAATATCCCAAATCAAGACATTATATAATCATCAGATCGTATCATTTTGGTCTTAATATTTGTTTGGTTCAGACTTAATAATTCAAGTGATTTATTTTGTTATTATGTAAATTCTTTTCAAATTGTTGTAATTTATATAGAAAATATATTTATTTTTGTAAAGAGTGTAATATTCCATTCACCATTGTTTAGAATAGATTCCGCTCATATGCTGTTAAGAGCTGTAGTAGGTCATGAATAATTCTTAGGAGTAATTACCCAGTTTGGTTTTGAGTGTACTTAAGAGACCTTTGGATATTCATTGTTTTATAAATTGCTGTCTGGGAGTTATTTAACTGTCTCAGAATTTGTGTATTAATATTTTTAAAGTGTAACAGTTTTAATGTAAAAGCAAACAAGTGAGTTTGGAATTCGAGAGGTTGAGTAACTTGCTAGTCGTCATATATATAATATTAAGTTTGGTTACCAGTCACGAGTCATAGTATAATATATTTTTGGGGCCCACACCTGGGAGCCATAATAATATAATATATTTTTGGCGCCCAGACCCGGGAACCATCCTCATGTAATAATATAAAGAAAGGGAGATTTTTTTCAAGTCTACGATTCAAAGTTAAGTACAAATGGTCGAATGACCGTTTGTGTTGTTTTTCCATGAGCAGGCCACCTCCTTTAGACAAGATTAAAAAGTAATGGGATTACTACACTAGTCACATTTTGCAGGTGCCGTCAGCTAGAATGCATCATGATTGCATTGTGCAGCACTCGGCTCACGTTTACAGGTCGCATATATGTCCTTTCTCTTTTATATTCTTTTCCTCATCCATACCTTTCCACTCTTCAACCTGTTAATTGTTCCTACTAAATATATTCAACATACACTTCCTCTGCTGTGTGTGCAGGTGGGCTAATGGCTTGTAACAGAGAGGCAACAGGAATGCGAGCAAGAATGTCAGAAAAATTCAAATAAAATAAAACCTGAGCTAGCAAGCTTACACAGGTTGGTATATCATCCATGCAGGTAAGAGGCAAGTGGTAAGAAGAAAAAGCAATACCGTTACACGTGCGGTACCATGGCCCCCTAAAAATTACATACAGTGTAAAAGCGTGTATGAAACCCGTGAGGTATATATGTAATTCAGAAATGGCACCTTTCTTATCTTCCTTAATCATAAATCAACTTCCTTAATTTTCCCTTTAATTCTGGAATCCATTTGTTCATTAACCTCGTCCCTACATTCATTTCCTTACTGTTAAGACAATGTCTTATTATCCCTACGATTCTTGCTAACCTTCTCTTCAATCTTCTAACGTACCGTAACTGAAGTACACACAAAAAAAATAAAAAAAAAAAAAAAAAAAAAAAAAAAAAAAAAAAAAAAAAAAAAAAAAAAAAAAAAAATTTAACGGAAGTACACCGCAATTGAGCAACAACTAGGTACAGATTCATTGCCTATCTAACCTGAATTACTCAAGAAAAGTACAAATTCGTTAGTCCCTTAAATTCATTTCGGTTGTCGAGATCGTTGAACCAACGAATGATCGTTACCCTTCTGTATCAAACTGAGATTGCGAAACTGAATGAATAAGTCGAGAATTAAGGCTGGTACGACTGGAGGTGAACTTTGGGTTACCCAAAAGCCAATACAGACTGTACTGGTCCTGGGTTACCCAAACATATCCGATAAGAAATAACACGAAGAAAAAGCTGTTTAGTGCACTTCATTAAACCACCGAAAATTTGTGGAATGAATAAGGCCTTTGAACCAAGAATCAATGCACCCAAATGAAGTCAGAAACTACACAAAAGAAAAGAAAACAAAATTTGAATCTTTAGTTGTCTTATAAAACAAAAGCGCTCTGTAATTCTGCAAACCACACTGTGAAAAAAGGAGCCAAGAAAAGGATACAAAGAACAGGGTTAAAACAAATCTTGGACAGAAAAGTTCTCCGAAATAAAAGGGCGGGGGCTCGGTATATTGTTAGCTTATGCCTTTTATTTCCAACCAAAATCTCTGCTTTTGATCACACACACACACACATAAGGATGATACGAGTCCCCATCCTCTTCCTGTTCTCTTTCACATCGTCCACCAATCCTATCAATTGGGAAAATTCATCAGCATTACTCATACACGTCAACACAAGAGAGAGAGAGAGAGAGAGAGAGAGAGGAGAGAGAGAGAGAGAGAGAGAGACACAGAGGAGAGAGAGAGAGAGACAGAGAGAGAGAGAGAGACAGAGAGAGAGACCCACCTACCTTCAACGATTATTTTCTAAATTACCAAAGTGAAAGGAACTTTTAGTAGGAAATGTGACATGGAAACATTTTTATAAAGATTTAGTTCGCTGGATATATGTTACAAAGAGTTGGGAAAAACGACGTCCAATAATGGCACATAAAATAATCATGTAAAACGAAATAAGGTTGTTAAAATCATACCATGTACTAACCTTGAAACGTAATAAGTAATTACAGTCATAATAAACAAAATGGTGAGATGAGGGTCCCCACAATCCCCTCTTAGTGTAAACCATAATTTAGAACGTTTACGTTTGCGCCTTATTCCCAAACTTCGAACAACATTTGTTATCAATAACAGTTCACTACATTAATAGAGTTGGTAGTTGGTCATGTCTGAAAACGTTCCTGTTGCAAACCGTAGAGAAAACTAAAACTATGTAAGTTAGGATGATGCTAAAAGCATAAATTGTATGATGCATTTGTATCCAATTGTAAAATCCATCAATCAATTAAATTGATTAACTGTGTATTATAAGGCATTGAACAAGTTTGGGAGTTCATAGTTCTCATGCAAGTCTATTCTTAATGCAAAGGGGAATCAACAAAAATTGATCTCTCTCTCTCTCTCTCTCTCTCTCTCTCTCTCTCTCTCTCTCTCTCTCTCGAATAAACCATGATCCCTTTTAAAGCCAATGAAATGTTGATATCAAGAGCGATTTGTCAACCGGCCCTTTCTACCGTCCACGAGTTAATATGTAAACAAGCTATAAGTGACACCCAAACTTCGTATTTTCCTCCATCCATTATATAAGGAACTATCGTGATATGCAACTGTAGCTTCCAAAAGTGTCGGGCAATCCCACAAAGGCGTTGAATATGGAAAGTCAAATAAACCTATAAAATATAGGTGTAATATTAGGAATAGTAGAAGTCTTGGCTTTTAGGAAGCCAACTGATCTACCTACCTCTCTGATTACCTCTTTGAGGGATTTACTTTCGCGGCCAGGTTCCAAGTTTGGAGTCGGCAAAGCTACAAATAAAGGAACACAGATTTGGCATTCGAACCACAACGGTAGAGCTTAGCCACTAGGGAGATGGCAGAGGAAGCTGTACAGAATATGGACTCTCTCTCTCTCTCCTCTCTCTCTCCTCTCTCTCTCATCTCTCTCTCTCTCTCTCTCTCTCTCTCTCTCTGTGTAATCCTCCAACATGGATTTTTTTTTTTAGTTTTTCTTGTGACAGTAATTGTAGTTTAACTTTCCTTTACCTTAACATTAGAGTTGTTACTTCTCAATAATTATCTAACAGCCTGCAATCACTTCGCTACTTCTACTACTTCCATCAGGTAACTTCTTGTAACAAAGCTGTAGCTGAAATTGATTTCTTTCTATGTCTCTATATTTACGTAACTAAAAATACTCTCGTAGACTCTTATTCAAATTCCCCAAAATTATGTCTTGCAATGAAAGTTCTCCTTCAACTCTGTAACAACGTCCTAGAGCTGACAATATTACTCAGGAACTCGCTCCGTTTAAGATTAATTTTGGCCATGCAATTGCAGTAGGGCGGAGCCCAGACCTTGCTAGACTCAACCTTAACGAAACCACAACGTAACATGAGGAATCCTTTATTAAAACCCTTTTGATGATTTTCGTTAATTAAACTCTCTGAAGTTATTTAATAGAAAAAGAATTTGTGATACGATTTAAATAAAATGGTTATGAAAAAAGAATGTGAGAAAGAAAACCAGCTATTACAAGGTGATTTAAATAAATTGCTAACATCAAAAGGCATAAAAATATGAAGAAGAAATTACCAAACATGAAATTTACATAATCATGAAGGACAGATTACCCTAATGCTCATGTAGTTGATGTACTGACAAAATTCGTTTCATTAATCAAAATTGAAGATCAATCACAAAGTATTGATAAACAAACAAACATAAAGAAAATACGACCAATGAATCGGCTTTTTTAGTTGGGAAGTCCAAGATCTACATCATGTCCACATTCCCTTAACTTACTTGAAAAAATATCTATGAGAATCAGAGTGGAAGAAAGACAAATGCATTAAAGCTAAAAATTATGACAAATTATCATAAAAAACAACAATTATACAAGTACACCCTCGACTAAAAACATCTATTCCCTCGAAACATACAGCGATAATGATATAATGACATACGATTATTTAACTAAGGCAGAAACGTTGCATTTACGCATAACAGCAGGTGTGTTAATCCATAATCAAGTGTCTATGTACTTGACTATACTTTCTAATGCCTGGTAATGGAAGAAGAAGAAGAAGAAAAGAGAGAGAGAGAGAGAGAGAGAGAGAGAGAGAGAGAGAGAGAGAGAGTGAGAGAGAGAGAGAGAGAGAGAGAGAGAGAATCTGTGTACGAAGAGCTCAGTAAAGGGCGTAGATTAAGCAAGAAATTGTTCAATCTTTTAACATTGACAAGCTGAAATGTTCACAAATTTGAGTCCAATTCAAGTCGTGCATATGGATTAAGCTCATTAGTTTGGAGAAGAAAGAATGTCCCACAGGACACCGTTGGGAACAATACATTATAAGTTTGAACAGCGTCCTGAAATGGTGTTCGGTAAGCACGCATAACTAGGTGTGACACCCACTCTGAAAGGGATTATATAACAAAGAAAACTAGTTCCTGCATTAGTGTAAACCTCCTGACATGCAGGTTGTACAGAAAAGAGTCGGAACTAAATGATTACACTATATTTTGCAAAATATTTGGGTTGATATGTGTGAAGACGAAAACATTATTATAATTCCTCTTATAGAAAATACAAGAATAGAAACACGTGGATAATGTTAATTAATCAATATTTATCTGGCAAACTAAATAAACATAATTAGTAAAAATAGGTTTACAAAAAAAGTAGTGTTTTGAGAGTTCTCAAATCCAATTGATCACAACCTATGCAAAGCAACTAAATATCGACCCTAATTTGACCAAGCCATTAAGCATAGAGCAAACGTTTTTTTACCGATTATCAGCTCAACCGTGCAGTAATTGAAAATATTGAATGTTGGACGTATAAAAACTTAAAACACCTCACAAAATTTATGCACACCTTTTCATTGGATCATATTCATGGCAAATTTAGCAAACTTGCTATTCAACGTGAAAAACGCATCTCTTGGTACCTTGCTCGTTAA
Source organism: Palaemon carinicauda (assembly GCF_036898095.1). Lineage (NCBI taxonomy): Eukaryota > Metazoa > Arthropoda > Malacostraca > Decapoda > Palaemonidae > Palaemon > Palaemon carinicauda. Next base: position 87,409,388 of record NC_090726.1, on the reverse strand, counting down.
TATGATACTGAAATAGAGTGATGAAGGAATATAGCCGCCTGAATGTCGTTACTGTATGAACGAATGATACTGCAATCACGACTAGTGCTACGCGTTTTTTCCATGACTTTAAATTTCTATACGTAAAGGAAAATCAAGATAGTAACTGCTTGGAAAAGTACTTATAACTAGTATTCTCAATGCCCTGTAAGCTTATAAATTCACACTAGATTGGTTATATTGAGCTGAGTTTACCGGGGACGAAACCATCGCTGTTTTCAAACTTTGGTAATCCTAACATGAGACAGTGGCACACGAAATGGCTGTCATGATTATATTCAGGAACAGTCAGGAGAGAGAGAGAGAGAGAGAGAGAGAGAGAGAGAGAGAGAGAGAGAGAGAGAGAGACTGCTAATAATGTGCATCAGTTCTATGATTATAATTCAGAATATTCCGGAATGGCTTAGTTACGTCAAACATGGAGGCTAGACCCCAGACTACGAGGGACCGGGGAGAGAGAGAGAGAGAGAGAGAGAGAGAGAGAGAGAGAGAGAGGAAGTCGAGTAGTAGGGAGAAGGTTGGACAAGGCATCAGCCACCCGTTGAGATATTATCGCTGGAGAGTTATTGGGTCCTTTGATTAGATCCCTCTCTGATTGCGGCTCATCTTTCCCTTTCCCGCACTTACGCCGAATAGTCTGGCCTATTCTTTACACATTCTCCTCTTTCCACATACACCTGACAACATTAGGATAACCGAAAAATGTTTACTTTACTAAAAGGGTTAACTACTACACTGTAATTGTTCAATGGCTACTTTCCACTTGGCAAGGGTAAAATAGACTCTTTAGCTATAGTAAGCAGCTCATCTAGGAGAAGGGCACCCCAAAAAACCGAACCATTGTTTTCTAGTCCTGGGTAATGCCATAGCCTCTGTACCATACTCTTTCACTGTCTTAGATCATAGCTCTCCTGCTAGAGTAGACACACTATTCTATCTATTCCTTATTTTTTTTTCTCACTGGGCTATTTTCCATGTTGGAGCTCTTGGGTTTATATCATCCTGCTTTTCCAACTCAAGTTATACCTCAGATAATGATGATGATAATAATAATAATAATAATAATAATAATAATAATAATAGTACATTGCTTTCTTGAGCAATATATTTCAATGTTTCTTTCGTTAATGTTATCATATAATCATTCTCTCTCTCTCTCTCTCTCTCTCTCTCTCTCTCTCTCTCTCTCTCTCTCTCTCTCTCCAAATAACATTTAAGAAAATACAAAACTACTCTTACTGCTGTCATTACAACATAAAAGCTAAATAAAGAAATAATATCATATCAATGGCAGCAATAATAATCATAAAAAGAATAACAATACTCTGTAATAACGCTTTTATGGTTTAATCAAATCTTCGATTAAATATAGTAGCCTATATGCGCACAGACAAACCAGTGGGATGCAAAATAAGAAAAAGTAATTAATGAGAAATATGGAAACGAAAACGGCAAAAGGAACAAAATATACATAAACAAATAATTCCCTCACAGATGCCAAATTACATTTAATTCCTGACACACAACGCAAGCGTGTCATCTAACACCAGGTACACCTGCATCCGCCAACACCTCTGAGAGACACCTGCGAACCAAGTAATTTACTGATTACGTAAAATAATGATACTTGACCATTGCGGATATAAGCTTTCTCGAATGTGGTTCAGGTGGTTAGAGTTTCACTCCATGTTCTGTGAAACAACTAATCTAATAAGTAAAACTGTGCAAGCGATTTTAAGAGCAAACAAACTTGTAATGGATAAATTTCGTCACTACATACTGTATATATCTAACATCAATAATTGTAACTCAAATAGATAGCTGAGGCAATAAACAAAAATGTGCTTCCTTTGACTCCCACCAAACATGAATAAATGATTAAAAAAGTCCAAATTATTGAAATATTACCTTTAATTAAGGCATTTTATTGAAATATATTTTTCAATCTTCCCCGCGAACGCAATGAAGTGTATGAAGCAGATAGTATAATCAATGAAAATTATTTACTTATCCTTCCAATTATAATTCAAAACGGAATCTGTGCACAGGTAGAACTAGTGTCTTTTAATGCCTTCCTCATTACACTGTATCCCTCAGATTTGCAGATCTGTTATAAAATCAGTAAACAGTCCGTCTCCAGCCGATTTCATGAAAGACGTTCAACCGTTTTTTGAAATAAGATGCTAAAACACACAATCACTTACGCAGGAATACCGGGCGAAACAATAACTAACCTTCATCCAACTTCGTGGTATTGGCAATTACAAATGCTTAGTGTTCATTTCGTTAATTTCATTACCGTAATACCACTAATAATAATAACAACAAAGACAAAGGTAATTTCAAGCCTTGTGATCATTACGTATTAATTAATCGTAAAATTCGTACAGCATATTACATTTACGCTTAATGCTCACTGTATCGAGTACATTCCATTTGCTTCTTATACAACTGTTCTCTAGGTTGATGAAAACATGAATTTTAAACTGTTAGATTAGTAAAGTAAACGTAAAAAAATTTTCCTGACTGTCGGCATTCCATTAACGTATTAGTTCTTACTAGTTACTTTCAAGGCAATCCTATTTATGAACACAAGTCCATACTAGCCCACGTTTATTAACCACAAAACTAATGTTCTAATGCGCAAACTACTGATTTACATACAAATAGAATATTAAATTTTCTGGAGCAACCTGCTTCTAACTATATTCATTTAATACTTTTTGTTTTTGAACAGATGTTTCAACTTGATTCATGAATTTTGATATTTTGGTAACACTAAACTTTTGAAGGTTGCTTGGCAGCATGGCGCTTGCAGGTCGGGTGTGCCACCCTCGGGAACGTGAGAATCTGCTCTCTCTCTCAATGCTGTGATGAGAAGGGTAATCAATTTCTTTTCAAGCCTCTC
>NC_090726.1:87398941-87401441 GCF_036898095.1 Palaemon carinicauda | reverse complement strand
CTTGTCCTGTGCAGCCTCATCATTCTAATGTGTCCTGCTGCATAGGCAAAGTTCGGTGCAAGATAAGTTCTTTGTTCTACAAGGACAACTTTGCATTTGAAGCTGATCATGTTAATGATGGCGTTTGGAGCTGGAAGGGCATCTGTCATCGTTGGTTTCAGCTGGCCATAGGACTCTTTATGATATCTTTCCGCAGTGGACCCAAATGAGGATTATGTTGAGCAACGCTTGCCAGTCCCCACACTCTGGCTTGGATATGAACTTTCAGGACATGTCTCAGAGCTCCAAGGAAGGGGGTAACTTCTCACTTTCTGCCATATCCTTGCAGATGAGATGCCATCTCAGTTAAGAGATGGTCATGATGTAGAAAATGTTGGAGAAGTAGGTGGCACAGACAAAGCTACCCAGTGGCCACCAAAGTTTTAGTCACTTCTGCTTCCATGTAGACTTATAACCAGGTTGCTTTGCCTATACAAGTGACTCGTCCAGTGTTGTCACTACCAGTTACTGCATATAAGGCTGGTAAAGCCTTTGTTGTTTTTGTCCCTATGGCTCTCCATATGGGATCTAACCTCATAACCTAAGATGCTATGGAAATGGATGTGTACTTCAGTGTGAGGTCATAGTTTGCTGTGACTAACACTAGGCACTAGGATGTCTATGTCTAGGGAGAAGAAAAACATCTATGCATCCGATGGGTTTTGCTGTGATGCCAGGACAGCCTGGTAGATCAACAGTGAGTCTCTTTCTTCATGATTGTTATCCTGGAATAGCACATCTTCGTCACTCCTGGTATGTTCTGAAGAAGTGATGACTGGTTTTTGTGATGTATTGGTGTATTCTAGAATCTTTGTGGCAAGATAGTGTGTCAGGTCAACCTTTGTTTTGTTATGCGAGAGGACTCTGCACATTAGGATGTGTTTTTGTTTGAGTCATCACTGACCTGATAGTGGATTGGTGCTAATTCTTTATTTATTTTATCACCGGCAGAACTTCAAAGAATCATCCCTGTATATGTCAAACACATGGATGATTTCATCACAATTCCGTATGAGGGATATCAGCCTGTTGTTGAAGAATTTGCTGAGATCTTTGATCTTTCCCATTAGCAGTGTCCTTTGAAAAGTCTGTGTTATCTATTTCAAAGGACATAAAGGCCCCCTTCTTCAAAATGATGGAGCATACAGACCTTGTACAACAGCATTGGCAAGAGGTTTTAGTTACTAAGGTACTGCCATAAGGAACATAGTAATGTGCACTGAAAAGATTCATCAGCATCTTGTCGCAGTGTCATGATGAACAGTCAGAGCCCATCCAAGGATTGGTGGGTTTTCTCGTGCATTGGGTGGCCTGAATGCAGCTGATTCTCTTATTTGCTTGTAGTTGACCTGTCAGTTGGACTTGAACCCATACACAATGTTCTGGCTCACTTTGAATGCTGTTCTGTCAACAACATTGGTCCTCCTTTGAGTTTCCATACTGTCAGCAAGTCCAATCATGATTGAGCAGATCGTGGAATACGGTTCAGTTGGAACATCACGGATGCCACTGGTGATCTGTATGGTATTATTATCCTTGGGATAAAGACCAGCTGACTTCCTTTAATTTCTTTTGAAGACAAGACTTCAGTTTTGGCAAGGCATTGACACATTCTTTCAGTCACTTTGTATTGAATGTCAGTACATGAATTTCCAAGCACTCTGTGCCAAGATAACATAATTGATAGGCGTATCCCTTCTCGTGTGCTAAGGGACCGAGTGAAGGACAAACCGTGGTTTAATGATGATTGTAGACGTGCTTATTTGGCGAAGCAGGAGGCCAATCATCTTTGGAAGGGTAACAGATCAGATTTGACCTGGAATAACTATACTCAGGTTCGAGCTTCTGCTCAGAGAGTTTATGCTTCAACTATAATGGAATACAATTTAACCATAAAAGAAACCCTTTCTGGTACAACTCAGGAACATAAATGGTGGTCTACCCTTAAATCTGCACTCTTTGGTGTTGATGCAACAGTTCCTCCTTTACTTAAACCAAATGGCTCAGTCACTCACTGTTCAAAAGGAAAAGGCAACCCTTTTGGCTGATGTTTTTGACAGTAAACAGAGTAATGAAAAACTTGTAGTTTAAATATCTTCCAAAGATAGGTGTTCTTGGTTCTGCGGTTGAACATCAAGGAGGTTAATCAGCTGGAGCATATTTGCTCGCTGTGGCCAGGGTTCTTTGCAGGCTGCTTGGCTTACATTGGTGTTGGCTTCTTCCTGTTCATGGACAAAATGCTGTGTCCAACAGGTTTTATGGTATGGTACCTCAATTGAATAAGCATCCCCTGGTACAATACATGTTTTCAGTCCGTCATTATTGGATCTTTCACAGCTTCTTTAAGATATATCCTAGCACTGACTATCCTCACCTGAAAAAACTGCACAAAAGAAACATTATTCCTTATACCGTGGACATGTATGGACCCTATGAATGGTGTAGAAGAGCCTTATGTTGA
>NC_090726.1:87358941-87393941 GCF_036898095.1 Palaemon carinicauda | reverse complement strand
TACACTATTAAAAGTGACCCCTTCTGTCCTGGCAGTTAGGCTTCTCGCTATCTTTTCTATTACCAGGTTGAAGAGAAGGGGAGATAAGATGCATCCTTGTTTTAGGCAGCTTTTCAACTGAAAAGTAAGAGTATATCTTGAGTCGCATCTAACTGAGCATAAGGTATTTTTATAACAGGCTTTCGTTACCTTTATGAGTTTTGAGGGTATTCCAAATTCTCTCATTATATTACACATTGATGTTCGGTGTATGCTGTCATATGCCTGTTTGAAGTCTATGAATAAGTGGGTTTGTTGTTTATTATATTGCCAGTATATTTCTATGACTTGTCTGAGGGAGAATATTTGGTCAATGGTAGACCTTCCAGCTCAGAAACCACACTGATATTCTCTGATTTTACTTTCTGCATAGGTGGTAAGTTTGCAGTATATAATTATTGTAAATATTCTATATGTTGTAGGTAGTAGACAAATACCTCGATAATTACAGCAGATTAATTTGTCTCCCTTTTTATGTATCGGGATAAAGATTCCTTCCTCCCACTGATCTGGAGTAATTTCTTCATTCCAGATTGTCACCATCAGATCATGAAGTTTTTCTTGAATCAGTTCACCCCCATATTTCCAAAGCTTTGCTGGGATATTATCATTACCTGGGCTTTTATCATTTTTCACACTTTTAATTGCTTTATTTGTTTCCACTCTAGTGGGTGGCTCCAATTCTAATTCAGGACCATAATAGGTGTCCTCATTAATGGGATTTACTGGGTCAGGTCTATACAGTAGTTCTTGAAAATACTGCTCCCATCACTTCATCACATACTCATCTCTCGTGAGTATTTCTCCATCTTTATCTTTAATCATTTGGGTTCTAGCCCAGTAACCCCCTTCTAGTTTGCGGACTCCTTGGTAATGTTGTCTTATTCTGCCTCGTTTTCTGTTTTCATCAATTATTTCAAGTTCATCATTCAGTTTTTGTCGCTTTTCCCTTCTTAAAACTCTATTTACATTTCTGTTTTCCTGTCGGGATTCCTCTCTCCAGCCTTCGTCTCTTGAGGCTTGTAATACCTAGGCTCTAACTTGTTTTCTCCTCTCCACCACCTCCAGGCATTCATTATCATACCAGTGGGAATTTCTTCTTCCTTGTATGTAGCCAACTTCATTCTCTGCTGCCTCCTTGGCTGATTTCTTAAATTGCTTGCCATTTCGTATTTACATTTTCTGTGTCTGCATCATCATCTAACATCTTTAGCATTTGAAATCGGTTAGTGAGTTTTACCTGAAAATTGTCCTTTATGGCCACTTCTTTCAGCTTTTCTACATCATACCTATTTCATTTTTCTGCTTGTTCTGATTTTATTGTGCATTGTTTTGCTTTAATTTTTGCCCTTATTAAATAATGACCAGTATCAGAATCTGCTCCTCATAGGCTTCTGACCTCTTGTAGTGACCTGCGGTGTTTTCTGCTGAAAAGATCATGGTCAATTTGGTTGAAGGTTCTCTTGTCAGGTGACTTCCATGTATGCTTAGGGATATCTTTGTGGGGAAAGAGAGTTCCACCAATTATCAGGTTGCTGGTGATCGGGAAGGAAACCAGTCATGTTCCATTGCCATTTTAATGTTAATGTAGGCTTTCTCTTCCTATGGCAGGTGCATACGCGTCTGTCTCTCTGCCAACCTTTGCATTGAAGTCTCCAGCAAGCATTATCATATCATCAGGGACTTCTTGTAATTTTTCGTAGAACAGATCTTTATCTAGGTCTTCACTGTCTTCTGTAGGGATATAGCTTCCAATAACCGTCACTCTAAACCACTTACAATTAATTTTAATTGTTGCCAGTCTTTAATTTATGGTATGAAAACTAATAAAAGACTTCTTGTTAAAAAGAATCCAACTTCTTGTTCATGTCTGCCATCTTGTCGTCCACTATACAGGATACATTGTTTATCGATTGCACATTCCCGTGGTGTACTGTAGGAATTAATTAGAGAGCGCTTTATGGCATTTCATTGGGCCACACAAACCAGTTACTTTTCAGCCTTGTACATGAACCTGTCTTCGTCTGTTGAAAGGGAAATAGATCATTTCTTATTCCTTTTTCTGCAGTTTATTGTTTGCCTTACGTGCTATTCAGCTGCCAGAAGTTCCAACAATTATCAGAAATTTGAGAAACGACACAATTATTAGGATCACGAAGCAGTCAATTGAATCGTTGGCACTTCAGAAGTTGAAACTTACAGCAAATATTTTTATATGCAAAGAGGCTGACATAAGTCTCTCTTCATAGTTTGTTTATGATACATCTATTTGAATTAAAATGCTTTATATTAATTATTTATTACTTCTCATGTAGTTTATTTCTTTATCGCCTTTCAACACTGGGTAATTTTTCCTTACTGGAGCCCTGTGGTTTAGAGCCTTCTGCTTTTTCAACTAGGGTTGTAGTTTAGCTAATAATAATAATAATAATAATAATAATAATAATAATAATAATAATAATAATGGTAGAGCTTATCCAAAATAACTGCTGCTGTGTTCCAAAATGTTGCCATGTCAGGTTTTCCATTAGTGTTCATGATGAGGAGATCATTGCCAAAGTGATCCTTGAGTTTCATCTTCATGTTGTTCACGCTATATGAATGTTCACAATACTCCCTCATCTTCAGGACAAGGTCACCAATAGTATTCTGGTCATGGTCATCCTCTTGTAAAAAAAAATACAGCTATCATAAAGAATGCACATTCTCTTGAGCTGTGTTTTAGTTGACCTCTTACAAGCCTAGGTAGGCTGATACTGCAAAGGAATCTGTTCCCCTGTCCTGACATTGTTGCTGCAAACCTGATGCTAGACATCATCTACTGTATGCTAATCTTAAGCAAATTCAATTCTACTATGCATCATATGAGCCCACTCATCACCACCCTCCTTACGCACACTTTCAACAGTCGCATTGATGTCATGAGTTCTAAATGGAAACACTAATGTGTCTGTACCACACATATTCCACTGTAATGGTATTGCTTTTTTTATCTATTGTTCTCCCCCGCACTGACAATGTAAACCTATTTAAGCTTGCTATTACATGTTTTGTATTGTTTGAATTTTGTGTCATTCTTGCTCTCAGCTATCTATATATAAGCTTATTGTCTTGTTGAATAAACTCAGTTGCATTCATCATGCCTCTCTATTATTACCTAACAGCCACCTCACACAATTGGTGGCCGCCGAAGGACCACCTCCCTTCCGCCTTCTCCTCACTGCTGTGCCCTACTGTTTCACGACACCACCCTACGACCTTGACTCTTCTATCCCCGTTGCATCTATGAAACTACCACCCTTCTTCATTACAGAGGCATTCACCTGGTTTCAGCATGTTGAGGTTCAGTTTGGCATCAAGGGTGTGACTCACTCAATCACCATAGCAGAGTATCTCCTGGCGGTGATCCCCGAGGGCATTTCCAAGGAAATCTCCAATTGGCTTTGTGAGTAGGGGGACACCCTAATAGCATATGATGCCCTCTAAACATACCTCCTGAAGCAATTATCACCATCGCAAGCCACCCGTATAGTCAAGCTTTTTCAGCTCTCTCAACAACCGTTGGGGGACCAAAAGGCTACGCTCAGCCTTAGGGTACAACAACTATCCGAATGTTGATAATCTGCCCATGAAGGACTTGAAGACCAAAGTCGATACACTTATGGACAGCCACTTCACTACCTTCAAGACTTCCATTAACCCCTCCACTCCTGAAGAAGAGGTCAACTATTCAACATTGACCGAAGCTGACGTGAATGCGATAGGGCACACGCGCCCACCCCATGACATGCCAGAGCGGTGACAATGGTCCCCCCCACCCCCGACATATGCCACAATTTGCTCAGGACCCAACCAATATCCTCTACAGCCACTTACTAACGCCCATTGACCGCAGTTATACTACCAGTCCAGATTCAGGTCTGCTGTGAAGAAATGTATGAACAGTTATCAATGGCCAAGAAACTTTTAAGTAGGCTATCGCTTGTGGTGGTGGCCTCCCATATCATTAATCTTTTCCTTTTATATAATGCAGGTACAGGCATGCGGTTTTGGTAGATATTGGTGCATGTTGTTCTCTTCTACCAAGGCCACTCTACAGGAAATGACATAGTGATTCTAAGCCTCCTGATGTCCTCCTAGTAGCTGCCTTTGGATCTGCAATCCTCATCTTCAGATACAAGACAGGTTGGCCAAGGCACCAGCCACCCCTTTGAGATACTACCACTAGAGAGTCATTAGGTCCTTTGATTGGCCTAACAGTACTACTTTTCCTACACATACACCAAATAGTCTGGCCAATTCATTCTACATTCTCCCTTGTCCTCATACTCCTGACAACACTGTGTTTACCAAAACAATTCTTTTTTGCCAAAGGGGTTAACTACTGCACTGTAACAGGTCAGTGGCTACTTCCTTCTTAGTAAGGTTACAAGAGACTCTTTAGCAATGATAAGCATCTCTTCTAGGAGAAGGACACTCCAAAATCAAAACACTGTTCTCTTGTCTTAGGTAGTGTCATAGACTCTCTACCATTGTCTTCCACTGTTTTAGATTAGAGTTCTCTTGGTTGAAGGTACACTCAGGCACACTATTCTATCATATTTCTCTTCCTTTTGGCTTTTTTAAGTTTTTAAAGTTTATATACGAAAGATCACGCTCTCCACATCAGCACACCCACGGATGCCTACTCCCACCTCCTCTCATTGTACTCAAAAGTCTTCCATCTAGGACTTCGCCAAACACCCATGTTTCCTGCCAAGCACGGTATTTATCACCATATCAAGATGGCAGGGCATCCGGATTTTGCCAGATTCCAGCTTTTGGCCCTAGATTGTTCTCTGAAATGGAAAAAATGTGCCTTACCCAAAAGGTCTTAATCCCATGGTCGTCATTCCTACACATTGTCTGCGCCCTTGCAGGGAATACAGGCATCTGAACCTGCAGATGGAACTGGATCACTAACCCCTCCCCAACATCACCAATGTTACCACCTACTTGCACACTGTGGAGGCATTCTCCCCTCTCAACATCTTGAAGGGGTGTTATCGGGTGCCATAAACCCATAAGACATCCCCAAGACTGCCCTCCCCACTCCCTTCAGAATTTAAACATTAAATTACACCTATTTGGCCCTTGTAATGCTGGGGCCACTTTTCAATACCTCATTGATGGTGTCTTATGGGACCTCCCCTTCTGTGTATGTTATGTGGATGACATACTAGTGCTCTCTTCCTCCAAAGAGGAATCCCTCCATCACCTTCACAATATTTTCAACAGCCTGCAACATAACAGCCTTGTAGACTGGTATGAGAAGTGTATCTTTGGAGCCAACGAAGTATCATTCTTAAGACACTGCATCACTCCTGAAGTCATCCAACCCCTCCTGGAGAAGGTATGAGCCGTTTAGAACTTTCCTAAGCCCTCGACCATCAAAGCACTACAAGAATTTTTGAGCATGATAAACTATCACCGATTCTTACCAGCCCACCGCCGCTACTCTATGCCACCCTCAAGGGCAAGCCAAAAGACCTGAAGTGGGATCCCTTTCAGGAAGTAGCCTTCTGCATCCCAAAGAATGCTTTATCAACTGCTGATTCTCTTACCTTTCCTATGACACATGCCCCTCTACTTCTCTTCATCGATGCCAGTGACATCTCCTTTGGAGTACTACTCAAGCCAGTGGTCTGTGGCTCGCCCTGCCCATTGGTCTTTTTCAGCAGAAAAGTGTCCAATGCAGAATCTGGCAACTCTACTTTTGACTGCGAATTTCCGGCGGTATTTTTGGCTATCCGTCACTTTCGCCACTTCTTAGAGGGTGCACCCTCTGTCATTCGCATGGACCACATTCCGCTGGTGCAGGCCTTCAGTCAACATTCCGTTGTCTGGTTGGCCCATCAACGGCGACACCTCTCCACCGTGGCTAAATACAACTGCATCCTTCAACACATCCCTGGGAAAATAAATCCTTTTGCTGATGATCTGTCAAGAAACACATTGGCGGCCATTCACCTAGGATTAGATTACAATGCCTTGGCAGAAGAGTAACTAAACAATAAAGGGTACCAAACATGCAAGACATCTCGCACATCCCTCCGTTGGGAAGACATTGCCCTTGACAACTCCAATGCCACCCTCCTCTGTGATGTCAGTACTGGTAGGCTGCAACCGTAGATACCTACCCCCATGCACTGACAGGTGTTTGATTTCATCCATGGCCTCTCACATCCCTCGCGCAAATCTACTGCACAGCTACTAAAGATGAAGTTCATTTGGCATGGCATTACTAAGGTTGCTAAGGACTGGGTCTGCACCTGTAATTCATGCCAAGCTTCAAAAGTACATTCACACACGGATTCAGGAGTGGGTACATTTCCTCAACCTCAGCGCTGTTTTGCCCACATTCATGTCGATGTAGTAGGTCCCCTACCAACATCACATGGATACCGTTACCTGTTTATCATCATTGACCACTCTACTCGTTGGCCTGAAGCCATTCCCATACAAACTGCAACATCCGCCTCACGTACATCCGCCTTACTCTCAGAGTGGATAGCGAGATTTGGTATCCATGAGCATATTACTTCTGACAGGGGTACGACTTTCACTTCTCAATTGTGGACATCATTAGCGAATCTCCTGGGCATCACCCTACACCAGACAACCATCTACAACCCTCCTGCCAATGGAATGGTTAAAGGTTTTCATCACACCCTCAAAGCAGCTTTAATTTCCCGATGCAATGACTCCAACTGGTTTACCACTCCCAAACATGCCCTGGATGTCTTGGCAGTTGAAATGGTGTATGGTAACTCGTTGGTCATCCCTGCCAAATTCACTCTATGCCACCAGACTTACAAGCCCCCACCGAAGCAACACATACCGACAGATTTGTACTCGGCAATGCACGTTTTTCTGCGTAATGACACTTGTAAGCCACCGCTAGCCCCTCCTTACAATAGCCTTTTTCTCTTGATCCGTCACACACCGAAGGCTTTCCTAATTAACATCCATTGCAAAGAAGACTGGGTCTTCACTGATCGCCTAAAACCTGCAAGATGACGTGCGTATAGTGGGCCTCTCAAAAGCACGGAGCCCTATTTCACATTCATGTCCTTTTTAGGGGGGAGTTATGTACCGCACGTTTTATACAGCTTCTACACTGCAGCGGTATTGCTTTTTTCTAATCTCTCACTACCCCATTCACTGATAATATAATCTTGTTTAAGCTTGCTATCACATGTTTTGTACTGTTTAAATTTTGTGTCTTTCTTGCTCTCAACTATCTGTATATAAGCTCGATGTCTTGTTAGATAAACTCAGTAGCATTCATCTCACCTCCCTGTTATTACTTAACAGTCACCTCGCAGACGTCTTTATATGCTCTCTTCTTTCTTAAACATACTAGTGGCTGAGAGCAAAACATGTAGTGTTCTTGAAAGTTGAACACAAGTTTATATGAACGCAACTAGCAACTTGGGGATGGTGATGGTCTGATACCTGCCTTTTCCTTCATGCAATGGATTATGTGTTCATTGCAGTATTTATTGCGACACTGTATATGGACTACCTGTTCTGGTCATGTTCTGATGATATCTCCATGCTGTTCACTTGATTTGTTGATACCATGACTTTCATTTTTTCGAAAAGTCACACTTTGCTGACCATCCAACAATTCCTGGTATAAGGCTCAAAGGTCCATGATTAGTTATATGGTCCATTTAGAGCAGATTCTTGACACAGTTCAAACTCTCTTCATGTGAAAAAAAAAAACACAATCTAAAAAATCTTTCAAAATTGGATGCAAAAAGCTCACATGAGGAATTTTCAACTACAATTTTAAAACTGTTCCACTAGCTAGATTTTCATATATTTTTCTTCTGAAATACTGGGATGTGTGTAGATAACATTCCTACAAAAAGAAATTATGTTGCAATTTGTACTAGCTCCAGCCGTTTTGAGCCTTAGAATGACAGGACTATTTCAACTCTTTAGGATTTCACCCTCATTTTCAATCGTTTCTTTATTAGAGTTTCGGCGTTTTCTGAAAGTTTTCCTCAATCTTGTTTATAAGAATCCAAAATAAGGGTTTCATCTATACAAAATCTATCCAGGAAGCTAATTTTATAATGCATAGGTCAACATACTTAAAAATTGTGCAATCCCGAGACAGCTTTACACTTAATCAAAACCACCTCTCCACAAATTTGATCGGAATGCACGAAAACTTAAAATACAGAAGGAATTCCAGACCCATAGAAACATACGTAACTGAATGCTTAGTTAGGCAAAAGGAAAGGAAAGAGGATATGTCGTATCACATTTTAAACAATGGTTGTTAACACTAGATTCATGTAGCACACTAAATAGCAGATTTTTCAATATGAATTCTTCAATACCATTACCAATCCTCGATTCAGTCATTTGTAAATTCCGGCCAGATTCTACAATAATCTAATTAAACATAACCAAGTGTGGGAGAATAAAAGCGGAGAGTTAATAAATCGATGGCACTTTCTTTCAAATAATCAAGCAATTTTTGCTACTACCCCTCCTGAAAAAATAAGAACACTAAATCATAAAATAAAATTCAATACTTTAATATATACAGCATAAAATATTGAATGGTGGCAAATTATTACAGGCCATTTTATTGCATAACCCTCAAAATAACCCTACAAATGAAAAAAAAACCCTGTAGGTAATGAATGTTTTCAACCTTGATTCCGGCTATTTGCAGATAAAAAAATGCAGCACATTAAGACTGAAAAAGTATTCAAAATCAATAGATATGAAAATAATGGAAAGCAAAGGTTGAAACTTGTGGCCTACGCCACACTAGCAGAACGGACAGTTTTTAAGTTCTATTTTTTTTTTTTCACGTATTCTAATGGACAAGCAGGGATATTTCCAGCATGTGACCCCGTTTTCCATGCTCTTATCCGCTAAATCTGGAAAAGCGTCAAGATGCGAAGCGCTTCTCTCTCTCTCTCTCTCTCTCTCTCTCTCTCTCTCTCTCTCTCTCTCTCTCTCTCTCTCTCTCTCTCTCTCTCTCTCTCTCTCTCTTATTTCTAAAAGCAGAAACTAATATTGACTTTTGTCTTCAGGAGCTCACGGCTTCTATATTGGTTTGGGGCCACGCTCACCGAATCAGGAGATATTCCAGAAATGAATTTCTTTTATATTCTTTTTTACCGGCATGTTTGCTCTAGGAGGCAGAGAGAGAGAGAGAGAGAGAGAGAGAGAGAGAGAGAGAGAGAGAGAGAGAGAGAGAGAGAGAGAGAGAGAGAATATCTTCCGGCTATTCCGGACTTGTGCCACGCCCTGACCAGTATGAAAAGAATGTGAATCATCGCTGATTAATTATTTGCATACAAGATATAAAACGAAGTGAGAGAAGGGGAAATATATAATTGGAAACAACCGTCTAAACTGCTTGGTTAAATTTTTTATGAATAGACTGCTAAAGCATGTTAGAAAACTATATATATATATATATATATATATATGTGTGTGTATATATATATATATATATAT
Organism: Palaemon carinicauda; assembly: GCF_036898095.1. NCBI lineage: Eukaryota > Metazoa > Arthropoda > Malacostraca > Decapoda > Palaemonidae > Palaemon > Palaemon carinicauda. Next base: position 87,384,368 of record NC_090726.1, on the reverse strand, counting down.
ATATATATATATATATATATATATATATATATATATATATATATACTTATATATATATACTTATATATATATATATATATATATATATATATATATAAAATTCATAACGCACACATGATTTAAAGGAAAGCTACGGATTTTGATGGTACAAATCCTGACCTAAGACAAAATACAGGCACAATTTTTAAATAGAATTACTAAGTATATAAGGAAATCAAATCAATTATACTCTTGCCTACTGAAAATATGAAATATACACATCCATATAAATAAATAAAGGGATGCGCAAAGGTAATTTTACAAAGGTGATATTAAGTGAACAGATGGTATTTCATCTTTTGCAAAGCTTTATTTCTACTCTTGTTTGTATATCCCTTTGACTTTATGATTTTTTGTCACACTTGCATTTGCCTAGTCATGCTCATATTTCCATATTTTATCAATATCCTACTCTGTAGGGTTCTTTCGGTACATATTTGTTTATTCAGCCAGGTAACATCAGGTATAATTCATTATCATCATCATCATCTCCTCCTACGCTTATTGACATAAAGGGCCTCAGTGAGATTTCGCCAGTCGTCTCTATCATAAGCTACTAAACCAATACTTCTCCATTCATCATCTCCCACTTCACGCTTCATAGTACTCAGCCATGTAGGCGTGGATCTTCCGACTCTTCTAGTCCCTTGTGGAGACCAATTAAATGTTTGGAGAACTATTCTCTTGTATCCCTCTCAGTGGTTACGGCTAATTTTTCCTTTGCTTACACATACACTGAATAATCTGGCCTATTCTTTCCACATTCTCTTCTGTCTTCATAAACCTGACAACACTGATATTATCAAACAATGCTTCTTCCTTATTTAAGGGATTAACTACTGCACTTTAAGTTTTCAGTGGCTACTTTCTTCTTGGTACGGGTAAAAGAACCCTTTAGCTATGGTAAGCAGCTCTTCTAGGAGAAGGACACTCCAAAATCAAACCATTGTTCTCTAGTCTTGGGTAGTGTCATAGTCCTTGTACCATGGTCTTCCACTGTCTTGGGGTAGAGTTCTCTTGTTGTTTTATCTTATTTCTCTCCCTCTTTTTTTTTCTATAATTTATGTTTGAAAGATCTATTTCAACGTTGTTACTGTTCTTAAATTATTCTATTTCAGTTGTTCAGTACTTCTCTTGTAGTTTATTTATTCCTTTGTTTCCTTTCCTTGCTGAGCTATTTTTCCCTGTTGGGGCTCCTTGCTTTTCCATCTAGGGTTGTAGCTTAGCTAATGCTAATTAAAATAAATAATAATAATAATAATAATAATAATAATAATAATAATAATAATAATAATAATAATATTAGTAAAACCATTTTATTTGTGATCTTTCTAACTTTCTGTAGGAAATCTTCAACTGAGATGAAAGTTTCTGAGCGCTCCATAATGGCTATCAAAGTTCACATCCATTATATCGTTGAAACAATTGACATGGAATTCTCGGCTGAATATCCGTGGCATGAAATATATAGTGATTAATTGAAGAGTCTCCGTGCAAAAATCTGTTATACTTAGTGACCTTCGGATGGTTCTTAACCATAATTATGATCAATATTTTTCCACTCTTGGCCGTGCCAAATGATGTACCATGGCCTTCCCCAGTCTTGACTTTGTGAAGTAAGTACTGTATATTATTTTTTTCATGCAAACCCGTCCTTCTTCTTTATCAGTGCAAGTGTAAATGTTCAATACACGAAGTCACCGAACATTTTCATGAAGAGCGGAATAATCCGTTAAAAAGAAATGTAAAAAATTCAGCGGACAAGTAATAAGAAACATACAGTACACTTCACTTACAACTATGCATATCATTTCTGATGAATGGTAACGAGAGAGAGAGAGAGAGAGAGAGAGAGAGAGAGAGAGAGAGAGAGAGAGAGAGAGAGTTTCGCGTCGGACATTTATGATGATCGAAGAGTCTAGGCTGCATATACACTGTAGATCATTTCTTGTCTCATAATTCATAATATATTTACTTTCGGTCGCGTGTACGCATGGTAAGTAGGCTCATAGCTGAGGTTATATTATAGTGTCTTTAGGCATCATGGAAAATTTTTCTTAATGTCACAAGTTGGCACATGTAACAATAAGCAATAGTATTTACATTATCACGTCATTAGTTTCCCCATCGCCCATCAAGATTTTTTTTTTTTTTTCTTGTCGCTTAAAGGACACTTTCATTTAAAATTTTTTTGGCGTTACAAATTCCCGTTCGATGTTAGAGGGATCTATTCAAATAACAATATTTCTACATTTTTTTTTTTTCTTATAATAGACTCGAATTTAAACTTTCATAAAAAGGGATGTGGTTGCCCTTCCCAAAAATTTAACCCACTAAGCCTACCATATTTTCAGACATATATCAATTATCTTATCCTGATGTGTTTAGTAATCCAAAGTTAAGACTGTCATTAAATTCATTCAGTATCCTCGAGACGGTATTTGAAGGGAAACATTACATTCCTCGAATTAAAATATTTGCATCAGTACTTTGCCGCAGGAAAACCATTTAATCGGCTACTGATCAGTTGTGTCAAACTCTAAAAGTCCCTCCAACGGAAGTTCTCATAATAAGCTCAAATGCATTTCCATTCAGACCTCCAAAGGTAAAATTACTTGTCAGGCATATGTGGTAAGTCTGTTTTTACCCAAGAGTACTCTGTTTCCTAATATTCATTTGTGAATTGCAAGATAAATAGATATATTGCAAATGTAACAGCCCTCTTTGTAGGTCTGACCAACGGACGCCACGTTCTACAAGACGATTACCCCAGAATAAACTGAATTCATGAAATAAATCTTGCAAGGTTTTTGGGCCAATGATCAACAGATGAAAACGCATTCAGTTTCATGGGTTTACTTGCAAAATATAGAGAATAACAATACCTACACAATGCAAGCATAATATGTGTAACCTTCAAAGAGCGTATAGGACACAAATATAATTATTGTATCTGCATAAACCGGGTTAGTTTAAATCACATGTACAAAAATAATATACCGGCTGCAGTTATTCAGTTCTATATGGAGAGGTAAACAGGCAAGCTCAATAAAACTTCATGTTAACTATGGATTTTCCCGTTTCACAGATTATAGACAATATGTGTCTTAAGGGGAGCCGTTCAAAAGAGTGACAAATCAAAAGAGTGATATAATTTGTCACTCTTAAAATAGTGATCAAAAGAGTGACAAATCAAAAGAGTGACATAATGTGTCACTCTTAAAATAGTGACCAAAAGAGTGACAAATCAAAAGAGTGACATAATGAACTTTCAGTTAGAAATGAAACCAAATTATAAGCCCTGATAGATTTTGTGCTATACTATTTATAGAAGACCTGAAAAGTATAAATTTTTGATGTGTGTAAATAATGTCAAAAGAGTGACAAATAATATTTTATTATTTGAATATCCTATAAAATATACAGTTAAAATGCAGGTAAAATTCTATTAATTGAACATGCCATCAAAACATTAAAAATCAAGTTTATTTTTTAATTTTCATCACTGGTAACATGTATGTTGAAGGGCATTTATGCTTGCAAGTTCAAATCAACTATTATAAATTTGGGCTTCAACTCAATTTCATTTGTTTCTGAAACAGAAATTAATAGTTCAAGCATGGATGTATATATCTCCGGTGTTTTTCCAGGTAGTAGGGCATAAACAGGTGGAAACACTTACCCATGAAACATATAGTGAATTGTATATATTTTATGGAAAATCTTAGGGCAAGTTTTGAGAGTTCCAAGAAGAAACCAAACCTGGGAGCTTGCTAATTTCCTTAGATCGTCGTTCCAAAACCAATAATTCTCATGTCTTCCTGTTGCATCTCGTTTTCACTAACGGTGTCTTCATATTTTGTATCAAACAATAAAAAGGTTTTTTCTCTCCATTCCTGGTAGTCTTTAAACTATGTGGGATCACTAAATCTGCAATGCACTCTGGTTATGATAGAAGTTCTTTTTTACGGATACAACGAACAACTTGTTTCAATGCACTTGTTGAAGGCATTTCTATTGAGTCGCTAAAGTTTACGGTGTGTCTGATATCTTGGACAATTGCGGCAGGTAGCCTAATGCATTTAACAATGTAGATCGTGATGTCAAATATGTTAATGCCTCTATAACTTATTTTCACCTTGTCCCTCAAAGATTTTACAAAGACTACATCGAGAAAATCTCATCACTATAACTTGCATATTTAAAAAAAGATTATATTCTTTCACCCTCTGTAATGAATTAACTTTCATGTGTCTTCTTAAAATGTCTCTCTCTCTCTCTCTCTCTCTCTCTCTCTCTCTCTCTCTCTCTCTCTCTCTCTCTCTCTCTCTCTCTCTCCAGTGAAGGATATAATGCTCCTTTCATACATCTAAAAATGATCTATTATCTATCATCTTTTTTCTCATGAATTCTGGTAAGATGTCTCATTGTTTAATCTAAGAAAATGGAGTCTATCAATCATCAAAAGACAGAGAAAACTTCAGAAAAATGTCATCAATATCCTTTCAGCTGTATGTTTTTGAAGTGTTTGTAACCAAGGAAATTTGGAGGCTATAATTACAAATAAACATGCATACTGCAGAGAGGTCTGTAACTCCATTATCTTTCCATTTCCATTTAAGGCTATATGAAGATAGTGGGTTGTACATATACGTGTCTAATTATACAGGCAAATAAACAAATAAAAATTCTAAAGTAGTAACAAAACAATTTTGTGCCAATAACTGAAATTAAAAGTGAAAAAAAAATAAAAAAGAAGGATTATTTTTAGATATCAAATCGAAACAACTTGCATGAGGTTAGGAAAAAAATCTTGGCTTTACTCAGGCAGATAAAATACAAATAGATAAATTCTAAGGTAACATTTGAAAGAAGAGCGTGACATATGAGCGTGCATCCAATCATATATACAGCGGAACTGCCATATTTGTTCCCCTTGATTCAAGAACGTAAAAATGCATCCATTAAAAAAACTCACTCGAGCTGTTATGTTCTTGTCAAGTCCAACTCCAATTAAAATCCATTTTTGCATACTGGTTTCGGAAGTTCTCTCTCTCTCTCTCTCTCTCTCTCTCTCTCTCTCTCTCTCTCTCTCTCTCTCTCTCTCTCTCTCTCTCTCTCATTTATTGTATAAAAAGCCTAGTAGGGGAGGACATAATAGCGATTTCCTTCAGCTGTATTTAGGAAAATAGAAGACAAATTTCTAGTAGAAAGAGAAGGAGAAAGTGCTTGCAATGAAAATAGTAAATCGCTAAATAATGTAATAAATAGACTTATACATGACCCAATACCATATCGCAGATACAATGGTGAGATATTATCACAGTAACATTTCCAAATGACCAACAAAATATATCAATGAAATAAAAATAAATTATATATTTAGCGGTGGGAAATACAACCCGCTGTAAAAGAGGCTTCGCATTCATCGTTTGAATGAGCAATACGATGAGAGGAGAAAGATAGTTCTTATCCAGGGTATGTAACACGTTTTCCCCTTACACAAAAATTGTAATTATAAGCTAGATTCATCGCTATAAATGTGAGTCCGAATATTGAGTAGATGGAAAGCATAAAGATAAAAAAGGATTAATACGTCAAAGACCAGAAGAATTTTAGCAATTTTATTATTATTATTATTATTATTATTATTATTATTATTATTATTATTATTATTACTGGCCAAGCTACAACCATAGTTGGAAAAGCAAGATGCTATAAGCACAAGGGCTCCAACAGGGAAACATAGCCCAGTGAGGAAAAGAAAGAAGGAAATAATAAATGAAGAGAACAAATTAACAATATATCATTCTACAACAGTAACAACTTTAAAACAGATATGTCATATATAAACTATAAAAAGACTTATGTCAGCCTGGTCAACATAAAAACATTTGCTACAATTTTGAACTTTTGAAGTTCTACTGATTCAACTACCTGATTAGGAAGATCATTCCACAACTTGGTCACAGCTGGAATAAAACTTCTAAAATACTGTGTAGTATTGAGCCTCATGGTGGAGAAGGCCTGGCTATTAGATTTAACTGCCTGCCTAGTATTACGAACAGGATGGAATTGTCCAGGAAGATCTGAATATAAAGGATGGTCAGAGTTATGAAAAATCTTATGCAACGTGCATAATGAAGTAATTGAACGACGGTGCCAAAGATTAATAACTAGATCAGGAATAAGAAATTTAATATCTTTTAAGATATCTATACTTTTCTCAACGAAAAAACCTAGGAATTTATCATGAAATCTTTGGTTATTGTATTTGCATGAATGTGGATGCTTAAAACTCTTAGATATCATTAATTTTGTGTAAAAAGAAAAGAAAAATAATTCTCACTACTGCAACTGTTGGAATTTTAAATTTCAATCATGAAATCCAACCTCTCGGGGTTATGATAAAGTTCCTTTATGAAATACCCAAGTTCTCCAGAATATGAAAATCAAAGCTATTCCTTTAAACTGTTTTTAATGAACCCACCAATTAAAATTCACCATAAAAAAATCTTCATAGCTACAGAAATATAAAGCCAAATGGGACCATGCTATCTATGCAAGTTGTGTGTTGGCTTATATGAACCAATATCCAAACCTGACGAAGTTGACAAAAAGATGAACAAGAGCTGGGAAGAGAAAGGGCTGATTCAATCAAGAAATATCAGGAAACAGGAGAAGACTGTGAGTGTTTGACATGCAGGGATTTCGTCTGACAACGACATATTCAGCTTCGGTGACTTATTCATTCCATTCTCTTTCTCTCTCTCTCTCTCTCTCTCTCTCTCTCTCTCTCTCTCTCTCTCTCTCTCTCTCTCTCTCTCTCTCTCTTACTTTTATTAAAAATTTAAAAACTATTCTCTATCATTTATAATAATCAGTACTATCAATACATCCTCAGCACACACACACACACACACACACACACATATATATATATATATATATATATATATATATATACATTATGTATACATACAGTATATAAATAAATATATATATATATTATATATATATAAATATATATACAGTATATGTACACACACATATATATATATATATATATATATATATATATATATATATATATATATATATATGTATATGTATATATATACATATATATATAAATATATATATATATATATATATATATATATATATATATATATATATATATATATATATTTATCACTAACCCTCATGATTTTAATCAATATAAATATCAACTACAATGGCATTTAATACTAAATTCTACCTTTGGGAATGTATATCCCCTGGATGTTCATTTATGATAATAGCTTCTGGCTGGGCAAAGATTAGAAGCTATGCCTCTAAGATAAAACCATGCCATCAGAGACTCTAACTAACCATGCTATCCAGAGATATATAAGTTTATTACAAGTCCACAGTACATTTCCCTGTTGAATTCAGAAATCTGTTATCAAATTTGAAATAAACCCATGCCAATGTGGTTGATATTAACACACACATGTGTATATACACACATGGACACACACACACACACACATATATATATATATATATATATATATATATATATATATATATATATATATATACTGTATACTCACACACCCCACATATATATATATATATATATATATATATACTGTATACACACACACCCACATATATATATATATATATATATATATATATATATATATATATATATATATATTATCTAATCACCATCATCATCTCCTCCTACGGCCTATTGACGCAAAGGGCCTCGGTTAGATTTCGCCAGTCGTTTCTATCATAAACTTTTAAATCAATACTTCTCCATTCATCATTTCCCACTTCACGCTTCCTAGTCCTCAGCCATGTAGGCCTGGGTCTTCCAACTCTTCTAGTGCCTTGTGGATCCCAGTTGAAAGTTTGGTGAACTAATCTCTCTTAGGGAGTGTGAAGAGCATTCCCAAACCATTGCCATTTTCTGTACACCTCACCATGACATCATCCACATATGGCACTCCAGTAATCTCTCTTATACGTTCATTTCTATATTTGGCCTGCCATTTAACTCCCAATATTCTTCTGAAGGCTTTGTTCTCAAATCTACAAAATCAGTTGGATATTGTTTCAATGTTATACCGCGACCCATGTCCATACAGTATATATACATATGTATATATAAATATATATATATATATATATATATATATATATATATATATATATATACATATATACATACATACATATACCAAAGGCACTTCCCCCAATTTTTGGGGGGGTAGCCGATATCAACAATGAAACAAAACAAAAAGGGGACCTCTACTCTCTACGTTCCTCCAGCCTAACCAGGGACTCAGCCGAGTTCAGCTGGTACTGCTAGGGTGCTGCAGCCCAACCTCCCACATTACCCACCACAGATGAAGCTTCATTATTCTGAATCCCCTACTGCTGCTACCTCCGCGGTCATCTAAGGCACCGGAGGAAGCAGCAAGGCCTACCGGAAATACACACACACACACACACACACACACACACACACACACACACATATATATATATATATATATATATATATATATCATGTCTTTTTCAGGAAATATATATATATATATATATATATATATATATATATATATGTGTGTGTGTGTGTGTATATATATATATATACTGCATGGACATGAGTCGTGGTATGACAATGAAACAATATCCAACTGATATTGTTTCATTGTCATACTGCGACTCTGTATATATACATCCCTTTCTGATTGCTGATACCTTACGTTGGTGAAAGATTTTGTGTATCACCATGATCAGCAAAGCTGCGCTAGTCAAGGCCACCCATACTAGGTTGGTTTGCTATAAGCAATCATACTAAAATCTCCAACCATCATCAATGTGCAGTGGCCAGTGTGGTAATGAATACGGGAAAAACCCCAGACATGTCTGAGGGTTTTGTCTTACAGTGGGCTAGAAATGGCTGCATCTATTGTTGTTGTAGTTGTATATATACAGTACATACATGTATATATGTATACATATTTATATAAACATGTATATAATGTATATACAGTATATATATACATATATATATATAAATATATATATTATATATATATACGTATATATATATATATATATATATATATATATATACGTATATATATATATATATATATATATATATATATATACGTATATATATATATATATATATATATATATATATATATTTATATATATATATATATATATATACACACACACATAAATTGTCCTTTGAGTGGTTTCGACTTGGGACTCTGATCCCGAGGTCGTTAAGATAATCCAGACAGTAAGGTATTAAAATATATGGCTTATTTGAATATAAAAAACACGTCTAAATGTGCAAAATTTATCCTTAATCGAATGCCAAGTACAAATATACCATTTGGCTACGATGGTGAGGATGGGTTGATTTCAATTCTAAGTACAAAAAAAAAAAAAAAAAAAAAATTCTACAGGTCTAAGTACAGTACAACTGCTATTGACTTTTATCTTACTTCGTGGCAAAATAGTATCGTCACTGGCTCATTTGAATATGAAAAAACACGTCTAAATGTGCAAAATTTATCATATATATATATATATATATATATATATATATATATATGTTATACATGAATACACATATATGTATACATATATATATATATATATATATATATATATATATATATATATATATATATATATATATATTATGGGAACTATTGTAATAGGTACATCATCCTTTATTTATATAACATAGCAATACGAGAGCTTAATATTCAATCTTCTGGTTGCATTCACTATCTAGGCAAAATTAATTTCCTGATAATTCTCAAACATTCATTGACCCTGGCCTTAAAATCTGCTCCTTTTGTACCTTCAAAAACTCAAAAACTTGAAATGCTCGTATTCTCTTCGAATGCATTTCTGCATTTATCCTTTATTCTAATATCTATTCACGCATTCACTTTTCTCTTTTCATTTACTTTCCTCTCACGTAGCTTCATTTTCTGCTGAAATAATTGCTCAGACTCATCTTGAATTTTCACAACTTTCTCCCTGTCCCTTCTCACAATTTGTTGACGACTTCATCCTCTTGTATATGTTACGTTTAAACATTATTCTATTTTGAAATTATATCTTTTAATTTACTAAACCTTTCTTTTTATCATCCTACGTCTCCTGTTTTTATTAATTTTTTTTTTTTTGTGCTAAACTTACTTATGGTACTAAACTTACTGCTGACTACGTAAACTAATGACATTCTTGATTTTGCATACGCCCCATATATTCCTTGTACTGCAGTGTATTTCACTTTTGCCTACCTTTCATCCACCTTCTTATAAGTATGTCTTTCTAATTAAACTTTCTTGCTCAATTACTAGCTACATCTATCAACCCCTTTGAAGCCTTCCTATTCAATTAAAAATGCCGCCCCTTTTCATTTTTCATTCAACATGAATATGACCAAATGTAACTTCAGCTCCAACTCTTCTATAGTACTAAATTCATATACTGTGCTCTATATCTTTCTAATTATTTTCTTTTTCCTCTTTGTTTCTGAAGTGTATATATACATACATATATATATATATATATATATATATATATATATATATATATATATATAAATATTTATATATATATATATATATATATATATATATAAATATTTATATATATATAAATATATATAAATATATTTATATACACACACACACACACACACATATATATATATATATATATATATATATATATATATATATATATATATATATATATAAACATCCTCTCTGTCGGAAACTTTTATTCCAAGAGATTAATCCTTTCTCATAACATATCCATATAGTTCTTTAGATTCTTATTCACTACAAAATCTCTTTCTCAGATCAACTATTTCTTATCAATCTCTAAACACATTTAGATACAGATGAAAATTTCCATAGTACTGTTCCTTCTCCTCTTACATTTTTTCCATTGTTAGACACCATTTTCACCACCATTAGGCTTCCAGCCTACCACTTGGCGCACCAATGTCTTGTGATAAAGCGAATTAGTATTAGCAATTAGTATTCAGAGTCATTGTTAGTTCCTGTAGCTAATGCAATAAAGTCCATATCGAATGCATTAGAAGTCAATCGTAAATTGACTAACAATATCTATCTATCTATTTATCTATCTATCTATCTACCTAATTATCTATCTATCTATCTATCTATATAACTATATATTTACTTATCTATATATGAATATAAATATAGCTATCTATCTATCATATATATATATATATATATATATATATATATATATATATATATATATATGTATATATATATATATATATATATATATATATTTATATATATATATACGCATATATATTGTCTATCTCTCTGCCTCTCTTGAATATGTTGAACAACTAACAAACTCTAGCACAACAAGAAATGTACTTATCATTGTCATCACCAACGTTCATTATTACATATCAATCTACTATTATATGCTCGCTTTTCTTCCTCCTTCATCTCTCTTCAGTTGATCTACATCTAAATCTTCGTGCACTCTCTTCATCATGAGGACCATCCTTCTCAACATCTTTTTCTGGCCTCCTCCCCTTCACCTCCTGTCACTTCATGTCTAACTACATTACGATACACCAAACACCTGTTTCGTTCCGTTCAATACAAGTTCTCTTGAATTATTTATACCATACCTTATCCAGAGAGAGAGAGAGAGAGAGAGAGAGAGAGAGAGAGAGAGAGAGAGCAACTAATAGTACACACAACATACACACACACATATATCTATCTATCTATCTATATATATATATATATATATATATATATATATATATATATATGAAAATAAATTCCGTGCGTATACACACACACGTACATACACCCCCCCATATATATATATATATATATATATATATATATATATGAATAAATTACGTATGTAGACGCATACACGCACAGACATACGTACATACACACGCGCGCTCACGCACAAACACATACACACACACGCACACACACATATAAATATATTCATATATATGTATATATATACATCTATATATATATATATATATATCGATATATATATATATATATATATATATATATATATATATATATACATACACAACAACAACAACAAATGCTGCCACTTATAATCTACTGCAGGACAAATCCTTAGACATGTGTGCACATATATATATGTGTGTATATATATACATATATATATATATATATATATATATATACTGTATATATATATATATATATATATATATATATATATATATATATATTTTGTGATGAGGAACGCCCTACCCACACAACCGCAACAAAGGAATAAACAAATATAAAGTCCCTCGCCAACAGAGGAAGACGCGCTCAACATGATTATCTTTTGATCAAATTAGATAAATGTTTTGTTGACTAGTCTAAAATAAAACACTTAACAAGTCGACATGAATTTCCGGACGAGACTGCCGTGTAAATATCAAGAGAGAGAGAGAGAGAGAGAGAGAGAGAGAGAGAGAGAGAGAGAGAGAGAGAGAGAGAGAGAGAGAGAGAGAGAGAGAGAGTAATTAAATAATAGCATTCACAATCACCATATCAATTAAGGAATTGCAATCCCAAAAACGAAACGAATTGCACACAAGCTGTAAACAAACACAAGCAATTAAATAGAGCAAATACACGGACTACATTTGTAGAACAATAACATTTCAACAGAACAAATGCAACGGATAAATTAATAACACTGAGAAGTAACGACTGCTCGGTTTCATACAACATGGGAAAGCGAAATATAGTGGAATACTCTTCGATGCAAACTCAATAATAAAAATGGAACAACAGTTGTGTTGGATGAAGGTATTGCTCATGAAGAAAAAATTGTTTTTATCATGATTATTTATTTTGCTTTTAAGAGGAAATGAATTCCTCATTTAACCTTTGAGATTGCAATTCATTGCGAAATTGACATTGATTGCACAACATAAATTAGAAGTATGAATTTATGGAAAATGAAATCAATTAAGCAATAAAGATACCCTATACAAAGGGAACGTAGATTGAATTTATGAATGAGGCCGTATGACCTGGCCCTAGAACGCTGTGGCCATTTAGCGCCGAGGTGCAACAGGAAAAAGAAACCTTAGTTGCACGACGAAGTTAACTTAACAGAGACTGGATAGCAAGATGAAAGAAAATATGCAGGGACTTGAAAACAGAAGAAGGATAAAAAGCGGAGCACATTTAAGGGATGTAGGGACAGTGCAATGACCCTTCAGCGATTCCTATTGTGGAACACGTGAAACTAATTGACGACAATACACCCTTGCAGGATTTGATAATAATTATCACCGTAAATATCATTCCCCACCAAAACAATTAGCACGAGGAGACATAAAACCCTTTCTTCCTCAAATACACTGCATATGACGTCTTGAAGTGATAAAATTAGCAGCGTGAAGACCGGATAAAAAATCATAACTGATCAGATTAAACTTACAAGACCGCAATGAACACCAATATTAGCCTTCAATAAAGAAAGAACCATCTATGTTAAGGTGATTAGTAGATTAGTACATTACACTTTATAATGTAATTTTCTTCGGATTGCATAGTACAACTAGAGTCAATGCATTGTGTATATATTAGTAAATTTGGACAACGCACATTTGCTCCTTGAATGACATTGGTAAAGGATGAAAAGATAAAAGCCTCTTAAAGTGGAAAGAGGTGTCTGGAATTTAGCAAAGTACGACGGATTCCAGTAAATCTGTACCTTATGAGTAGAATGCGTTCACTGACTAACTCATCCATTCATTTCCCTGTGATTGATCCTGTGCTCGTATGAACTCCCATCTGGAATGATAAACAATCAAGATGCACTTTTATACTAAATAAATATCGAACATAAGACACAACTCAAGTATAAGAATGAGGCTTAGCGGTGCCATTCTGCTGATTGACAAACGAAGAAATAAACGAAGCTTCCTTTCACTGCAACGGAAGTACTTTTGATCTAATACAAATACTTGCTTTGAAGAGGAAGAGATTTCAACGGCACTAAAAGGTTAAGATTATGGTCTCCTGACTAAGAAAATAAAGATGTTCAGAAAAGAAATACTCTACAATCTGCTTGTTGTTTATTTGCAGTGGTCCCAATGCGATTTTTTTTTTCTAATAACATAAAAATTCTTATGAAAAATAAAGTAAAAGATGGAATAAGCGTAGTTTCACAAAACAATGAAGAACTCTGATAGAGTTTTGCTTAAAAACAGTATTGTACACAGCCGTTAAGTAATTAAATAAGAAAGTAGACTAACTTTAAACATATAATAATTGGAGGGCAAAAATCATTTGTATATGACTATCATGAAAAAGATAGAAATGTGTGAGCAAACACCAATCAATTGTGGCGGAATAAGAAAATGGTTCGTCATATTATTATTATTATCACTAGCCAAGCTACAACTCTTGTTGTAAAAGCAAGATGCTATAAGCCCAAGGGTTCCAACAGGAAAAAATAGCCCAATGAGGAAAAGAAAGAAGGAAATAAATAAATGATGTGAACAAATTAACACTAAATCACTCTACAAACTGTAACAACATCAAAACAGATATGTCATATATAAACTATAAAAAGACATATGTCAGCCTGTTCAACATGGAAGCATTTACTGCAACTTTGAACCGTTGAAGCTCTACTGATTCAACTACCCGATTAGGAAGATCATTCCACAACTTGGTCACAGCTGGACTGGGAGGGCAACACATTTCTACAGTAGCTTTCGGCTTAATGTGAAGTGTAAATTTTATGATAAGAGATTATTACAGTGTTAAGTTTGAACACCAGTCAATATCTGTTTGCGAAATCGAAGGAAGTCATTGTAAAAATTAATAAAAAAATAAAAAAAGATTATTACTTAATTTCGTTTTTAATTAGATTATGCAATTGGTAACATGTGACAAAATAAAGGATAAAGCTGCATTTAAGAAGGAATTGCGATGAAGAAATATATGAGAGATAACTGTATTTAATATGTATAGTAAGCACAGGAAAAATCGGTTACAAAGCTCGTGAAAAGCAATATGCTTTCTACTTATGGGACCGGTAAAAGAAAACACTTTGACCGGAGTAAATTAATTCGCAGAAATCTGATACCGCTCAGTGGTGGGTCTTGTGGCTATTATGTGATTTTAGATGCATCGTTCAAACAAAGCTGCCACATAACGTTACTACCTGCTTCAAAAATAACTGAAAAGTGGCAATAAGCGTTCTGAATCATGATTTTTTTTAACGAAAGGTGTACTTTGGAAAGTACGGGTATTGAATTATTTTCTATCTTAAACCAAGAAATAAAAACATTGAATAAAATAAGATAAGAAACGGCTAGAAAAATTCGTCTTGCTGAGCCATAATACCTCTAAACACTAACGTTTAAAGATCTGCCTTCACTAATTGAAACTTGAAAAATTAGCACAGCAAATTGGAATTTCCGCGGTAAGGCGTCTGAGAAAATGATCTAGGATCCTTGCAGCAAAGGAACAAACAAGTTACTAGCATGAAAAACAATTTGCACATAAGTCTAAATGCCTTGTTAAGATCATTTGTTGAAATATGTAGACTTCATATAGATTACACACGATTTACTTGCAAAAGAGACCAGATTGAATATTGTAGAATGCATAGCAAATTGAATGAAACCTTACAAAGTAAAATTTCGATTGTCACACCTATGACTGGGATAGACAGGATTCTCATAAGCCCAGAGACTGAATGGGTTCAAACAAGTCAATCATGAAATATTTATCCTCTTCCTAGAAATAACATTATAAACCCATAAACATTACGGAAAACATAAGGTTTTCTGTATAATAATGTTACAATTCTATATCAGAAGATAACCGCTTCAAAGAATGGAAAGAGAACAGTGAATCTAAAACGTTATAAATCTTAGAATTGTTTATAAGGAAATGATTCGATGCACAAAGGTATATAAATGGCAAATAATGACTTTTTGTGGTAAGAAAAGAGTGCATGTTAAAGCGTAAATAAGCACGTAAATATTAGCACCTCTCTCTCTCTCTCTCTCTCTCTCTCTCTCTCTCTCTCTCTCTCTCTCTCTCTCTCTCTCTACATATCAACCTAATATTACAATATACTTTACCAACTTCATCAAACGAGTAACAAACACAAAGGAATCAAGCGATTACTGACCCTCTTTCTCCCTCGCACGTCGCCTCTTTACGGATCCGACTCTTTTTCTTTGTCCCCTTGACTAAGAGAGAAACGTCCAGAGGATGAAAAGATGATAAAAACGCATCAGGTGAATTAATATCTATGAGTATTCATCAAGGTGACTTTATGAAACTGAAGGGGCGAAATCTCAGGGTAAATCTTAATTTAGTGCAAGGAGAATAAAGGATTTTGCTGATACAGCAAAGTTGATTTGGCAAAATCTGTTAAGCTATGAAAAATGTCTATTATAAGGAAAAGATAAGTTGGAAATAATGTGAAAAGAGAGAGAGAGAGAGAGAGAGAGAGAGAGAGAGAGAGAGAGAGAGAGAGAGAGAGCTCAAATGTTACCATACTAAATTAGCCAAATTAGTATGAGACGTTTAGTATGAATTTGAATCTTCAAGCACCCAGTTGGTAACATTAGTCTTATCGCAAAGGAATGACAATAAGCCAATAATGAAACTGTAACTTCAGAAACCAAGTGTGCTCTCGATAAATTTCGGGGAGTTTTCAGTCAGGTGTAGCTTGCTTGTAGCCAGCGCAACATGCAGACCCACTTCCAGTTCGTGGAAGAGAGAGAGAGAGAGAGAGAGAGAGAGAGAGAGAGAGAGAGAGAGAGAGAGAGAGAGAGAGAGAGAGGATGTCCCTCCAATCTCAAAAAAAGGCTGACTATGAATTTACACTAATAATAATCAACGACACAACGATGTAATAATCAATGATGCCGGAGGATGATAGTGATTATCCCTCTCTCTCTCTCTTCTCGAATGTCGAGATCATGTACTTTATGTTTTGGTACTGAGATATTTCCCTCGCTATGGCCACTTATAACATATTGGATGATCTCCCAGGATTAACATCAACCAGCGCACATCTGTAAAACGATATAAAGAACAATGGGTTCATATAATGGACTTTTCCAAAATCCTAATAAATGCAAAATACTAACTGTCTGACTCATGAAATCCAATCTCTAAAAGATGATCCGATATCAAGACTTCCATATCAATTCATGATATCAATCGATTCTACTTAGGGGAGCGGTTCTGAAAAGATAATCCTTAATGCCTGTCCATCAACTGGAAATCTCTCTCTCTCTCTCTCTCTCTCTCTCTCTCTCTCTCATGGAATGGGTGTTTGTTAAGATTTCGGCTGAATTCGTTATCACCGATCTTCCATGATCGCAAATCATGCAGCCTCTGATTTTCCATAAAGAGAAAGAAGGAATTAGTCTCTTCAAAGAAGCTTCATTGTTTATAAATCCAGAAATCCGTGCTCATGATCATTCCTTGCATTAGCTGTGGCATGTTAATCACACCTTCCCTTCACTGAGACAGGATGGCGATATGGCCGTAGGACTTGTGACGTTACACATGGCTCTTTTATGCATATGATAACTGCAAATAAGCAAAAGGTTCTCACACTCTGGAACCTCAATCGGAAACAAAAGGCATATTTTTACAGCTGACAGCAGTAACACGTTAACTGTACTTTGGCAAATAACGTTGAGTCTGGTCATGATGTTGATGGACAGCCAGCCATTCAGCTGCCCTTAAGTCCTATGTGTGTATATATATATATATATATATATATATATATATATATATATATATATATATCATCATTATCATCTCCTCCTACGCCTATTGACGGAAAGGGCCTCAGTTAGATGTCACCAGTCGCCTCTCTCTTGAGCTTCTAATTCAATACTTCGCGCTTCATAGTCCTCAGCCATGTAGGTCTGGTCCTCCAAATCTTCTAGTGCCTTGTGGAGCCCAGCTGAAAGTTTGGTGAATCATGTCTTGGGGAGTGCGAAGAGCATGCACAAACCACCTCCATCTCCACTCATCATGATCTCATCCATATATGGCACTCGAGTAATCTCTCTTATAGTTTCATTTCTAATCTTGTCCTTCCATTTAATTCCCAATATCCTTCTGAGGGCTTTGTTCTCAAATCTACTAAATCTATAGGAGACTGTTTCATTGTCATACCATGACTCATGTTCATAGAGTAACACCGATCTCACTAAACTGATATACAATCTGATTTTTATATATAATTTCAGGCGATTTGATTTCCAAATTTTATTTAACCTAGCCATTCTCTGATTAATTCTCCAATATATATATATATATATATATATATATATATATATATATATATATATATATATATATATATATATGTCTTTTCACTTCATTATAACAAGGTTTGTGAATACACCTTACACAGCCTGATACTCATCAGACGAGTACCTTCTTGTTCTTGTGATCGCTTGAGTGGTACTGCTTACCCCTCATAGCAAGTAAATGCAATGTTGCTCTGTCAATATATATATATATATATATATATATATGTATATATATATATATATATATATATATATATATATATATATATACATACATATATATACAGTATATATATATATATATATATATATATATATACATACATAAATATATATATATATATATATATATATATATATATATATATATATATATATATATATATATATATATGTATATATATATATATGACAATTTCTAGCAAAATTGTATTTTTCCTAACATACCTACCACGGATCAATGTTATAGGAGGACTCCAGAGCTTGCTTAGCTCCCTGACCAGAATCCACCCCGCCCCAACAGGTCTATACCTCTAAACCTCCTCTCCACGTGCACGACCCTGGTCTCACTTGTTTTCCTATCATGCCCTGAGAGGACGCCTCACGGGACCTTCTCAGGTCGCGACACACCATTCTACTCCTCATCCTGGAAAACGGCTCCTATCAATAGAGTCTACTGCGGGGAAGGAGGAGGGGAAGTAAAACGATTGGTCTGTGGTAAGTGTGTTAGGAAAAATAAAATTTTCTTAGAAATTGTCATTTGTTCCCGCACAAATCCTTACTACGGATCAATGTTATAGGAGACTCAGAATTAGGAGGCGGGCAAGAGACCCCTGTAAGAGAGGTGATGAGGATCTCGAAGATAAGTAAGGCCTTTTGGAGAAAAGCGCCACTATTAAGATAAATGAAATAACAGGGTTAGATAGAATAACACACGCCAAGACAATATCTTCTTCCTTCCTGGAGTAGTCCATGGAGGTAGAGGGGTTGCCCTTAGATCCTTTGTTGTGTGACCACGACATGGCCGAGTTTGAACCCCTCCTGAGATTTGAGGGAGCAGTCCTTGAGGTAGTGGGAAGTGAATGTCGATTGTCTCTTCCATACGCCTGCTCTCAGCACCTGGTCGACCCCCATGTTTCTTTCAAAGACCAACGAGTTACCAATGCCCCTGATGTCATGAGGCTTGGTAGACCTGGGGAGGGTTCACCCTTCACCGTGTTCTTCGAGACCGTCCTCTTCATCTTCCCTGTAGTCACAAACAGGCTCCTGGAGAGGTATTTCCGCACCGCTCTCATTGGGCCCAACAACAGGTCCTCCAGGTCATTTGACCTGGGAATGGCGGGGATGGAAAACTTGTCAAACCGCGGGTCTACTACCACCAGATTCTGCGTCTTCGCCACAAAGGAGGGTATGAACTTGAAAACCAGCTCATTCCATCCGTGAGAGTGAGAGACATCCACTGATAGGCCGTAGAGCTCGCCTACCCTCTAAAACGAAGTCAGGGCGAGGAGGAACACCGTCTTCAGGGAGGGTTCCCTGCCTGTAATTTGTCGCAGTGGCTCAAAAGGAGGTTTTTCAGAGAGTCGAAAACCTTGATGATGTCCCATGTGAGTGCCTGAGACCTCTGGGAGGACATGCCTAATCGAATCCTCTTATCAGCATTGAGAACTCTGGCTTCCATGGAGCATACTTCCATTTCCAGGGACACCAACCTCGTGGTTGGGGAGAGTTGCGACTTCTCCTGGTTAAACACCAACCCCAGTTCCATGCAAAAGGCCTCCAATTCGTCCCTTTGCCTTGACAACTCTTCTTAGGACTCTGAAAGGAATAACCAATCGTCGAAGTACCACAGTAGTCTCATCCCTCTCTTGTGGGCCCACTACGAGACTAGGGAAAAAACTCTGGTGAACACCTGAGGCACGGTCAAGAGGCCAAAGTAGAGGGTGCGGAACTGGAGGACTTCCTTTCCCCACTTGAACTCGAGGAATTTCTTGCTGGATGTTTGCACTGGGATCTGGAAGTAGGTGTCTTTGAGGTCCAGGGATAGCATAAAATCCCCTTCCCTGATAGCTGTCAGAACCGTACTGGCCATTTCCATCCTGAAAGCAGTCTTGGCAATGAACTGGTTGAGGGCCGAGAGGTCGATGACCGGGCGCCACCTACCCAAGGGTTTCTCTACCAAGAACAGACGGGTAAAGAATCAAAGTATTTAAAGGCCATGGATTGGATGGTCCCTTTATGGAGCAAGTCCTGAATCTCCCCTTCGAATGCCCTCCAACGTGTTTCCTCCTTTTGGGGCGCAGCGAAATGGCTTCGAGCCCCAACAACAACAACAGGGGCGGAGAAGAGTCTCAGAAGGGGATCCGGTAGCCGTCATTCAAGACCTGCACTTTCCACAGGTCTACTCCTTCCTCCACCTAATTTCTCCAGCTTGCTGATAGGCATCCCCCTACCCCTGGAGAGTACAGGGCAGAGGGGCTTCGTTCCTTAACTTCTTTTAAAGAAGTGCCCACTATGTGGCCCCTGGCCAGCTGGGGCTCTGTTTGATGACGTTGTTGTCCAGAGCGAAGGATACGAGGGCCGTGGACCAGTAGTCCATCCAGGAAGCCGAGTTCCCAGAAGCCATTGCCTCCTGTATTGTGAAGCCCACAGCTCCACCGGATAGTCTCGGAACCCGGAGCTACAGAAGCCAGGTTTTCTTTTGAGGCTCGGTGTCCTTGACAGGCTTCCTCCGGAGTTTAGAAGTGCAAGTGTTTCACCTCCGGGAAGGGTAGGAGCTTCACTAAATTACTGGTTCTGTGCGGTCCTCTGGGTTCCGATGTGGCAGTGGTAATCTTCTGCAACCTCTGCCCAATGTCCTGGCAGATGGGCAGGACCAAAGAGAGGACATCCTTTTTTCTAATTATTATTTTAGACGTTTTGAAATAAATATTGTTGTTCTTTATAACAGTTCTCTGATTACGGTTCACCCCAAACATAGGTTAACCTGTTCCTTAGACCGTCATTGCATTTCCCTTTATTCGTAAATTAACATGATCTTACCTGAAATTCAAGCTATATCGTAATTTTTAAAGAAATTCTTACTCCACCGTATTTTTATGTAGTGAGGCTAGAGTGTAGTCAGCAATCTGACAGTAGGAAGTCTGTGCACTACGTCCGGCTGTAGTCAGAAAGTGTTACCTAAGTTATCCCAGTTGTGAAACTCTTATTTTGTAGTTGGAACCCCCTTGCCCTGAATTAAAAAGGGGTGCTGGCCAGGGACCATATCATTTGCATTTTTTTCCTGATGAATTCGTCTGTGGCCACTGTGTATAGCTGTATGGTAGTGGAATGAGATCAGCATATCATTAGAACACCCACAAGTTTTGCTGGTAGCAGCCCACTAACCACTATACTCTCAACTCCTCTAACCAGGATGTAATACATTTGGCTTTCCAATCCTTTATTTTCATAAGTTATCATGTGCTTCTACAACTTTACAAACCAGTGTTCATACATGCAGATTCCAAACCCTGAACCCTATCTCATATATACTCCTCATCTTCAATTCTAATTCAAAATGCTAGGCCTCCATGTACCTCCTCATATCTATTCCTTCTCTTCACCACTCTACCAATCATGTCTGCTGTTATGACTAGTTTCTCCTCCTCTTTCACTGCTTTAATAGCTGTCTGAAACTCTCGTCAAAATGATTCTTTCTTTTTCTTTCTGGCAACCCATCTGATCCCCTATTACCATTGGAATCTTTAAAAGCCTTTCATTTACTCTCTTTACCTCTATCACTTTTCCTTACAATCATTACCTATCATGAACCCCAACTCAGTTTCTTCCCTCTCGTGACCCGGTGTAATAGAGCTTATACCCATTTCCTATCTATCCAGTTCCACTTCCTTTCCAGCTTGTCTCCTGCACACACACAATATCTACCCTCCTCCTCTCCTTCACATCAACAATCTTCCTCAATCTTCCCATTCAAGTACCAACATTCCAAGTACCAGCTCGGATTTTCCATTCTGTCACTAGCTTCTTTGTCTGCATTAATGAACCCTATGATACCCTTCATCCATTTATCACACCAGCAGCGGGAACCTAACATATGTTGCTTAAAGGAGGATGCCATAGCCTTATCCATATTTCCGATAGCATCAGGCATGGCTGATAATTTGGCTCAAGGTTTTAACGATTGCATGCCCTTGTATTCATCAACCATAGTTATTGGCAGGGGGTGGGGTGATCTAACCTTTGACTAAATAGTCCAATAACAACGCAACTGTTTATAGTCATTGGTAAAAAGGCTAGAGTTTTGCTAAAAAGCAAGACTACAATGCAGCAGCTGTCCTTTTAGTCACTTTCTATGATATGCAGGACGTACATTTACCTATGTTTTTTCCCACCGTTATCCCTACATTGAGGGGTTGGTTGCTTAATGCGCCCTCTCCAATCCTTCTATCAAATGTATCCTCTTCCACCAAACCTCTTCTTTCAATATCATCCTTCACCTTATCTCACCATCTAATTCGCTGCCTTCCTTTTGATCTTCTCCCCTTAAAATTTTAATTTTCAATGCATGCCCTGTACACTCGTCGATTTCCATCTTTTTCTTACAAACACAATAGATAGAATCACATGCTACGTCATTTGATTAATGACCATAAGGAAATAAAATCGGAAATAAAAGGCTCCAGTTTACTGCTGATGGTAGTTACACGTTGGCTATGCCGATGTTCTTCCATACAGCAAAGACAAATAACTATGGATCTAGATGAGCAACGAAGACAGCCAGGCATTCGTAGGAACTTTACCCCTCAACATAGGCGATATGCAAGAATACGCACACAGGAAAGTATATTCAGTACACACACAAACGTATTATGTATATATATATATATATATATATATATATATATATATATATATATATATATATATATATATATATATATGTACATATACATATATATATATATATATATATATATATATGTATATATATATATATATATATATATATATATATATATATATATATATATATATATATATATATATCATCATCTCCTTCGCCTATTGACGCAAAGGGCCTCGGTTAGATTTTGCCAGTCGTCTCTCTTGAGCTTTTAACTCAATACTTCCCCATTCATCATCTCCTACTTCGTGCTTCATAGTCCTCAGCCAAGTAAGCCTGGGTCTTCCAACTGTTCTTGTTCCTTATGGAGCCCCCACTTTTTGAACGTTTGGTGAACTATTCTCTTTTGGGGAGTGCGAAGAGCATGCCCAAACCATCTTCATCTACCCTTCATCATGATCTCATCCACATATGGCACTCAAGTAATCTCTCTTTTAGTTTCATCTCTAATTCTGTCGTGCCATTTAACTCCCAATATCCTTCTGAGGGCTTTGTTCTCAAATCTACTAAATCTATTTGAGATTGTTTCATTGTCATACCATGACTCATGTCTATAGATAACACCGATCTCACTAAACTGATTTATAGTCTGGTTTTAATATGCAATTTCAGGCGATTTGATTTCCAATTCTTACTTAACCTAGCCATTGTCTGATTTGCTTTTTTCAATCTTTCACTAAACTTTAATTCTAAAGACCCTGTATTAGAGATCATAGTTCCTAAATACTTAAATGATTCTAGCTCATTAATCCTTTCTCCTTCCAATGATATATCATCTTCCATTGCATACTCCATTCTCATTATCTCTGTCTTTTTTCTATTCATCTTCAGCCTAACCTCGTGTGATATTTCATGTATTCTGGTAAGTAAGCATTGCAAATCCTGTGGTGTTCTGCTAACAAGGAAAGCATCATCAGCATACTCTAATTCTGCTAAATTCCTATCACCAATCCAGTCCAATCCTTCTCCTCCATCTCCGACTGTTCTAGGCATTACAAAATCCATGAGGAGGATAAACAACATAAGTAATAATACATTCTCTTGGAGTACTCCTCCGCTGTTCTCCGGAAATTCATTTGATAAGACTACATTAACATTAACTTTGCACTTGCTATGCTCATGAACAGACTTTATCAAAAGTACATATTTAAGAGGAATCTCATAATGACAAAATGGGCTGGTGCACACTATCAAAGACTTTTTCATAGTCCACAAATGCCATCAAAAGTGGATTTCTATATTCTACGCAATACTGTACAACATGTCTCTTTAGAATAAGCATACTATATATTTTCATGACAACTGACGTAAGTGTTATGCCTCTGTAATTGTTGCAATCAGTCAGGTCTCTTTTTTTGTCATATTCACCAACACTGCTAACTCCCATGCATCAGGTTTTGCCTCTTCATGCCACATTCTACAAAATAATATTGTAAGTAGCCTGGGAGTCACTTCATATTTGGCCAGTATCATCTTGGCAGTTATCCCATCGTATCCAGGAGCTTTCCGTCTCTTTAGTGTTTTGAGGATAGGTTTGACTTCAAAAACACTGAATTAATTCATGGACACACCAAGGTCTTCATCAGCTTCAGGTATATCTATCAAATTATTCACTTTAAATCTCCTATTCATAACCTCACTAAAATGTTTTATCCAACGTTATCTTTCTTCATCTTCTGTTGTAAGAGATCCATCTCTCTTTTTGATAGGTATGTGCTTTTCATCTTTACCCCAGTCGAGATTTCATTAATAATGCTATGAGCAATTCTTACACAATAACTACTTCCTGAATTTATGGCTTTGTCAGCCTCATTTGCTTTACTGTCTAAATTTTCTCTTCCTGGCTTTTCTTTTGACCTCACTATCAATACTGGAGTACTTAGCATGCTCTACCTTGTAATTTTCATTATTTCATCGAAAACTTTCAACAATCAATTTCTGTCTTTGTCTCCTTTATATAGTATCCCAAGTATCATTTGATATCCATGGCTTTCTCTTTGTAACTGTGTGCCCCCAGACTTCATTACTAACTGACTGATATATATTCTTAATATCACACCATTCTTC
>NC_090726.1:87291441-87353941 GCF_036898095.1 Palaemon carinicauda | reverse complement strand
TGGGTGCACGGAGGTGAAGCCGGCGGATGATATGACAACCTGCATAGAACTGATGCAATTGCATCAGAAGAACAAGCATGGCGAAGACTCATCATGCCAGAAACCCCCCAAAATTAACCGCCCATTGCTGAAACAAGGCATCGGTAAAGATGACTGGGCTGCTTTCACAAGGTGTTGGGAAATGTTTCGCGATGGAATGTCTTAAGCACCTAACCAGACAACAGCTCACCTGCTCGCATGTTGTGAACCAGAACTTGAAGCCGCCCTATTCAGAGAGGACCCCGCCATCGCAACAAAGACCGAGGTGGACGTACTAGCGGCAATAAAACGTCTGGCAGTACTGAGTGTGGCCTTAAGCGTACGGAGGACGATAGTACTACAAACTACTCAGGCCCCAGGTGAACCTCTAAGGCAGTATGTGCCAAGGTTGCATGGGGTGGCCAATGTGTGTCAATGGACCGTCACCAGCACCTGCAAGTCCAACACCTGCACAGAGATGATTACATGCGACTACACAGAGGAGATCGTACAGTTGATCCTGGTAAACGGCCTCGCAGATGAAGAAATCAGAAGACACGTGTTGAGAACCCCAGAGATCGATAACAAGACACTGAGCGAAACGGTAACACTCATCGACAGCAAGGAAACAGCTAGCCGGGCCATGTTAAGTGCAAACCCATCAGTATCAACCAGCGGGTACAAGAAACAAGCGAAAATGACAATGAACACACCTCCCTCAACCACAACGAATAAGGGCGACGAACAAGACACCACAAGACATCAGTTTCGTTGCCAGTGCGGACGCCTCACCCCAAAGTTCGGAAAAGTGAGAGGCAAAGTAAAGGAGTTCAAGTCGTGCCTAGTATGCTGGAGGGAAAATATCCAATGGCAACGGAAGCCATGGCAATCATTGGCAGGTACTGAAGCAGGGGCGTTATTCCATCGCACGCAAGAAGAGGAGACAGAAGCGGACGTCAACATAGTATACTTGTCAGGGATGAACTCCTCAAACGAAGTTTTACCTCACCCAATGCTACCCATCTGCATACCGGTGAACCCTGCTGCTTATAACAAAAAGATGCCGAACAAATCCTCATCCATTATGGCGGTCGAGGACTCCGGGGACGTGCCCGATGGGGCTGCCAAACTTACAGAAGATGGGTCTACACCAGCAACACCTCAAGCCAGCTAACAGACACATCTTTGCAGGCAACAACCAGGAAATCAATGTGCTCAGCTCCATACACCTCATACTATCAGGCAAGAATGAGCAAGAAGCGCACATCACAACAACTGCCATGGTGCATGTCACAGACACCGACGACAAGTTTTACATCAGCCGAGCAGCTATGATGAAGTTTGGCATCTTTGACCATGATTTCCCCAGGATTAGTGCCACAGGCAGGGTCGTAGTATGCCTGAACGGAGGGATGTGCCACAGCAACAACTTGCTCACAGAGTGCGGATGCCCACATCGTACTCCACCTCCCCGGGAACCAGCTAACCTGCCATTGAAACCGTCAGCAGAGTTCATCGAAAATATGAAAGCGTGGCTACTGGAACGATATGCATTGTCATCCTTCAACATGTGTCCACACCAGCCACTGCCAACAATGACCGGCCCGGAGATACAGATCATCCACCCTCAGGTGGAACTAACGGTGAAAAAAGAGACCCACAAATGTACCGGTACACTGACAAAAAGAGGTGGCGGCCCAACTAGAAAGAGATGTAGCACTGGGTTAGACTGAACCCGTACCACCCAACACACCAGATGGCACACCACGCCGCACTGTGGACTTACAGCCCCTAAATTGACATTGCGTTCGAGAAACATATCACACCATGCCACCCATAAAGCAAGCCAGAGCAGTACCTCCTAGTGTATACAAAATGGTTACTGACACAAAGAGGACAGACACAACACAACTTTCCTCACTGAGCAGGGACGATTCCGCTACCGTCGCACACCCATGGGCTTTCCCACATCACAGAATGCGTACACACAACGATATGATGCGATTATTGCGGACGTCCCAAGAAAGACAAAATGCATCGATAACACCCTACTGCCGGACTCAAACTTACAGGAACAATTGTGGCGTGTCATAAATTACTTGGTACTCATTGGAAAGAACGGTGTCATTCTCAACCCAGCCTAGTTCCAGTTGTCATCTACAGAGGTGGACTTTGCAGGATTCCAGGTTGGAGAAACAGATGTAAAACCTTTACCAAAATACCTGAACGTAATTGCAATGTTCCCAAGACCAAAGAACATCACAGACATTCGGGTGTGGTTCGGACTGGAAAACCAAGTATCACACTATGGCAGAGCAACTGACTTAATGGAACCGTTCAGGCCCCTACTCAGCCTAAAGGTATGCTTCCAGCGGGGCCCGGAACTCAAGAACGCATTCCAGAGGTCGAAGGCAGCAATTATACGTGAAATCGAGAAGGGGGAGATCTTCAACCCGGACAAGCCAACATGCCTTAACCTAGATTGGTCAAAAGTCGGAATCGGGTATTGGCTGCGTCAGAAACACTGTACATGCAAGGCCCTCACACCAGGATGTTGCCAGATGGCTGGAAGACCACCTTAGCAGGATCATGATTTCTCAAGGACGTAGAAAAACGGTATGCACCAATTGAGGGGGAAGCCCTGGCCGTAGCATGGGCACTCGAGGACAGCCGATTTTTCACCATGGGGTGCAAAGACTTGATAATAGCAACAGACCATAAGCCACTCGTTAAAATTCTAGGGGACAAAGAACTAGACACCATCACGAGCCCAAGGCTCTTCTGACTCGAGCAGCGAACACTAAGGTGGAGATACCGAATCATTCACGTGCCAGGAAAAGACATACCTGCAGCAGACGCCACATCAGGGAACCCTTTCACCCAATACACAGCCAAACACATCGGAGGTGATAACGGCTTTAATTGTCATTCACTCGACACCCAACCAACTAGATGACATGGAAGCTGCTGTGATAGCAGCGGTACAGTCGACAACGGACTCAATCGGAGCTGTCACATGAGAAAGAGTCAAAGGAAGCACCGCTGTGGACCCCTGCCTGCAAACTCTGATATCATTAATTGAAAACGGGTTTCCATTTACAAGGGACGAACTAACTGAAGAGCTACAACCATATTGGCAGTACCGGGACAGGCTGTCGACAGTGGATAGTGTCATCATGATGGATAAAAGAGTTCTGATACCCTCGGCACTACGGGGTGAGATATTGAGAGCCCTACACGTTGCCCACCAAGGAACCAACAAAATGCAAAATACAGAGCTCAAGGTTCCGTGTTTTGGCCAGGACTCACCAAGGACATCGAAAACACAAGGAACAGTTGCTAAGCATGTTGGGAGATGTCACCTTCACAACCACTCATGCCACTGACACAACCGAGCGTCCCAACCCAACCATTTCAGGCCA
This sequence comes from Palaemon carinicauda, assembly GCF_036898095.1. Classification (NCBI taxonomy): domain Eukaryota; kingdom Metazoa; phylum Arthropoda; class Malacostraca; order Decapoda; family Palaemonidae; genus Palaemon; species Palaemon carinicauda. The sequence goes on along the minus strand of NC_090726.1, from coordinate 87,350,501 downwards.
TTGCAGCGGACTTCTTCAAAATGAAAGGCACTGGCTACCTGGTCATCGTCGACAGATTCAAGGGTTGGCCTTACATTGTGCCATCGGGTGCAGGGGTCAGGGGTTTCAGCAAAGCTATCCTGCACTACTTTGCTACCTTCGGAGTGCCCCAGGAACTAAGCACCAACGGGGGACCTGAATTCTCTGCAAAGGAGACCCAGAGCCTACTACAACACTGGGGAGTCAGACACTGTCTCTCATCTGTGTACTTCGCCCAGTCAAATGGTCGGGCGCAGGCAGCAGTCAAGTCCATGAAACGCCTCCTGACATCACACACCCATATGTACGGCAGCCTAGATACTGAAGCTATAGCAGCAGGCCTACTCCAATACAGGAACACACCAGACCAGGAAACCGGCAAGTCACCATCCCAGATCATATTCGGAAAAAACCTCAAGGATCTACTACCTGTGGCGTCGGGGAGGCAGGTCTTCTCCAATCCAGCAGTTCACCCAATATGGTGGGACACATGGGAACGCCAAGAGGAAGACCTGCGCTAACGATTCGCCAAGCAGGTAGACAAACTGACACCCAACACCCGGCAGCTGCCGTCTCTGAAACCAGGAGACCGGGTCCTGCTGCAGAATCAAGCAGGCAAGGCCAGAGGGTGATGGGACAGAACAAGTATCGTCGTGGAAACAAGACAACATAACCAATACTTAGTCAAGGTAGATGGGTCTGGGCGATCAACACTGCTCAATTGACAATTCCTTTGCCATATACAAGGACTATCAAAGGTTGGACCCCCAACTCTCACCAGCTCTGCACAGGCACATGCACCACATAAGGAGCACATAACTCCTGTGCAGGGCAATCGTCATACACCACACGAAACACCCACACCACAAGGCCCACAGCAAGAAGGGAACCCCACAGAGACACCACCCAAAGCCTAAGATCAGACACCTATCAGGTCGCCTACCATAATCAAGTCCATTCCCGACGCTTCAAAATGCAAGCCAACCGAGTCACCAACCAAAGAAAAACCCAGCCCAAACTCACCCATTGCACAAAGCACAATACCCTCTCAAGGCAACACCAGACCACGCAGATGCAGGCGACCCCTTGAGTACCTGAAGGACTATGTCACAGAATGAGTGGTTTTCAGCTGAAAAATTGGGGGAGGGGTGTGAAATAATGATTTAGGATATGTCAAATCTGGCAGCAAGTGGCCAGGGGTGCAAAAGGTAAACAGGGAAATAAACAGAATCGCGAGGGAAGCCACAGCTACCGGAACTGTTATACTACAAAGATCTTAGGACTATTATCTTGATCTATTTGTAAGTAATAGCATAAGAAGATACATCATTATTATGAGCCCAGAGGAGACATTATGTTATATGTATATTACATGCTACATAGCAGCCAGATGAGAGTCACACATTTGGATAGGCTAATCTGGGGCACATTTTACAGTTCTCCCAATAAGTAATTTTATGCAGGTCTGGCAGTAAATATAAGCCCGCATCACAGTGTACATACATAGATTAGTATATGTGACAGCACATATCCCAAATCCATGCATGCTACAGGAAGGTCATATTTATGTTTACCTCTATGTATGTAGCAGGATGGCTTATCACAGGTGTAGTAGGCCATTTTATTTTATAACCATTACAAGTGTGTAATCACATACATCTATTTTTTCCAGCTTCAAACATTCGTTGCATGTACCTCGAATAAAGTCACCAAATGCTCCAAAGCAACATCTTTCTTGGAGGAAAGCTCTTAAAGAGGCTTTAACCATTTCACCAAATTCAGTGCTTTTCTTTTGCAGTTTATCTCATATCAGACGAACTTTCTCAAGTAAGTCTACACTGTTTTACCAGGGATATTAATTTTCTTTCCCACTGTTTTAATTAGTAAGGAAATAAACTTCTCTCCCTATCAATTTTAAACGCCTCTTTTTATAATGTTTTCTTCAGATTACTTTTTTCTGAAGTTTATAATTCCCGCCAACGCCATGTTTCATATTTTGCAACAAACTAAACTACACTCTTTTATGATAACGAAACATTAGCATACGAGACGCCTCTGAAAAGTGGCCGTCTGATCTAGAGCAAACACCATGAATTTAAACCTTTATTGAAGTCTGCATAAACATAGATTCAGGGGCATACATCTGACACGCTTTATGACCTTTGCTAGTGGTAAATCACACATTCTTTGTACTTACATCAATTTTTTCTTTTTACGATTATAGAAAATATCTATTTTTTCCTCATGGTTTCTTTACTCAGTTAAAAAATACAACATAACAGAAGTAATGGGTTTCTTGTAAACACTGCTTACCCTCTTAACGTAAATAATAATTTTTGAAAGTTATAATGAATAACTTCATGATCGACAAGAGTATCCACATAAACATACATCCTGGCTGAAGCTCACATTTCCTACCTGAGTATGATATGGATACATTCATCAGAGCACAGTTCACGTCTATAAATTGCAGCAGGCAGTCAAGGAAATGTGTAAACCTATTTTCATTAATGTCAAGAATGCACAACGGAAACACGGCAGCTTGTTATTTCCATTATTTTTCATGTAGTATTTTACATATTTAATAAATAATTATTCTTTATAAACGTCATGGACGCATTTTTACTCTACTGTATATTCCTTGTGATATGTATATCTTAAAAGACATGTAGAAACATTGTAACAAAATCAGAGTGTTACCAAAATTACTTAGTAGGAATGTAACAAAATACAGAGAAAAAATTAGTTTGTGTGAACTTTTTACGTGGTCATAAAATTAGCATACCACTGAGTTACAAAACAGGACGACAATAATAAATCCTTTATACTGTAAGTCCCGGTTAAGCGTGCAAAAATAATAAAATGAACTATTCGCAGAAGCAATTTCCAAGTAAACAAATATATGAGCGATAAATATTTTTCAAACAAATAAAAGATACATAATACATATTTGCTTACATAATTCCAACACGCCGGATACGTCACTCAATCATAAGCATTTAAATGGCTCGATGAAACTGTTGCTGTAAAGCCAATTAGTTTCCTGGAAAAATCAATAGAATTACTTGTGTCCCAGATGACTCAGCCCCTCCACACACCCGTGGGGGAAACTATAATCATTTCATGTTTTTCCTCTTTGGCTGGCCTTATGGGAATTCCTGTTACTCTACACACTTCTCTTTTCATAAAATGAGCAAAGAATCAAACAGGTGTTGGATAGAATTAAGATATTTATTGGAACAGCTGCTGTTCCAATAATTGCACTGATACTTATTATTATTATTATTATTATTATTATTATTATTATTATTATTATTATTATTTGCTAAGCTACAATCATAATTGGAAAAGCAGGATGCTATAAGCCCAAGGGCTCCAACAGGGAAAATAGCCCAGTGAGGAAAGGAAATGAGGAAACCACAAGAGGAGTAAAAAAAATTAAATAAAATAACTAAGAACATTAACAACATTCAAATAAATCTTTCATGTATTAACTAGAAAAACTTAAAAAAACAAGAGGAAGAGAAATAAGATAGAATAGTGTGCCCGAGTGTACCCTTAAGCAAGAGAACTTTATCCCAAGAAAGCGAAAGACCATGGTACAGAGGCTATGGCACTGTCCAAGACCAGAAAAACATGGTTCGATTTTGGAGTGTCCTTCTGGAAGAGCTGCTTACCATAACTAAAGGGTCTCTTCTACCCTTACTAAGAGGAAAGTAGCCACTGAACAATTACAAATATAAAGTCTTCTGTATTTACCACATGGTACCCTTGAGCATTAAGGATATGCAGCCCTGAATACAAAGACGACGAATTTACCAGAGTTGAGAAAAAAATCCGCTAATTTTGAAGAAAACTGCATGAATAGAACTAATGAAATATTTTGTAGAGTCCAGAAAGTAAGGATTAAAATAACATTCTTTGTTTTATCACTTCATGATTGTTTTTAATGATCTAAATATAAGGGTAGTGTTTCTGTATAGTTAAAATACTGCAAAATATGTTAAATAAGGATAGCTTTGGAAAGGACAATAATGTGAAGAACAGTATTCCTTATTCAGAATGTATTTTATTTTTTGTCGGCCAAACATCTAAGGCATATCCGTCAGAACAAAATAGCTGTTTCTAGATGGTTCGTTACTATAATGGTTTGGCTGTCCATTGGATGTCTCAGGCCATAGAATTGGTTGGTTTAAGACCGAGGCAGAAATCTATATCAATTACTTTACTCAAAGAAAATTTGTGGAATCATTTTCAATTACCTACACCGAATTTTATAATTTAAATCTAAATCATATTCTGTTTTCCAGAAATCCTGTATTATTCTCCTTTCTTGAATCTGATGTATGTGGAGACCACACAGGGGTCCCTCTTGTATAAATAGATGTTTTTCTGTTTCTGTTCTCATCGTGAGTCTCAAGATGTCAATAATAAGACGAAAGTCCTAACTTTCTACTTTTACTTTCGTGGTGAAATAAGTGTGCGTGTGGATGTGTACGTGTGGCTTTTATAACTTTCACATAATAAACCACAATTACATCTCATCAACTTCACTCTACCTTGAGAATAAATTTACACCTGGCAGGTATTTATTGTGTGATAATTGCAAATACTATGATGAAAATTCGATTATCTCTCTCTCTCTCTCTCTCTCTCTCTCTCTCTCTCTCTCTCTCTCTCTCTCTCTCTCTCTCTCTCTCTATATATATATATATATATATATATATATATATATATATATATATATATATATATATATATATATATATATATATATATATATATATATATATATATATATATATATATATATATATATATATATATATATATATATATATATATATATATATCAAAACTTTAGGTTACGCAGTTATAGCGTTAGAAATGCCAGACTCTGGTCATTTTATGTCCTAAATATTGAAGGCACGGAATCAGCATAGAAAAAAAGCGACTATTTTACGAAGGATATAATTTTGACGAATGATCTGTCTGACGGAAGGAACTCATCTTTAACTAACATTGGTTACGAAACACATTGGCTGCGAGTTTATGACTTGGATATTGAGGGTGTTTCATTTCTAAGTTTTGCAGATTACTCCAATTAATTTTTCCAAAATTTACTTTTTAGAAAGGATATATTCAAAATTAAGATTTGTTCTCTTAGATCTATAAAATATTCATGCGACATAGATGAATCGAAATATTTCCTGCCTGTCATGCGAGAAAGAAAGAAATTCTCAAAATGTATAATGATATATATTTGCATATTAATATTTCGCACTGCCAGCTTCTTTGCATCTAGCCTAACGCATTTGGGACAGCTTTACATTTAGCTTTTGGAAATCCGACCGAATCCCAGTGAGTTATTTGATATGACATTCACCTTTAAAGCTCTAATCTCACCAGCAAGTGAAGCCAAGTGCAAGGGAAGCAGGGATTACTCCATAACCATTCAGTCACCCCACCTCCCTCCCCATAGGCTTTCTTCGTCTTTATTGTTCTGACATGCTTTGTTGCACTTCATTATTATTAGCTCGAAAGAGCTTTAGATCCAAAACACGTTCCCCTGAAGTAGAATATGGGGAATTCATTATGCATCAGACAATGTTCCTTTTCCTAATACTTTCTCTAAAGCGACTCAAATAATAACATGGTTATCATTTGATAGTTCAGTTTCATAATAGAATTAACCGTGAGAGAGAGAGAGAGAGAGAGAGAGAGAGAGAGAGAGAGAGAGAGAGAGAGAGAGAGAGAGAGAGAGAGAGAGTCAAGTAAGTCCTTTAGTCTATAAAACATTAAGGAACATATACTGTATTGACATAGGGGGGAAATCCAGACCTATATTTAGTAAAAGCAATTAATAAAACTAATTCTTCTTTAATAATATACTAATTCTGTTAGGAGAAGAAAGTATTTTTCTTTAATCTAACTATTTCTTTTTTTTACAACTGAATAAAGTGAAAATATAAGACGTTAATAAGTATCATCAAAATAAGAATTAAGATTTTTCAAAATTTGTAATACGAGGTTTTTATAATGTCCTTATTGCCACCGAAATGACCGTTTGCATTGTATTTATTTGTTTTCACTTCACAAAATGGTTTGGTGCTATTTTGAGATAGAATTTTAGCTATGACATCCAGAGAGAATCTAGAAATAAAAGCCTGATGGAATTCATCCTTACAAACTAATTTGACAGAATGCCAAACCGGGAAAAAAAGAAAAAAAAATCCATCAAACACTAGATTGACAGGACCGCCATTGACTCTCGTGACGGTCAGCTCTTTTTAATAGCAATTGTAATCTCCATCACTTTCATATTGTTCAGAATATGGATTTACAATTCCAATTTGCTGTTCTTGAAAAATAATAATTAAGATTCTTCTAGGAATTAATGTAAAGTTCTTTCATCTCAGTTTTGTTATTTTCGAGTGACTAATTTCCTTTCTCTTTCGATAATCTTACGAATTGCAACTCTAAAAGAATAAATAGTTAACAATGAATTAAATATAAATTTCCTTCTTCCTTTTAAACAAGCAGATCTTCGACATTTCTTAACATATTCCTTTCTTAGACTTTCAATTTATTTCTTTCATGCAAGCCAATTTTCCATTAAATATTGTTGAGGATTTTCACACCAATTGCCCTTCGTTGTCATCTTGTCACTCCATTTCTGATCTTGTGGTTACTTGCCCTTTAAGCTTTCACGCCTCATACTGATGAAAATTTGTCTATTACATTGTCTAAACATCCCCGATAAATTCGTCTTCTAATTTTCCTTATCATATGGTATGTTATCAAACTTCCGAATCCTATGCTAATGGCTATCGTTTAGATGAGAATTAAGTTAGAGAGAGAGAGAGAGAGAGAGAGAGAGAGAGAGAGAGAGACTAAATCTGATATAGAGGGTTTTGATGATAAATTTCTTTACAGAGTGAAATACTGCATAAAATAACGTCACATTCATCGATACGAGATTACCCACAACTGAGTGACACGCAATCAACCAATCTAATTATTACTCAGACAGAACCGAACTCCATCTTCCCAGCCAATCAACTCCTCAGAAATGCAAGAGCTTGAGAATCCATGCATTTGATTGGTTCCCTTGTAAGCCAATTAGCTGTCGTCTTAGAGAGGAGGCAAGTTGTTGCTGCTGCCGAATTGATTGCTCCTTCTGCCTCTGTTTCAACTTTCATGGGCACTGGATTTGAAACACAGAGGATGCTGGTAATAGTAATAGCTCTCATACGTGTGGCTGGTGTAAATTGAATCGCTGCAATGCATTTCCAAGCCTGAGATCATTTGTGTGTTTGATGTTCATCGGGGTTGAAACAAATTACCGCAAAGATTGTTTTGAGTACTTTCCTCAAATTTCTGGAGGTGATGCACGTATTACCCCAAGCTGTAATTAAATGGAGCCATGCAAAACATTACATACTAGAGGGGAACTCAGTAGAGCCCAGATCTCCGCCGCGGTAGCTTATTTCTCGACCTTTTTCTCGACCTTAACCTTTTACCTTAACATGTATCGATTGGCGTGGATTTTCATACACTCAAATATGAACCAAGTTTGAAGTCTCAGTGACAACAATGTCCAAACTAATGGCTGATTACGTGAACTGCACATTTTGCTTTACCGTGACCTTGACCTTGACCTTCCAAAATTTAATCACTTCTAGCTTTCTACATAACAGCTAAGCCCTGCCAGTTTCATTGCTCTACGATTAAAATTATTGCCAGGAAGCTGTTCACAAACAATCAAACACACAAACAGGGTGTAAAACATAACCTCCTTCCAACATAGTTGGCGGAGGTAAAGATCACAAAGAAAACTATACATAACTATCCACAAGGAATTGAAATCTTTATTTAGCAATTTGACCTCATTAACCTCAGAAGTGGCCATGACGGTAGTTGTTCTTAAGAAAAAACACACTAATTAACATTTTCGTTTAAGCCATCAATTTTAAAATGGCAATAAGTCACACCGCTGTTCCCACCTTCCCCTACTGAGGCCTACTATATATATATATATATATATATATATATATATATATATATATATATATATATATATATATATATATATATATATATATGTATATATATATATATATATATATATATATATATATATATATATCATGCGGATGAAGTTTTTGTCAAACTTGTTTTTATATTTAAGAGAAAACTATGCAGGAAATAATTTACGAGATTCTGAAAAAGATGTAGTTTCAATAAGAATAACGGTAAAATATTAATTCTGTACTATTATTATTATTATTATTATTATTATTATTATTATGACTTGCTAAGCTACAACCCTAATTGGAAAAGCAGAATGCTAGAAGCCTGAGGGCTCCAACAGGTAAAATAACCCAGTGAGGAAAGGAAATAAGGAAATTACAAGAGAAGTAATTAACAATTAAAATCAAACATTTCAAGCACAGCAACACATCCAAAACAAATCTTTCACATATACACTATAAAAACTTTAATAAACAAGAAGAAGAGAAACATGATAGAATAGTGTGCCTGAGAGTACCCTCAAGCAAGAGAACTCTACCCCAAAACAGTGAAAGATCATGGTACAGAGGCTTTAATATTTTTGCTCGCAAGTGGTTGTATATAAGCTCGTTGTCCGTTGAATAAGCATTAGTTGCATTCACCTTGCCTCTCTGTTAGAACCTAACAGTTACGTTGCCACATTGTTGACTATCAGAGTAACTACCTCACACCGCCTTTTTTGCTCACCCATTTGCCCGCCCTACCTTGGTTACAATGCCGCCCACTGAACCTGACTGTGACACACGCTGCCTTAATGAAACTGCCACCCTTGGCCAGTGATAAAGTGTTCACCTGGTTACAGAGCACTGAAGTTCAGTTCCACATCAAGGGATGACTCGCTCAAGCAGCAAAGCAGACTATGTCCTTACAGCGATCCCCGGGGACACGTTCCCAGAAATCTCCAATAGAGTATGACGCCCTCAAAAAATACTTTTTAGAGCAGTATTAACCATTGCCAGCAGCCCGTATAGACAAGCTTTATCAGGTCTCTCAACAATTGTTTAGGACAAAAAGGCTTCACTCACCCTCAGGGAAATGACCAATATCACTCACTTGCAACCTGCTTCAAACGGCTCTCCTCGGGATGTGAACCTAATTCGTGCTCTTTGGGTATGATTCCTACCTGAACTTGTACGCACTGTCATCCCCGATGTTGATACCTTGCCCATAAAGGACCTGATGACCATGACCAAACTCGACGCCATTATGGACAACTATTTCACCACCTTCAAGATCTCCATCAACAACTTCTCTCCCGATGAAGAGGACAGCTACTCAACATCGACTGAGGCCGATATGAATGAGGTAATACACAGACGCCCACCATGCGACATGCCAGAGCAGCGACAAAGCCGTCCACCACCCATATATGACACCCGTCACTCATGTCCCAACCAAGAACCTCTCCAGCCACTTACTGATGTCTATCAGCTGCAGTTCTGCTATCACTACTCCAGATTCAGGGCTGCTGCGAAGAAATGTGTAGGCCATCGCTTATGGCGGTGGCCTCCCTTCTCACTAATCTTATCTCCTCTTTGATGCAGGTATGGCTGTGAGCAGTTATTTGTAGACACTGGTTCTCCCCGTTCCTTTCTAACAGTCACTCTCCAAGACATGTCATAGTCATTCTAAGCCTGCTGACGTCCACCTGGTAGCTGCCAACATACCTGACATCTCCACCTACAGCTATGAGACACCTACACTATTGTTTAGGAGTGCCAAATACCAATGGAAATTTCTCACTGCCAATGTAACATTGCCACTATTCAGTACAGATTTCCTTGCACATTTATACCTCTGGTTGATGTGGGGCATTGACGATTAGTCGACGCAGACTTGTACTTGTCAACTCCTTTTCAGCCAGTCCCCTCTGACCTCACATTCCCTAACATCAGCACACCCACGGAGCCCTATGCTTACTTCCTCAAGTCGTATGCGGAAGTTTTTGGTCCTTAACTTCGCCATACGCCCACGGTTCTCGCCAAGCACTGTATATATCAACATATCAAGAAGTGGGGCCCCCAGTGTTTTCCAGAGTCAGGCATCTGGTCTCAGATCGTTTGGCAGCCGCTAAACAAACGTTCGCTAAAATGGAAGAAATTGGCCTTTGCCAAAAGGCCTCAAGCCCATGGTCATCGGCCTTACATATCGTCCTGAAGAAAGATGGCTGATTGCATCCTTGTGAGGATTACATGCATCTGAACATGCAGACAGAACCAGATCACCGCCCCCCCCACACCTCCCAAACAACGCTGATGTTACCTCCTTCTTGTAAAAGGAGGCTTTCCCCATGCTTGACATCTTGAAAGGTCATTATAAGGTGCCCATGACCCGAAAAGACATTCCCAATACCACCATCACCACAGCCTTCGGTACCTTCAATTACTCCTGTTTTAGACTTCATAATTCTGGGACCACCTTTCAATGCCTCAAGGATGGCATCTTACGGGACCTTCCTTTCTGCGTATGTTATGTGGACAACATACTTTTGTTCTCTTCCTCCAAAGAGGAACACCTTTATCAACTAAGCATCATTCTGACCGCCTACAACAGAATGGCCTTGTAGTCTGGTACGACAAGTGTACCTTTGGTGTTAACGAAGTATTACTCTTAGGGCAACGCATCACTCCTAAAGGCTTCTGACCCATTCCCGAGAAGGTAGCAGCCGTTCAAAACTTTTCCACGCCCTCAACCGTCAAAGCACTGCAAGAATTCTTGGGCATGATCAACTATTATCATCGGTTCCTGCCAGCCATTACTACCACTCTTGCCCTCCTCTACGCCTCGCTCAAGGGCAATCCAAAAGACCTGAAGTGAGGTCCCCTTTAAGAAGCAGCCATCTGCAATGCAAAGAATGCTTTATTAGCCGCTGTTGATCTCACTTTTTCTGTGCCTTATGCCCCTCTCCTTTTCTCCATCGATGCTAGTGATGTCACTTTTAGTGCAGTACTTGAGCAGCTAGTCAATGGCTCGCCCCACACATTGGCCTTTATCAGTAAAAATCTATCCAAGTGGCATCTGACTACTCTACCTTCAACCACGAATTGCTGGCAGCGCATTTGATTTTCCATCATTTTCGCCACTTCTTAGAAGGTATGCCCTACGTCATTCTGGTGCATGCCCTCACTCAACAGTTCGATGCTTGTTCCGGCCATCAACGTTGACATCTCTCCACCGTGACTGATTACAACTGCACCCTTCAACATGTACCTGGGAATATGAATCCCGTTGCTGAAGCCTTGTTATGAAACACACTCACCGCCATTCAACACCTTGGCATCTAGGACATCGTGCACAGCCCTCTGCTGGGAAGACGTTGCCCTCGACGACTCCAAAGACACCCTCCACAGTAACATCAGTACTGGTAGACCACGACCATGGATAACTGCTCCTATGCGCCGATAGGTGTATGATTTCATCAATGGCCACTCACATTCCCTGGGCCGATTTACTGCACAGCTACTGAAGACGAAGTTCTTTTGGCACAGCATTACTAAAAATACTAAGGATTGAGTCCATGCCAAACTTCAAAAGTACATCTAGAGATGGACTTAAGTGTGGGCTCCTTTCCCTAACATCAGTGTCATTTTGCCACGACAATGTAATAAGCCCCCTACCATCATAAGGACATTGTTACCTGTTTATCTCTATTGACAGCTCCAATCATTGACCTCAAGCCATCTCCATGCAAAGTACAACGTCCACCTCATGTACATCTGCCTTACTCTCAGTGTGGATAGCGAGATTTGATATCCTTGAGCATATTACTTCTGACTGGGGTATCACACTTTCACCTCTCAATTGTGGACATCATCAGCAAGTCTCATGGGCATCACCCTACATCACACAAACGGCTATAACTCTGAAGCCGACGGAATGGTTGAACGCTTTCATTGCACCCTCAAAGCAGCTTTGATTGTCTGCTGCAATAATTCTAACTGGTTTACTCAGCTTCCCTGGGTCCTCCTGGGATTAAGAACCATTCCTAAGGATGTCATGGATTTCTCAGCAACTGAAATGGTGTAAGGCGACCTGCTGGTCGTCCCTGCTGAATTTTTTACGTCGACAACCTCCTCCAATAATATCCAGCACCTATGTCATGTTGTGGGAAAATTAACTCTATGCCGCCAGACTTACAAGCCCCCAGCAAAGCAGCACATACTGACAGATTTCCACAACGCATTGCACGTCTTCCTGCACAATGACGCTAGCAAGCAACAGCTAACATCCCTTTACACGGGCCTTTTCCTCGTGATCTGTCACACACCGATGGCTTTCTTAATTAACATTCATGGTAAAGAAGACTGGGTACCCATTGATTGCCTAAAACCTGCATCTCTCCTGCAAGATGACTCACTTACAGTTCACCTTGCTAAACTAGGGCGCCCTATTTCACGTGTACGTTTTTAGGGAGCTGCTCATAAGCAGCAGAGGCAAGGGACAAGGCAATATCCTAGAAATCAACCATATATACATGTGATCAGCATCCAAGCCCCCTATCCATCAAGCTAGGATTAGGGAGGGCCAGGCAATGGCTGCTGATGACTCAAGAGGTAGGCCTAGACCTGTAGGATCCCAAAAATCACTACTATACCCTGATATGACAGGCTGACAGCATAGAAACACAAAGGAGGATCAGCGTTATTGAGAGAGCAGCCTTCATTGAGCCAAAACATCATGACTTTCGGCCAAGTGTTGTCAAGAAAGAGCATTATGTTATAATAATATCAAGGCAGCTATTCTGAAACATGGAAACCCATTTATTGCTGAATGTTACAAGCTGGACAAAGTGAAAAGTCATGTTACATACCTAATGAAGATGTACTAATGATCTTGAATGCAGATGTGACTAGTCAAAGGTTGTATGAAGAGTACATGTCAGTGTGAATCAATGGATATCTCACCCTATGGGCCCAGTAAAGATAGAGAACAACAAGAGGATATCACCAAACAAGTAAACCACAGAAAATCTTTGACACAATCCTGTGTATTTAAAGGACACCAAGGATTTGCAAGACAAATTGATGGTCTTGGCCAGGTCCACCAGAGACATAAACCAGAGAGAGGCCATTGGGAACCATAAATTCACTCTGACACCAAGAGCATTCTCGCTACTGATGGTACATTCCTGACAAGCCTGGACAAATCAAAGTCGATCTACATCCTTACCAAGCTGGCAACAGCAGAAACTCCACAGGAAATTCACAAGTCAGAAGATGGGGTGAACACCACACCACAAGCTACCTCTGGTAAATGGAATGGTTCTTCTCCAGATGGCCAAGTAACCACAAACCATAGTGATAGTCAAAGATGTTAGTGAATCCATTAACCACAGGTGGATGTCCCTCACAAGAGATTATGATGAAATCATCCTTGTGTTTGGCAACATACAGGGACGATTCTCTGAAGCGTGCTACCAGGGATAAAAGAAAGCAAGGAAGAGCACAATCATAAGAGACATCCCAATGGGTAGGTTTCTTTCACAAAACAAGATGAAGGCTGACATGATCAATTACCCTAGTGTTAGTTATAGCAAACTATGACCTCATACTGAAGAACACTTCATATCCATGGCCTATGGAGTTATTATTATTATTACCATTATTATTATTTCTCGAAAGTAGACCCTCTTTCAAGCAGCTTTCATTGATAACAATAGCAACAACAACAATAATAGTAATAATATTAATGATAATAATAATAATACAATAATAATAATAATAATAATAATAATAATAATATTCATTGAAGATTATAGCTGACTCAATGGCATTAATTTTGTAGTTGAGCTTTTCAATTGTTCCAATTTCCCTTTTCTTAGCAGTACTGCATGCTGCTAGTAGCTGTGCTATGTTGGTCATCGGTAAGTAGGGGAGCAAAATACATAGAAAACATTCTAAGATTTTATTAAAAAATCACTAGAAGTAAACTTGTCAACAAGAGAGGAACAGTCAGAATAATACTCTCTACAGGGACGGGTGATTCCCACGTTGACACTAAATAGGCTGTTAACAGGTATTTGAAATGCAATTTTAAAAAAAAGAGAAAAACTCGGAGATATTTGGCCTATTACAGGATACATGAGTCGCCTGCAACGCTTCAGTTGGTGTTGTGTAGTTGTCTACTTTGTCAGGAGTTTTTGTTGATGGAGTTCTTGATAGTGGGGAAGTGGCTGTCCATGAGGGTGTTGACTCTGGTTATCAGGTCATTAATGGGCAAGGTGTTAACATTAAGAAAGGCGCCTCACACAGGTTCAGGTAGATGTACCAAAAGGGCACGAAGTAGATTCCCTTCACGAGGAAAATTGTCCGCAGCAGGCTGAAGGCGAGCAATACTGATCATTATCCTGAAGTTCGTCAATGCCTTTGGATCCCATGACAGTTGTTAAGAGAGCTGAGAAATGCTGGCTACAAGGGCAGCTGGTGATGGTGAATACTACTCTAGGAGGAGTGAGCTGAGGGCTAAACCAGTTGGAGGGGTCTGGGAAGGTGCCATCATGGGAATTGCAGCGAGGGTGTAGTCAGCTTTGGTGCTTGAGTGGGTCACGACCTTATTAAGGAACTGAATCTCAACACGGTGAAGGGCTGGATGCTGACTGTGGCAGCATGAACAAATGAGTTGGGGTCAGTGGTGCGCATTGTCAAAGCGGTAAGCTGCAAGGCGGGCTGGGTGTACGAGGAACTCCTATTTCACCAATGTGAAAGGAGCAGAGGAAGTGCTAAAGAAAATGTCAGCTCCCAAACAACTAACTCTATTTATGAGACAACACAGGTATTTATAGTCCTCCAAGGGGTTACATAAGGATGACAACTGTGTGTTTATAATCAACAGCTTTTGTTGATAAGGTTGACATTGTCATAAAAAAAATATATAACATAACAATGGAATGATAATAATTTAAATTAGCTTGTTACATTTAAAGACTTTTTTAGTGGAGTCCAATAGCGCTTGAAGTAGTAAGGACAACATTGATAGGGCATCCGTATTCATTTGTATGTGCGTTGCTTGCTGCACATATATTACGTATGAACGAGGGAGGGGCCTCTTCTCAAATCCCATGCCTAGGATGGGATTGAGGGAAATCTTTATACTGAAAACACACCTTGAATTTTAACTGAAAAGCGTGGTGAAACAAATGTTAGAATAATTTTGGATAAAATTCCGGAAATACACCAATTTATGTAGAAATAAAGAGAAAAAACAAAGACTGAGACATAGGGTAAGGGGGAGAAGCAGGCTTAGAAAAAGAAGGCAAGCATGTGATATGCATAAGTGGGGGAATCCGAGTAAAATCAGGTGGCCTCCCCTATTTGCCCTTTCTCACTGTCTTGAGTATAATGATAAATTATCATAAAATGGCCAAGTATTACAAACTTTCCAGTCAGCTAAATTGTGAATATGGGTAGATTTCGATTCTAAGTACAAATCCTGACTTCTTGTCTCCCTTTACAGCTGAATGGTCGTCAAACCTCTATTTTTATCTTTATTCGGTGCCAAGGTTCAAATCCTTGCCCAGGCAGAAATATTTATTAAAAAAAAAAAATTCCCTATTGGTCTGTCATACTGTGACAGTCTATATTTCTATTAGTCACTAAGGTTCGAATCCTTATCAAGGCAGAAGTATTTATCATGAAAAGAATTTTCGTATGGACCTCTTATTGCGTAGCAGAGTGAATTTGATATTAAAAGGTATCTATAGCCTATTCGAATATGTATATATATGTATGATATACATACAGTATATATGTGCATGTAAATATTATACACACACACACACACACATATATATATATATATATGTATATATATATATATATATATATATATATATATATATATACATATATATATCTCTTTTTTCCAACCGTTATCCCTACACTAAGGGGTCGGTTGTCTGATGTACCCTCTCCAATGCCTTCTATTAAAGACATCCTTTTCTGCCAAACTTCTTCTCTTCATATTATCCTTCACCCTATTTCACTAATAAATTCTCTGCCTCCCTCTCGTTCCCCCCCCCCCTCTCCAAACAGGTTCCTCCCAAGCCCTCCTTAATCTCTCCCCACCATCTATCCTGAACACGTGCCCACACCATCTCAGTTGTGACACTGTCACCTCTGTAATCTTTACTACTCTTGCCATTCTTCTTATTCCATTCTTTTCATATCCTTCGAGCAGTGATAGTTTCATAAGTCCTCTTTTCGTGATGTGTGATTGTGTGTGTTTGTGTGTGTGTGTGTGTGTGTGTGTATAATCTAATGCTGTAAAAATGTCACAGGCTTCCTGTATAAACATCAATCTTTCACGATTTAAAGTTTCTACGCTTACAATTGTGGAATATTTTTCTCCACGCTATTATTGTAAACCACCTGAAATAATCATGTGTTTAGAGGATAATGTAGGAGGTCATTATTTTCTAAAGAATGTTATTAATTATGGGTTATATACTTTACTTTACTTTACTTTAAAGACTGCTTTTCTGGTTCCATACAACAGGGGAACCCTACTCTCTACAGGACTTAGACCATCACTGGCATTTATTATCATTTTTAATCTTTCTTAAGCTTATATCAATGGAGACGCAAATTAGTGCCAGCAAGATAGTGCACGTTACTCGTTTGCTAGCATCATCACCCAAATTCTGGTGTGTTGCGAAATCATCCAAGTGTCCACTTTAATTAAAAAAGCAGCTGTTGTAATACTTTAAATTGTAATGAATCACCATCACATACTTTTCTGATCCACAAATCTCTCGTGCATAGTATTAATATACTTTGTTTACTGACTGATCTACGATATTATGATCTCGTGTATGCATGTTATTCTCTTCACTTTGTTTTTGTTGTCTTAATTTCACACCTGACTCATCGGAAACTCTGTCCAATTCCCTTGAAATAGTATTGAGAGGTAATATCAATGGTAATTACTAACTGAGGCATATATGACTGTCCTAAAGAGATACTAAAAGATTTAATGGAATGGAAAATAATCAGAACAAATTTGATTAAAAAAGACATTAATGAGTCAACAATCGATGAATTCGTAATTTGAGGTCACAAAATTTAATTGTGTAAAATCCATTTAAGCAATTTCTAATCAACTTTCACAGAAAAACTACATGTATAAAATTCGAAGGCTAAAGTTTCAGCTATACGAAAACTCGGTCTTGTCACAAGTATTTTGTTTTTGCAAAATATATTTAGTACATACTTGAGTTCCATCTTCGATCAGCTTAATTTTCTTTTCCTTTTTTTTTTTTTTTTTTTTTTTTTTTTTTTTTTTTTTGCTAACTTCCACAGCGAACATTCACACATGCTTGAAAGCCGATCTCAATCTTTCAAATATTTCCTTTGATTTTATCTTTCCAGCTCAATGCTGTACACACTGCTTGAATTATACATTTATATTCAAAGTTATTGCGATGGATATTAATAAATAACTAAATTTCCGGCCTCACATTAAGTTACAGTACTGCCAATATAACAAATCAGTAAAATAATTACGGTACGTTCTTATTCTAAACAAGGCTATGATTGACGCTTGTCTAAACCTTCACAATAAAATGGCTGAAAAGTAAACGATAAAAGTATCTTTTAAACTGGAGCTTTGCAATTCTTTTAGAAATTGCTTTCCTTTTGGATGGCTTACTAGAATGATAATAGTTACATGAAAATTCACTATTGTATAAACAAACTCTTTAAAATAGTTTGCGCCTTAATACTGATGATTTTCATTTCTATAATCGTGCACCTTCAACGTTAGATGTTTGTCGACATATTGGAGGGTAAGACTAATAAAGTAGACACTTTTACATTATGAAATGTTCGATTTTTTAGGAGATATCGCTAGGGCCCCTGCATGGCAAGACATGGGTGGGACCCTTTAGCCTAAATCTATTATTATGCGGTTATGTGATAAGCAAACTCACCTCAATCTCGTTAAAACTCGTTGATCTTCTTTAAGGTAGCAATACGCTGAAATTTGCCTCCTTTTTTTTAAAAAATAAATTTAAAGCACTCTCTAGGTAACCGAGAACAAATGTGATTTTACTAGTCAAATTTGATATTTCACTGTGTTTGGAAATTAACACAAAACAGCTTGCATAAGAAGTAAAGAAGGAGTAAATGAAGACATATATGACCGATATGGAAAAAAAAATATTACAAGTTAAAACATAAACATGAAATGACTCAAACAATGTATCTCTATTTAGGATACAAAATATTAGTCGTAAATCTTCATCATTCCATGTAATTTTTTATGGAAATATCATAGCATTATTTTTCATTGCAATTCTTTGTGTGACCCGAAACTGAAGACTGGAAATGAAAAGGGACTTTTGGTTATTCACCGCTATCAAAACTTTATCATTATCCTTTTTTCATAAAAGTTCATAAAAATAAGATACTAATCAATGGTAGGAAGTACCAGATACATAATACCATTTCATAACGGGTTCGAGCTGTTTGTAGTTCCAGATATCTTGACGTTCAGAATATCTGTTTACCCAAAAATACTTTGGAAAGCCCTTACAAAATGATAGGGATATAACTTTAACTATAATAAACAACCCAATGATAACTATAATAGATCCAGTAATATCTTTAAAAAAATGCCAAGAGTTGTCAATGCTGACAGTTTTCTGGTATAATAAAACAATTGCCGAAAAAATAAAACTGAACCAATTATATGTTGGCATTACTCATAAAAACCTCCTCTCGGGGTCCCCAATCCTATTCAAAATGTATTCTGTAAACATACTAAAAAACATTAAAAGTAAATGGCTAAAAAAAACTTTAAGATTCAGATCTACAAATTAAGGAAGAGCCTCTTGAACAAGTTCAACATCTGAATTATAAAGTAAAAAATGACAGAGATAGCATGCTATGCGGAATGAAAAAAGAAGCTCCTTTAAACTCATTTCCCATTACTATATATTGCACGATAAAGGTTGTGCAATTTAATCTTATTGAAGAAAACAAATGAGTCCTACAAAATGGATACAGTAGGAATAAAATAGAAACAGAGAAATTCTGAAATGAAAGTGTTTCATTCAAGTTCTTATCGGCTGCATATATATCAAGGTGATTTTGCACGATTTCCTACTCGGATTTTTGCAAATAAAACAATGCTGAAAGAAAACATAACTTAGGAAATAAAGCTCTTAAATTTTGCATCTATAATAATAATAATCATTTTCAGTTCGTTTCTACGCGACTATATTGAACATACTCTAGGAATATACAATTTAGGAAAATAAATTTCTTTAAGGTAGTACACTTTAAATGTTTCCAAATAATCACAGTTGTTTATGTGGATAATTTTCAAGTTATTCCAGGCTGACACACCTATGGTAAATAATCCGAAAGATTTACGTTAAACGCCAAGGAATAATGACAAATTAGTACTATATATAAAGTATTGTGACAATATATATATATATATATATATATATATATATATATATATATATATATATATATATATATATACATATATATATATATATATATATATATATATATATATATATTATAATTATGTATATATACATTTATATATAAACATATATATATATATATATATATATATATGTGTGTGTGTGTGTGTGTATAATACATACATACACACATATATATACACACCGTATATATGTGTATAATATATATATATATATATATATATATATATATATATATATATATATATATATATATATATACAGTATATACTGTATATGTGTGTATAATGCAGTATTTATATATATATATATATATATATATATATATATATATATATAGACCTGAAAAAATACCACCCAATAAGTTTTCTCTCCACAATATATAAAATATTTACAAAGATCACATTATGCCGAATAGATAGACAGTTAGACTTTAATAAAACAAGAGAGCAGGCAGACTTTAGAAGTGGGTATTCAGCAACTCACTGTATCTATGTAATTATCCAGCGAATGGAAAAATCAACGGGTATGACAAACCACTATTTATGGCATTTATAGCCTATGAGAAAACTTTTAATTCTGTCAAAAATTCAGCTGTAATGAAAACCCTTCAAAAACAAGAAATAGATGAATCTTCTGCTAGCATATTTGAAGTTAGACAGGGAGACCCTATCTCTCCTAAATTATTCGCAGTATGTCTAGAAGAAATGTTTAGGAATTTAGATTGGGAAAATGTAAGTATTAATATTAATGGGGAATACCTTAACACCTAAGGTTTGCAGATGATACAATTGCCCTTTAGTGAGTTATGGGAAGAATTACAAAAGATGATAGAAGATTTGAATAGAGAAAGCAGAAATGTAGGACGGAATTCTATTAAGAGTAAAACTAAGATAAGGTTCAGAGAAAATGCAGAGAGACAACAATTAAGAGTTATGAACGAACCTAAAGACTACTAGAGATTCTTAATGAATATACGTACTTAGGACAATCATGGGATGGAGAGCTTCTGGTAAACAAAATGAGATTATGAAAATTAAAATACCACATTCTCTAAAAAGAAAATGATTTAATCAGATGGTACTACCAGTTCTAACTTGTGCATCAGAAACTTGGAGCCTTACAAAAGCCTTAGAACATAAGCTAGTTAAAACTTAAAGAGCCATGGAAGGAATAATTGTGGGAATAACACTAAGAGACAGAAAATGAGCAATATGGTTAAGACAGCAAACTATAGTAGAGAATATGCTAACAACATGTAAGAAAAAGAAAGGGGCATGGGCAGAACACATAATGAGAATGAAAAATAATAGATGGACAGAATGGGTCCCTAAAAATTGCAAAAGAAGCAGGAGAAGGAAGAGAAATAGATGGAATGAGGAACTAAGAAAGTTTGCGGGTGTGGACTGGCATAGAAAGACCATAAACAGACGCAAGTGGAAGGACATGTCTGAAGCCCTTGCTCAGCGGTGGACTAGTAACGGCTGATATATATATATATATATATATATATATATATATATATATATATATATATATATATATATATATGTATATATATATATATATATATATATATATATATATATACATATATATATATATATATATATATATGTATATATATATAGATATATATATACATATATACATATATATATATATATATATCATATATACATATATATATATATATATATATATATATATATATATATATATATATATATATATATACTGCTTTCATTTAATTTAACGACGACTTCAGCTACACTATAATTATTATTTTCTTTAACACCAAACCGGACGAGCAATGCTCAAAATAGAACAGTATATAAGTTCTTAGGTAATAAGATATATTTGCTGAATAGATTATGATACAGGTATCATCATAGTAAAAATAGGTAAACACATTTATTCACAAATATATACACCCATGTTTGTTTAGAAGTACATATTGTATTATTGTACAATAGCAATATTTTATATATATTTTAGATGAATTTACTGAGGATATCCTCTTTCGATATATAATTTCAGTACCAACTGCAAGTAAATTTTCAGAATAATGGTCAAGTTATATTTTTCGACAATATAATACAATTCAAGATGATTTCTTTTGTCTCTCTGTGGATGATATAAACTTACGGTTTTTCATAACTCGAGCGGTCTAAATAAAAGGCAGCAAACCATTAATGGCCAATAAAAGACCACTCCTCTCTCTCTCTCTCTCTCTCTCTCTCTCTCTCTCTCTCTCTCT
Source organism: Palaemon carinicauda (assembly GCF_036898095.1). Taxonomy (NCBI): domain Eukaryota; kingdom Metazoa; phylum Arthropoda; class Malacostraca; order Decapoda; family Palaemonidae; genus Palaemon; species Palaemon carinicauda. The sequence goes on along the minus strand of NC_090726.1, from coordinate 87,328,692 downwards.
CTCTCTCTCTCTCTCTCTCTCAGATGTCAGGATGCCTGAAAACTTTAAATTAATCTCTCTCTCTCTCTCTCTCTCTCTCTCTCTCTCTCTCTCTCTCTCTCTCTCTCTCTCATGAACACCCTTGTATTTATTTGTCAATGCAGCCCATTGCTCTAATTTCTGAAAGTGCAAAACCTATATTATATTCCGATGAGGTTTCTCTCACCATCTCCTTTATAACCCCTAACAGTCTGTCTCCTTCTAGGAATTAGTTTTTGTTCTGCGTATCAGAGATTCAATTCTGCAATTCCTCTCTGCCTTCGTCTCCTAGGTATCTTGTACCAGTAACTAAATTTATCAACTTTAATCTCATGAGAATGTTGAAATTTTCAATTTTGAAGTATCAGAGATTTTCGTTCAATCGTATCTCTCCAGTTATCCAATTCAATTTGACAATTAGAAGCCTACGTTATATATTTCTCAATCGTTGATATTTTGGGATCTGAAGCTCCTGGAAAAATATAATACAAAAATTACAATACAAATATTGAAATATATACTTTTGAGAAAGTCAAGTTTGAAATACAGCTTCTGAAAGAAGTAGATGCGATGCAGTACTTCAATAACATTTTAAACTTCCTTTTTTATTTCTTTATTTTCTAACATTCAATTCGATTCTCTGGAGTAAAATGAGGCCGAGCTGATTATCTTTAATCCTAAAATTTGCTATTACACAGATAGTTATTTAGTTATGATCACGTTGTATAAAATAACGCAGCCTCTCCAGAATAAAACCAGTAAAACATCCTCTTAGCTATTTACGATAGTAATTACTGGGAATTATCTTTTTTTTATTTGCAAAGCTTTACGATTTCTTTGTCTCTTGTTTGAGCAATATTCTAAACAGTCTTCTTCCTATACTTTACTTTAGAGCTAAAATCTATGACACTTTCACCTTAGGTTGTTTGGACTCTTCTTTATACTCAGAAAAGATCATTCAAATGTTCTTATTTTTTTATGTCTTCTTAAGTAGTGTTATCTTCCGATCTTAAAAAGAAAAAAATCAGAAAAAGTACAAAATTATACATATCCTCGATGACAACCCATATGTAAAATACGCTTGAAATAAAGAGATATAACATATTGAAATTTAGCTTTGGTTCTTTGTATCACTCCTTATGATTTCTGAATATATCCAGAAAAAAATAGTTTAAAGAAGCAATTTAATCAAAAGTTTAGACAATCTGGTGTTTGACGAATTCACTAGAGGAATTATTTAGTTAGCACATATGATGTCATTCAGTCCTTAACTTTATATTTTGTAAAACATTTACTGAGTTTGAATTTATCATTTATGAATGCAACGAAATTTTAAGAAAATATAAATTTAAATGAGCTTAACCGCATATAATCTAAGGGTATTGCTCAGTAAAAAAAATCACATATTTAGCTAACCCATTTCTTATTGTCTGCGTATGTGTGTATTTATAGGAATACACACACACGCATAAACATACACACACACATATATATGTGTATATATATATATATATATATATATATATATACTGTATATATACATATACCCTTACCTTTTTTGCGGTGATGGTTCCTAGTACTTATCAGATAAGGTTGGAAGCCCCATCATTAATTTCCTGGCTAATGGATTTTTATATCTCATTAATATTTCAGCATAATTTTGTGACTGACAAGTTGCACTAATTTTAGTTTATGTTGCCCTTTTCCACGAGATTGATATTTCTTTGCTTTATTATATTGTTTTGTGTAATTTTACCAAGATATGAAAATGTTAAGTGAATAGAACAATAATTTTTTTTCTATTTCAAGGAGGGTGAATCACGTCACCTGAGAGGCATAAAATACGTAAAAATAATAATCATTAACAAGATTATTACTATTATTATCATCATAATCATCACCATTAATATTACAGTACTGAAAATATCGTTAATTATTGTTGCAAACATCTTGATAATAATAATAATAATAATAATAATAATAATTATAATAATTATAATAATAATTATAATAACCCAAGTTTATGCTCAATGACACTTTCAGTGAAGGACCTTTCAATAAAAAGCACTCTTTCTCATACATAGATGAAAATCTCCGCCACCCATTTTTATTGTCCTCCAGAGACTAGTATGTATGTATTATCATTATAACGGTATAATCCGAACTACAGTATTTAAAGTTTCAACATAAAAACTAAGCAAAGCCGATAGAGACATAATGAATAAACTATAAATGAAAAATAATAATAAAAAATATATTATATAAATTTAACCAGTAACAGTTAAATACATAAACCGTATATAGACTATGAAATGAGACTTATGTCAACCAGTTAAGACAGAAAACCATTGGTAACAAGTTTCAACTTTTGAAGTTCCACCATTTCAACTAACTGATTATGAAGATCTCATCACAGCTGGAATAAAACATCTAGAATACTGTTTAGCGTTGAGCCTTGTGAGGAAAAGGCAAGGCAGTTATAATTAACTGCATGCCTAGTAATACGCACGAGATGGTACAATCTGGGAAGATTCGAGTCCAAAGGATGGTCAGAATTATGAAAAATGTTATGCAACATGCACCAAGAACTAACTAAACGACCATGCCAGATATTAATTTCCAGATCAAGGATTACGATTTTAATAGATAGACAGTTTCTATCTAACAAATAAAGATGAGAGTCAGCAGCTGAAGACCGAGCAGGATAAAAATACTGAAAACATGACAAAATGAAAGAATTCCCAAATTTTTTTTAGGATAGATTAATCACCAAAAATCATAACAAAACTTTATATGCCAATCTTTTGTGTAATTGAAGATGAAATAAACCAGATGCGCTTCTCAAAATTAAGCTTGCAATAGATAAAAAAACCACAATCAAAATTTCTAATGAATATTATACTTGAAGAAAAATATTGAGGAACCACTGTCATTTACATACTTACAGCTTTACTTTGAGTTTTGTTAGGGTTCAACATCATCCCCCTAATTTGCACCATGCACCAATGTTACCTAGATCTCTATTGAAGGATTCAGCAATCACAGGTCTACATTCAGGGAATGAAATTGATGTAAAGAGAGCAGAATCCTCTGCATATACTAGAAGCTTGTTTCTAAGGCCAAACCACATATACGAACTGTATATGATATGAAAAATAATGGGTTGTGAACACTATCTTCAGGAAAACCAAACATTAGATTCCTATTATATTGCCCCTATGGTACCGAATGAAAATTAATCTTTGTACTATATTTCTTAAAAAATCAATAATACTGCTGAGGAAAGACCTGCTGTCGACTGTTTCAGTTTGAGGACAAGGAACTCATGAATAACACAGTCAAAAGGGGGACTATAACCAAGGCCAATCATAAAACTTCTAGAACGCAGTCAAGGGATTTCTGTATAGCATTGCAAATTATAAGAAGCGCATCACATGAGAGAAATGATTTACAGTTGACTTTTCGCAACCAGTTCGACTACCACAAAATACTGCATGTACTCGCGAAGAGCATCTCTGATGTTAATCAAGAATTTAATTTCTCTGAAAGGTAAGATATATTTTGGGATCCCCTTTTCCAGTAACCACATATTCATCAAGTGATTATAGTGATATCAGTGAGTGCGATAGATTCAATTATGTCTTTGTAAGAACGTAATTTATAAGGTTGCTAAGTAAAAAATATCACAAATTATATCGGCCAGCGTCGTGCTTTTATTCGTGAGACTAACGACCCAAGTAATTAGAATTATCCATTGCTTACCAAATACTGAAGTACGAGCCATTGTTTTGCAAGTCTGATTACTAGAAGCTTATATATAATGAGAGCATAAATCTTGTTTTGCAGGACTAATTTCGAAAAAGTAGATTTCAAAATAAACTTGTAGTATGGATAAATAATCTAAAAGAGATTGCTCGCTCACTCACAAATCCCATATTATCCTGTTGCTTACACAATGATGCATCCACATTTGCAAGCGAAGCGATATTCTATGTGCAAAGCCTCACCTGCAAATTGCGTCGTCGTTCATGGTAAATGGAGGGTTTTGCTTACAGTGAAAATTATGAATTTGCTTTTGCAAATTAACTTGAATTACAAACATCTCATCATCAAATAGTACATACACACTGACCTTTAAACTGGAAGAATACAGACGCCGTATAGTAATAATAAAACTTTGGTAATGCAAGAGCTTAACGGGAGTCTCTCTCTCTCTCTCTCTCTCTCTCTCTCTCTCTCTCTCTCCAGCAAATTTTCTATCCAATCAATAGCTGGCCACTCAGTAGATCAGCTCCGCCCACCAAGTATTTATAACTTGAGGGCTTATGGCTAAATATATCACATAAACAGCCCAGTGCACCCGCCATTAGGCGCTCTAATAGATAAGTGCATTTATTTTGACGTATAACGACCAAAATAGCACAAAGAGACAGGGAAATAATGAAGTATTTTTTGTAAAGTAAAAAGGGTCCCGACTTTTGATATATTGACCTTGCATGAATTAACTATGCTCTGTATACAAACGGATATGTGTCTAAACATTCTTGAATGTATATTCACTTACATGCACAGGCACTTCTGGGACGAATGCATAACTCTTTGCATCGTAGTGTTTTATGTATATGAATAAACTACTTGATTACGTGCTGATTAGTGACCGGTAGCATTCTCGTTTTTCTTCTATTAAAAAAAAAAAAAACAATAAAAAGGCATTGCAGGAAAACCTTTATATACGAAGTTAATATTCCTTGTTTCTATAAATCATCCAATGAATTTCAGTTCTTACCGTCGGGACTACTGCCTTTAAGTAAAAGAGTACAATTAAAGAAGAAAAGGATCATTACTTGATCAAAGATAGTTCAAAAGAAACTAACAAAACTGTCTCTTGACTACAGGAACTGAAATCAAGCTAAAAATTAAGTCAATTTAACGTAAGTAACAACACGCTTACAATAGATAAGGTGAATAAATACTCGCTACATAAGAATGATGACAAATCTCTGAATGATATTATCGCTAAATCACAGAAAAACATAAAATAAATCTTGAGTCTAGAGCAAAACAAGAAGAGAGAGAAGAAGACTGGACAAGAAGACATACTTACCTGGCCAACATCAAAACATTATCTGTTGGAAAGACATTTTCATCTGCTCCAACAACATTATGTGGAAAATTGTTATCTTTAAAACAGTATAGCTTGCACACTAATAATTTTTTTTGTGGAACTGATTTTTTTTTTTTTTTTTAAAGTCACCGCCAATATTATGCGGGAACCTTTTAATTTAGTCCCATGAGGATCCTTGGGTGCAAATAACTGACCTTTCTTAGAGTATCATTACCGTCAGCACCCTTTATACATATACCAAGAAGACATTTCGTTAAATAAAGTCCGCTGAAGTATCGGTGCTTACATTCCGGTATGGGATGTGGTTATTGTTATTTGTATGTTATTACAAAAACCAAATAGATCACGTAATTATTAATAAAGAGAGAAGGAGGACTCTGAGAAATGTAAAAAGTTTTAGAGGTGCAGATATTGGTAGTGATCACCAGCTCCTCATTGCCACACTGAAATTAAAACTGAAAGCACCCAACAGAAATGTTGATAGAATAAGCTACCTGGGTTTTATAAAGATTAGCTTTTAGAAGATTAACATAGAGAAACAATTGCAAATGAGTGCAGGAATCGATTTGCAGTCTTAGAGAATTAAAGAGACGAAGAACAGACAATTGATGAAGAATTATGTGATATTAAGAACATATATCATTCAGTTGGTAGTGAAGTTTTGACACACGCAGTTACAAGCAGAAAACCATGGATGTCAAATAATACTTGGAATACTGTAAAAAGAAGACAGAAATTCATTGTTGAAAGTTTTCGAGGAAGTCATGAAGACTACAAGGTAGAGCATGCTAAATATTCTAGTATTAACAGTGAGGTCAAAAGGAAAACCAGGAATGACTGGAGAGAATATTTTTACAGAAAAGCAGATGAGGCTGACAAAGCTATGAATTCAGGGAGTGGCTATGATGTAAGAATCGCTCATATAATTATTAATGAAATGTCTACAAGGGAAAGAAGAAGAATATATCCATAAAAAGAGAGATGTATCTGTTATAACAACAGATGATGAAAAAAGACAACGTTGGATGGAACACTTTAGTGAGGTTATGAATAGGAGATATGAAGGGAATAATTTGATTGATATACCTGAAGCCCCTGGATACGATGAAATAACTGCTGAGATGATATTGGCCGAAAATGAAGACCCCCGAATCATTAGAAGATTATTTTGTAGAATGTGGCGTGAAGAGGCAAGACCTGATGAATTGGAGTTAGGAGTGCTGGAGAAAATCGCCTCCGAAAAAGGGAGATCTGACTAATTGCAATAAATACAAAGGCATCACACTTACGTCAGTTGTCATGAAAATATTTAGTGTGCTTATTCTAAAGAGAATAGAGAGAAAGATTTATGAAAAGCTGAGAGATGAACAAGAGGTTGTGCTGACCAAATTTTCATTTTATGACATGTTGTACAGCAATGTGTAAAATATGGAAATCCATTTTTGATGACATTTGTGGAGTATGAAAAAGCCTTTGATAGTGTGCTCCGGCCAATTTTGTAGATAGATCAACGTTATTATGGAGTTCTTCTTGAATATGTAAATTTGATTAAGTCTGTTAATGAGCATAGCAAGTGCAAAGTTAATGTCAGTGGAGTCCTATCAAATGAATTTCCCGTGAACAGCCGAGTACTCCAAGGAAATGTGTTGTCACCTATGTGACTCCAGGGCGAAAACATAACCTCCCAACTTCGTTTGCGGAAGTAACTATAAGAGAGATTACTCAAGTGCCATAGGTGGATGAGATCATGGTGAGGGGTAGCTGGAGATGGTATGGGTACTAGAAGAGTTGGATGACCCAGGCCTACATGGCTGAGGACTAAGAAGCGTGAAGTAGATGATGAATGGAGACGTATTGAAATAAAAGCTCAAGATAGAGACGACTGGAGAAATCTAACCGAAATCCCTTTGCGTCAATAGAGCTATTATTAACAATAATATAAATTGCAAAACCTGTAAATGTACATTTCTTAACAAGAGAGAAAAAAATGCTAATAATTTTCACTTATATGATGAAATGAGGGTTTTGAATCCAAGATTCTAAGATTTTTCTATTTTCGGACTCACTCAATGTTCTCATGGTTTGTAGGTTTTTTATCACTGAGCTTTCATCGGTTAGACTCATTTTAGCACGATTGTCATATTACCTTAGTTTTATTTATATAGATTGGCTTCTTGGTGAATGTGTTTTTCTCTAATACCACATTACCATAGTATTTTCGCAATTGTAATAGTAAAATTCTATCGATTCAATACCTATTCTCTCGAATGTCACATTTCCAATGATCCGTGTTTTGCTTAAATTCCTCGTGTCTTTTATTGTAATTGTTTAACGAATTTATGCAAGGTGTTCATCGTATTCATTTTCAAAAATCTAATTCGTTTATTTTACTAAATCAAGTTTCATGTGGCGGAATGTCATCTTGATAAGCTTCGAGTTTAATGGATTCAGTGGTGCAAAGAAAATATGAAAAGCAGGAAAGCAGGTAAATAGATGTTTTGATTAAATATATTAAGAATTTAGAGAAAAAAATTGTTAACTTATTGGATACACTATAGATTTCTAAATTAAAATGTCACAAAACACAACTTTTTTAATGATTCAAATCTTTGAAGGAAATTATGTGATAAACCAAAATTACTTATGACAGTACATGTTGCAAGTAGGTCAGACAGGTTAAGGTAGTTAAAAGTCTGAGAAGAAACTTTAACATTTACATTTCCTTGATACTCTGCAAACGGTAAAGAGGGAGAATAGGTAACTTAAGCAGGCATTCCAGCCTTTGATGATAATGAGAGAGAGAGAGAGAGAGAGAGAGAGAGAGAGAGAGAGTTAATTTTAAGATTTTGTTCCTAGTGAACAGTAAATTTTGGGGTTTGTAACTCCCCTTGTATATACAACAAGATTTTTTTTTTTTATCAGGCGATCTATTTATCTACATTCATTATACCCATAGGTACATCCATCCATTGATACCCTACATTAAGGCATTGTGAGTAAATGCACGCTATTGCTTTTTCATGAATAGTTTATTATTATTATTATTATTATTATTATTATTATTATTATTATTATTATTATTATAGAAGGACATGGCTGGGGCCTTTGTCCTACCATGGACTAGCGACGGATGGTGATGATGGTGATGTGTATCTTTCTATTTATATATCTATCTACAGTATGTACATGTGTGTATGCAAGTAAGTGGATGTGTGAATTTTGTTTGTTTTTCAAATTCCTAAAATATACAAGTAAATTCAGATTAAGAATGCATATTTACAATCTCTTTTGTTCAAATTCATGAATAAAAAACTAATAAATAATTTTGTTTTTCATTATTATGAGACTAAAGTTATAAGTTAGGATACAACACATTACGAAATCTAATGTTTAACATCGTTATCGTTTTTCAGCTATGTATCCCTATGATTATTAAAATTTAATTTTTCATATAATTTCGTTAAGAGAACACTAGAGGGACTTTTTATAGGAAAGGTAAAACATTGCAACATTGGCTACTTTTCTCTCTTTCTCTGTCTCTCCATAGGTTCTTATCGAATCTGTAAATGATTCTACCCTACTATGCTGTCAGCCTTTTTAGATATTCATAAAAAAATGCCCGCGCAATTACAACGTGGTTGAGACAGGTCTTTTTTTCCCAACATTTTCTGTTATACAAATTTCCTTATAATACCGAAAATTTTCGTAAGGGTACCAACTGGTGCAATCCTATTCACATAATTTGTAAGACTTTCATACTAAGAAAAAAATTTTTTAAAGAGAAAACTGAAAACAAACCATGTTTTATTGTTTGTTTATTATGTAGAATTCATCATAGATATTTCTTTAACAGATGACCTGCACACCATTTATTGCTTAGAAGACCGCCTTTTGTTTTTCTCATTTACCAGCAGATCTTGACTGGTAAAAACCAGTAATCGAAAAATCCCTCAAGGTTTCCAATACTTCTAGGTTTACCTGTCAAAAACAATATCTTATCTCTTCTATCCTGACGTAAATTAATAATTGCCTTTCAAGAGATTATTCATGACTATAATCGGTGGGTATTACCAGTTCAAATTATTAATCTTGGCTTTCAGCTTTAATCAAGCATAGATTTCACTGACCGATGTGGTGACAAAAATCCCCTTTAACAAAATAACTCCCAGTAGTTTTTCTACAAGTGCTCTTTGTAAACGTAATGTGTTAATTTTCCTCCTATACTTTGTTGCAGTGTATAACAGTCCCTTATCTTTATCTTGTATAAATGTATATATATAGTCTACGTATAAATTTCCAAATTATATTTCGCAGTTTTCAATTGATTAATTTCTTTTGTTCGAGTGTCATCGCGTTATCATTTACACGCCACTAAATTCATAAACTTCTGTATATCCTTTCAACATTAAAGTGACATTGTTATTGATTTCCGTTGTAAAAATATTCATTGTATTTTCTATAAGCTAAATTTAAAGGTATTAAATTACAAATAGTTTAATCCAGCGAAGATCTGAGAGCGGAGTCTGGTCCGGTTGTCGTTTATATAAGTCATAATGTATCCTTACGGGGATAAAAGACCTTCAGTAGTTCTCCTGCGCAGAGGTTTAGGTTCAAACCAGTTAAGTGATCAGCGTGCAAAAGCTGTTGGCGATTAGTATTATTCCTCTAAATGTACAGAAAAGTGAACATCATTATTTTATACTGTAGTATTTCAATTTAACGTCTCAAAATAAGCACAATGGTTAAATAGGCAACTTAAACGTATTACAAAAATCACCAAAGTCAACCGTTTTTATGGCAGAAATGCACAAAGAAAATATAAGCGCGCATCGAAACAACTGTAACAATTCGGGAAAAAAATCTACACCTCAGATACAGTTTATGGTCTCTTGCGTTTGGCAGAATTATTCTAATATCCTAACATTTTAGAGTTATGAAGTAAAATTCCGCAAGCTTTATAAACAGCAGTTAACCATATATTAAATTTCCCACATTTCAAATCAATCAAATAGACGAATATATATGAAATATATAACCTATGAAATGCAATGCTCCAGTACATCCTGGAACCGGGATAAACTGTCATTAAAGAGTGCAAAAATAAATACATTTCCTATACAAGTATTTTCTCTCTCTCTCTCTCTCTCTCTCTCTCTCTCTCTCTCTCTCTCGCGCGCGCGCGCGCGCACACACACACACATATTTACGTGGGGGCGCTAACCGCTAATAAGCCAAAGCCATCATTATGATGTAAATAAAATTTATCAACGTAAAACGGGAGAAGCTAATATATTTTTATCGTATCTAAATATTTATGCATACAACCTTATTGAACTCTGCAAATACATGTATGTAAACACCCAAGAGAGAGAGAGAGAGAGAGAGAGAGAGAGAGAGAGAGAGAGAGAGAGAGAGGATTTGGGTTGATGAAACTTGAACTGTATAACCTGACGTTGGGGCCTGTGAGTTCATTCAGCACCCAAACAACTGTAGGAAAACTCCAGTTTCACTGTGAAGTAAAAGTTAAGAGCTTGGAACGCATGATGGAAGAGAGGGAACGGGGATGGAGCTACAATGGAACGACAGAAAGACCAGTGCAGATTAAGGTCGAAGAAACGCTGCCAAAAGTCCCCTAAGTGACGCCTACAGCACACCGATTGAGGAGCACTGACGGCACTATACCACTAACGAGAGAGAGAGAGAGAGAGAGAGAGAGAGAGAGAGAGAGAGAGAGAGAGAATTAACGATGCCAGTTTCCCCAAGTCCCGTCCACTTTCAACTCCCTCCCCTTTCCTCTATTAAAAATAAAAGTGTCGAGAGAGTAAAACGGAAATAAAGCAATTTCAATTTGGATGTCGTTAGTTATGCATATTTCATATGACCTCGTATTACCAAGGGTTCCAAAAGACTCTCTCTCTCTCTCTCTCTCTCTCTCTCTCTCTCTCTCTCTCTCTCTCTCTCGTTAAAGGGACGAAAGAACAATTGCATTGCTGTGAAATGTAAAGGCAGGTTTATGGATTTTTTTCTTTTCGAGCGTACGTCTTTCTTACATGTTCGTTGGTTGTATCTTCCGCTCCGTCAGCAGAATGAAGGGAAAAAATGAACTACGCTTCCATTTGAGGTTGATTTAAAGAATTCATTTATTTATTGATATGTATTTAAACACGTCCTTCCTTAAATCTCTCTCTCTCTCTCTCTCTCTCTCTCTCTCCAACACACATATACAAACACTTTTCCTCCATTTTCTGAAGTTCTCAGAAATGGTAATCGACGGTTAGTTACCGCAGTTGCAAAGAAATCTGCGTCTCGTTGTAAAGGTTTTGATACCTTCGCATTTATGACAATGGAGGGAGGAAGAGATGGAAGTTGTCGAAGTTTTATTCCAGTCTAACTGTTCCCAAGCTCACCTCTCTCTCTCTCTCTCTCTCTCTCTCTCTCTCTCTCTCTGTGACATGGTGGTAAGGCGTACTCAGCTAGCAATCTTAAAGACCAACATTTGATTCTCGAACTTGACTGGGCGGAACGATGTGCATGTTTCCTAACACCCAAAAGAGCCTCTTTTCACTTGAAATGGAAGAGTTCGATACATGGTTGTTAAGTTGACCGTTTCAGATCGGAGCTATGCTGGAGAAAGAACACAGAAAAGACAATGGACGCGAACGTTCATCGTTCCATCAATAATGCATACCATCGAAATGGGAAGGCATCGACGAGATGATAATATATTAATAGTTCAACCATGGTGAATTACTCGTAAGACATTTATTTATTAACATACCATTCTCTCTCTCTCTCTCTCTCTCTCTCTCTCTCTCTCTCTCTCTCTCTCTCTCTCAACTTTATCTATACACATTTCATCACGAAAAAAGGCTAAATATATGATTTGAAAAAGACAAAAAATTAATTAACGTTGAATGCACCTAATTATTCTATAAGATTACCAGAATCAGTGTCCATGAGGGAGGAAGAGTTAAGGGGTAGAACTGGGCAAAACTTTTACACCCTCGAGATAATGATAGATATTTCCTCTTAATTCTAAGGTTCAACACGGGAATCACTAAAAAAAAAGGGTAATTGTTATATCTTGGTGATATGACAATTGCTGCCCATCGACCTGCGGATAGAAACAAAAAACTCGAGAGGTAATTTTCATGGATAAAGAAAAAAAAAATGATACAAATTACAGTATTCATCTCTTAACCACCGTTTAAATTGGTAACCAATTTAACGTCATATCGAAATGGACATTTCATAAGAATTTGAAGTATACTAGCTACGATTAATGATACATGACAATTGATTACAAAGAAAGATTTCCTTCTTGGTTTGTCCAAGGAGTGTATTGCCAATGAGTGAACGACTGTCAGTAGCCCATCAATGCTAGCTCGACGAGTTGCCATTAATTTGTCAACGAATATTCTGTCAACGACATTGACAGTTGACTGAGTAGCCTTTCAATAGTAGTTAATAATCAAGAGTTGCTAATTTTCACGATTGTCTAATGGCTCACATTACTCAATTAACCAGCAAGAAGTATTTTAAGCTAATGAAAACTTCATAATTCCCTTCAAGGAAAGTAATAGTATTCCCATTTAAAATAAAACATGATGTTTCTTTAAAGATTACAATTTTTCTTTGAGTAGCTCAAATAGTCTACTCCATACTAAGATTTGCCGTCGTCCACCTCGGGCCAACTTCCTTCCTCTCTGGCACATATGCAGTAAGAATATTGAATTTCGAGAGGGTACCTATCGCCCATTTAGTTCTAAGGCCCACTGTAACTTCCTGATTAGGAAGATCATTCCACATTCTCATCACAGCTGGAATAAAACTTGAATAATGTGTAATGTTGAGCCTTAGGATGGAGGCCAGACTGCTAGAATTAACTGCATACCTAGTACTATATACATACAGGATGATACAGTTTGCCTAGATATGAAGGCAAAGGATGGTCAGAAATGTGAAAAATCTTATACAACATGCATAAACAAATGGCTGAACAACAGTGCCAGAGATTAATATGAAGATCAGGAATAAGAAATATAATAGACAGCAAATCTTTGTCCAACAAATTAAAAAGTCAGCAACTGAAGACCAGATACGAAACCAATAATCGAGACATGGTAGAATGAAATAATTAGAATATTTCTTCGGAATAGATTAATTAACGAAAATCTTTAAAGACTTTCTCAATAAGGCAATTTTTGGGCAATTGAAGAAGAAACTAACCGCATGTGTTTCTTATAAGTAAATTTGCAATCAAGAATAACATAATTTTCTTAAAAGATTTGTACATAGTTAAAGAAACATTGTTAATGCAGAGATCTGGATGTTGACGACCCACTGACCTCGACCTACTTACAATCATTCTTTGAGTTTTGTTAAGGTTCAACTGGTTGTCCCATAATTTGCACCATAAATTTAAATTTACATAGTCTATCACAGGATTCAGCAACCCCAGAACTACAATTAAGAGATAAAATTGATGCAAAGAGAGTAGCATCATCTGTGTATGCAACAAGCTTGTTACCTATGCCAAATCCCATATCATGGGTATATAGTATGAAAAGTAATGGGCCAAAAACACTGCGCTGACAACCACCAGATATCACATTCCTATACTCACTATGGTGCCCATCAACAACTCTTTTGTATCTATTACTTAGAAAAGATCAAACCACTCCTAACTGTTCGAGTTTGAAAACAACGGTCTCATGATTATCACGGGCAAGGCAAACAATAAAGTAAACAGTAAGACTTTGACCATTCAGCCGTAAAGACAACACCGAGATTACCAAACAATTCTTCTTCGCTCAAGGGGTTAACTACGGGTCTGTAATTGTTCAGTGGCTACTTTCCTCTTGATAAGGTTAAAAGAGACCCTTTAGTTATGGTAAGCAGCTCCTCTAAGAGAACACACCAAAATCAAACCATCGCTCTCTAGTCTCGGATAGTTTCATAGCCTTTGTACCATGGTCTTCCACTATTTTAGAAAGAGTTCTCTTGCTTGAGAGTACACTCGGGAACACTATTGTATCGTACATCTCTTACTGTTTATTTTTTCCATTTTTTTTTAATTTTGATAGTTTATATATGAAAGAACTACTTTAATGTTACTGTCCATAAATTATCTTATTTTAGCTGTTCATTACTCCTCTTTTGATTTATTTCCTTATTTCCTCCCCTCACTGGGCTATTTTTCTCTGCTTTTTCAACTAGGGTTGTAGCTTAGCTAATAATAATAATAATAATAATAATAATAATAATAATAATAATAATAATTGGAGAAGAAAGTTGATTCCGATAATGGCATATCTTATCCTGTCGATTTCGATATTAACAGCTATTAGTGGCGTATTTGAGAAAAAATAAAATCACAAAATTTATAAATAAAATATATATATATATATATATATATATATATATATATATATATATATACACAAGTCAATGAAATATTAAAATAATAGATATGAATTTCGTTATGTGTTAAAACATGTAGATTACCTCGTTTAGAGAACATAGCAGGAGGCTTCTATTACCACATAGTTCCTACAGGTGGCTACAGCCATCAGCCCACAGTAATACCTACAGTGCACCATGTGAGGTACCGCTGATGGCTCTAGCCACCTGCATGTTTGGTTATGGAGGCCTCCTACTATTTTTTCTAAACGAGGTAATCTACATGTTTTAACACACACACACACACACACTATATATATATATATATATATATATATATATATATATATATATATATATATGTATATATATATATATATTCAAATAAGCCATATATGTTTTTGATACATTAATGTCTGGATTCTCTTAACGACCTCGGGATCAGAGCCCTAGGCGAAATCTGATCCCGAGCTTGTTAGAGAATCCAGACATTAATGTATCAAAAACATATATGGCTTATTTGAATATGAAAAACACGTCTAAATGTGCAAAATTTATCATATATATATATATATATATATATATATATATATATATATGTGTGTGTGTGTGTATATACATATATACATATATATATATATATATATATATATATATATATATATGTATATATATACATACATATATTCATATACAGACATGTATATCTATGCATTTGTATATAAAATATACTTTTATTAATAACACTTTTGATTTCATTTTTTGAATACGCTATTAAATCCTCTTGATAACGAAATTGACTGGACTAAATACGATATTATTATTATTATTATTACTATCCAAGCTACAACCCTAATTGGAAAAGCAAAATGCTATAAGCCCAGGGGCTCCAATAGGGAAAAATAGCCCAGTGAGGAAAGGAAATAAGGAAATAAATAACTGAAGAGAACAAATTAACAGTAAATCATTCTAAAAAAAGTAACAACGTCATAACAGATATGTCATATATAAACTATTAACAACTTCAAAAACAAATATGTCATATATAAACTATAAAAAGACTCATGTCCGCCTGGTCAACAAAAAAGCATTTGCTCCAACTTTGAACTTTTGAAGTTCTACTGATTCAACAACCCGATTAGGAAGATCATTCCACAACTTGGTAACAGCTGGAATAAAACTTCTAGAGTACTGCGTGGTATTGAGTCTTATGATGGAAAAGGCCTGGCTATTAGAATTAACTGCCAGCCTAGTATTACGAACAGGATAGAATTGTCCAGGGAGATCTGAATGTAAAGGATGGTCAGAGTTATGAAAAATCTTATGCAACATGCATAATGAACTAATTGAACGACGGTGCCAGAGATTAATATCTAGATCAGGAATAAGAAATTTAATAGACCGTAAGTTTCTGTCCAACAAATTAAGATGAGAATCAGCAGCTGAAGACCAGACAGGAGAACAATACTCAAAACAAGGTAGAATAAAAGAATTAAAACACTTCTTAAGAATAGATTGATCACCGAATATCTTAAAAGACTTTCTCAATAAGCCAATTTTTTGTGCAATTGAAGAAGACACAGACCTTATATGTTTCTCAAAAGTAAATTTGCTGTCGAGAATCACACCTAAAATTTTGAAAGAGTCATACAAATTTAAAGAAACATTATCAATACTGAGATCCGGATGTTGAGGAGCCACCGTCCTTGACCTACTTACAATCATACTTTGAGTTTTGTTAGGATTCAACTTCATACCCCATAACTTGCACCATACACTAATTTTAGCTAGATCTCTATTAAGGGATTCACCAACCCCAGGTCTACATTCAGGGGATGGAATTGATGCAAAGAGAGTAGCATCATCTGCATATGCAACAAGCTTATTTTCTAGGCCAAACCACATGTCATGTGTATATAGTATGAAAAGTAATGGGCCAAGAACACTACCCTGTGGAACACCGGATATCACATTCCTATACTCACTATGGTGCCCATCAACAACTACTCTTTGAGATCTACTACTTAAAAAATCAATAATAATGCTAAGAAACGACCCACCCACTCCCAACTGTTTCAGTTTGAAAACAAGGGCCTCATGATTAACACGGTCAAAGGCAGCACTAAAATCAAGGCCAATCATACGAACTTCACGACCACAATCAAGGGATTTCTGTACTGCATTGGAGATTGTAAGAAGGGCATCACATGCTCCAAGGCCTTTACGAAAACCAAATTGCAAACTAGGGAATAGATGATTACCTTCAGCAAACCTATTAAGACGTTTTGCCAGAAGACGTTCAAAAACTTTAGATAATATGGGAGTTATGGAAATTGGGCGGTAATCAGTGGGACTTGAGCTACCACAAACACATTTACATAGAGGAGTAACATTACCAATTCTCCAACAAGTGCTAAAAGCTCCTCTTCTTGCTAACTTGCGCAAAATAACAGATAACTTTGGAGCTAAGAAATCTGCGGTCTTTATAAAAAACAAAGGAAAAATACCATTTGGGTCTACACCTCCATAAGCATCAAGGTCCATCAACAGAGCTTTAATCTCACGAGATCGAAAAGCTAAACTAGTTAGTTTAGCCTCAGGAAAACAGGAATGAGGAAGTTCAAGTTTTTCATTACTCTGTTTACTGTCAAAAACATCAGCCAAAAGGGTTGCCTTTTCCTTTGGACAGTGAGTGACTGAGCCATCTGGTTTAAGTAAAGGAGGAACTGCTGCATCTACACCAAAGAGTGCAGATTTAAGGGTAGACCACCATTTATGTTCCTGAGTTGTACCAGAGAGGGTTTCTTTTATGATTAAATTGTACTCCTTTTCAGTTGAGGCATAAACTCTCTGAGCAAAAGCTCGAAGCTGAGTATAGTTGTTCCAGGTCAAATCTTTCATTACGGCTGAATGATCGGGGTTCACTGTTTATTTCTATTTTTTCTTGGTCTAAGGTTCGAATCATAGGCTGGGCAGAAGTGCTTTTCATGAAAGAAATTTCCTTATCAGTATGTGATCCCGTGGCAGAGCGAATTCGATATTAAAGGTATTTGTGGGTTATATATATGTACAGTATACACACACACACATATACTGTATATATATATACATATATATATATATATATATATATATATATATATATATATATATATATATATATATATATGAAACAGGAAAGGAAAAGACCAGGTACCAAGCGCTTTCGTGTATTACGTACACTTCTTTAGGGTACAAAGTGAAATAGAAAATAAAATCATACAATAAAGAAACCTAACAAAACTGAAATAAAAGCCACAAACTAGCAAAGCATCATCAATATGCTAAAATAACAAACAGTCGTTAAAAATGAATAAACAATTGTAGTTTAAAATAAAATACTAGTAATATAACAATCGTTAAACTAAATGTTTACATTGTACTTCCTAGAATGATTGTAAGTAGGTCGAGGTCAGTGGGTCGTCAACATCCAGATCTCTGCATTAACAATGTTTCTTTAACTATGTACAAATCTTTTAAGAAAATTATGTTATTCTTGATTGCAAATTTACTTATAAGAAACACATGCGGTTAGTTTCTTCTTCAATTGCCCAAAAATTGCCTTATTGAGAAAGTCTTTAAAGATTTTCGTTAATTAATCTATTCCGAAGAAATATTCTAATTATTTCATTCTACCATGTCTCGATTATTGGTTTCGTATCTGGTCTTCAGTTGCTGACTTTTTAATTTGTTGGACAAAGATTTGCTGTCTATTATATTTCTTATTCCTGATCTTCATATTAATCTCTGGCACTGTTGTTCAGCCATTTGTTTATGCATGTTGTATAAGATTTTTCACATTTCTGACCATCCTTTGCCTTCATATCTAGGCAAACTGTATCATCCTGTATGTATATAGTACTAGGTATGCAGTTAATTCTAGCAGTCTGGCCTCCATCCTAAGGCTCAACATTACACATTATTCAAGTTTTATTCCAGCTGTGATGAGAATGTGGAATGATCTTCCTAATCAGGAAGTTACAGTGGGCCTTAGAACTAAATGGGCGATAGGTACCCTCTCGAAATTCAATATTCTTACTGCATATGTGCCAGAGAGGAAGGAAGTTGGCCCGAGGTGGACGACGGCAAATCTTAGTATGGAGTAGACTATTTGAGCTACTCAAAGAAAAATTGTAATCTTTAAAGAAACATCATGTTTTATTTTAAGAATGAGAATGTGCTGGCACTTCCATACAATGAAAACTTTGCTTATATAAAAGATTTATTGAAAATATTCAAAGTAAATTTAGTTTTTAAAAGTTCAGGAACGGTAAAGAATGTCCTAATAAATAATTCTCCAAATTGTAATAGTGGCTCTATTTACATAATTCCATGTACTGGTTGTGACAAGAAATATGTAGGTCAAACCGGAAAATTACTTAACAGCCGAATTAAACAACATCGATATGCAGTTAGGACAGGACAAATGTCTAGTGCCTTGTTTGTCCACATGAACGATTTTAACCACTGTATTGACTGGGAAAACTCCTCAGAGATTTTATTTTGTAAAAATCTTGTTAAAAGAAATATTATTGAATCTGCTTTTATTAAATATTTTAATAATCAAATTTTAAATCTCAGTTCTGGTCTTTTTAAACTAGACACTCATCTTGTTAATGAAATTGTAAGGAAGTACAATGTAAACATTTAGTTTAACGATTGTTATATTACTAGTATTTTATTTTAAACTACAATTGTTTATTCATTTTTAACGACTGTTTGTTATTTTAGCATATTGATGATGCTTTGCTAGTTTGTGGCTTTTATTTCAGTTTTGTTAGGTTTCTTTATTGTATGATTTTATTTTCTATTTCACTTTGTACCCTGAAGAAGTGTACGTAATACACGAAAGCGCTTGGTACCTGGTCTTTTCCTTTCCTGTTTCCTGTGGATTTTACCCTTTAATATATGTCACGTGCAGTTTTGTGACTGATAAGTAATATATATATATATATATATATATATATATATATATATATATATATATATATATATATATATATATATATGTGTGTGTTTGTGTGTTAACCCCCGCTGATTCTCAGCAAGTAATTGTACTCATGACAGCTAATTCCAACCCCTCTCTGCTCGAATTGAACCCCAGAAAAGCTGACAAGTTTCCAGCAAATTCCAGGTAAATAATTCAGTTGCCTAAATCAAACGGCGCATCATGTGCCTAAGATTACTGCAGCTTTCTCTGAAATCGATCAGCAGTTTTCATTGCACCCTGCAGATTTCAAAACAACTGAGGAGGGCAAATATAAAATGATTGAAACAACAACTAGAAAAAACCACGCGTAGTGGCTACTCACTCGGCAACTGGACAAAAGCCGAAGCTATCTGTCCCCGGTATTCAGCAATAGTGGTGAGTAATGGCTTGGTCATGATTACTTACCTGTGCGGTCACTGTAGAATCAACAGCTGTTTCCTCTGATGTATAAATGTCTACTTCTGCCCTGTCTCTTACTGCTGCTGCTTCCGGTCGGCTCAATGTTTCACCTGGCAAGAGGGAAAGAGAAAAAATATATATTTGCCTGTAAAGAGGAAATTAATCCATATCTGTTATAATGTCACTCACATTAACCAGCGAGAGAACGAAATTTCTTTGCCAATGATATATAGACGTGGGGTAAGAGTTCAGATATTCAAGATTAAGCTCTGCAATTAATTTATTTGAATGTTCCTTTTTTTAAAGCTTCCGAACCCAAGTTTTTATAGACAAAGAGATTTATGTCAGGTCTCTATAATAACAACAGTTTTAAGAAGTTTCGTAAAATTGTTTGTCTTTATATTCTATTATCCTAAATGTGTAAATGAAACGGCCGTTCATGAGTTAGGAATCCATCCAGTGAATACACTAAAGGCAGAACATGTACTAAAGGTGCCCTTTCACTAGCATACATATCGCAGAATATATAACGCCCTTATGAATACTTAACGTTGTGTAATCAAGGAACCAGATAGGGTTTCATACTAAGAATCCTTTTGCCCGCATGCGTCATAGCTATTAAATTTGTGTATTAGAGATCTTATCAGTCACCGATTCATCATCATAAAATTTCTTTTTATTATATTTTTTTTCTTCATATTATCTATCTCTAGAGATAACTAACGCAAAGGCCATTCCTATATTTTTTGGTATAAAATTGATAATCCACGCGTAATTAACTTCGACTTTCCGTCATCCAACCTGAGCCACCGTTACATACCAATGACTTCTATAAATGTATACATTATGAAGGTACATACACCCAAGCCTTAGGACTTGTTGTCTAAACCTTCAATTAAAGTAACAATCTTTTTACTGTAATGGTTAAAAGTCAGTTTATTACTGTTGATGGGCACCATATTGATTATAGGAATGTAATATCTTGGTGGTCCTCAGGATAACGTTCTGTGGCCCATTAATTTTCATTCTAATATACACATGATATGTGGTTTGGCGTCGAAAACATAGTTGCATATCCAGATGATGCTACTCTCTTTGAATCAATTCCATCTCCTGAATGTAAATCTGGTGTTGCTGAATCTCTCAATAGAGCTCTAGCTAAAATTAATGCATTGTGCCAATTATGGGTCATGAAGTTGAACCCAAACAAAACTTTAAGTATGATTGTACGAAGGTCCAGGACAGTGGCTCCTCAACATCCAGATCTCTACATTGATAATGATTCTTTAACTATATACTATCCCTTTAAAAACAACGTGCTTAATTCTTAATAGTATATTTACTTTAGAGAAACACCTTCGGTCTGCTTCTTCTTCAATTACATAAAAAATGGCTTATTGATAAAGTCTTTAAGATCTTCGGTTATAAATATCCTGAAGAAAAGTGGTAATTCTTTCATCCCATCTTACTTCGAATATTGTTCTGCTGATTCTCATCTTAATTTGTTGGATTGTCTTTTAAATTCCTTATTCCTGATCTTGATATTAATCTCTGGCGCCATCGTTCAGTTAGGTCTCAGACTATCCTTTGCATGCAGATCTTTACAGACTATCAACTTGTATGTAGTGTTAGTTATGCAGCTAAAATCCAAATGGCATGCCCTCGCCATCATAAGGCTCACCACTACACTTTGTTCTAGAAGTTTTATTCCAGCTGTGACCAGACAGATGGAGGAATGACCTTCCTAATCTAACAGTTGAATTGGTGGAACTACAGAAGTTCCAACTTGCAGCGAATGTTTTATGTGAAACAGGTTGACATAAGTCTGTTTTCCTAACTTATATATGACAGATCTATTACAACATTGTTTCTGATCTCAAGATATCTTATATTTTTCATTCTTTAATTCTCATATGTAGTTTATTTATTTCCTTTCCTCGCATTGGCTATTTTCACAGTTGGAGCCCTTGGGTCTGTTGCATCCTGCTTTTCTAACTAGGGTTGTAGCTTAACTAGTAATAACAGAAATAACAATAATAGTGACGGTAGCTGTACTGAGAGATCAAATGTTTTGCTTTTTACTACGGTTTTAAAATGTATCGTGCAAAATATTCTTGGATGTAAATAAACGTACACTTCAATATTCTTCAGAGTATTTTTTGTTTAGCTCCTTAGCCAAATGCCATCTATGTTTATTTAAAGCAACAAAGAAATTGAATGAACACCAGATTACTTGTATTTCATCCTCTTTGGAACCCTGATCCGTTGTCAAATTTCTGTATTCGTTTATTTTGGGTAATGTAACTCCTGTACTCTTTGTTGCAGTCACTACCATTCTTAAGGAGTCTGATAGCGCATTTGAAATTAAGGTTATTTCAATTAACAGACTATTCTTGCATGTCTTTTTGCTACTTAGCACAAAAGTTTTGCCTAACGGAGAAGCTTTCCCACGAGTCCATTGGAGTCCATTGTCGATGAGATCTTGTCTGCAAAAACGCTTACAGAAGTGTCAATTGATTTCCAATTCAACTTTGACACAGCTATCCGCTTACTGTCAATGAAATTTTGATTACTTGGTTTTCTACGCAAGAAAATAATT
This sequence comes from Palaemon carinicauda, assembly GCF_036898095.1. Taxonomy (NCBI): domain Eukaryota; kingdom Metazoa; phylum Arthropoda; class Malacostraca; order Decapoda; family Palaemonidae; genus Palaemon; species Palaemon carinicauda. The sequence goes on along the minus strand of NC_090726.1, from coordinate 87,306,120 downwards.
AAACCTACACTTTTTGGAATCTTTCAAATATATTTGAAATAGGAGCAACATATCTATTTTGGTGGGACTAGTAAAGGAAAAATATCCTCCAGTTCTAATACATCTGAAGCTATTAAAGTATGAATGGCTTTTAGACTAAGGATCAGGTTTGTACACGAAGAAAAGAGCCTCTTGAAAGGTGAAGGGAGTTTGACACATACCAACGGAAATGAAATATTCCGACCAGTAACAAAGGAACTCGGGAAAAAAAAAAAAAAAAAAAACCACCGAGAATTCAGCGTACTACTGTGTTCGGGGGTACCGGTATAGATTTACGGAAGATTCGATTTTCGTGGACATAGAATATACCACATAGGCCTTAAGGCCATAATTCATCCCTTACAACTTAATTGCGAATTGTCCTTAACAAATCGAGTGATTTCCCCAAAGATACGAGGAATGTTGTCCTTTCTCCACTTCACATAACCAGAAAATACTTTTTCGTTAAGAACTTTACTTTCGTAAATAAATAAAAAAAAAAAACAATAAAATCTGAAATCAAACAATGTTTTATACACAAATAACTGTTCCGTGTTTCGCAGACCATATGCCCGTGGCAATAACAACAAAGTCTAGAAATTAAGAACCGAAAATAATAACAAGTTTACTGTATTATATGAGCAAGAGTCGAGGTTTATAGATACCCTTTCAAACAGCTATTCAAAGGTCATTAATATTCTACTAAATAAAGAGTAGGTATCAAACGTGAACGGCCTTAGATGGGTAGAATGAAACCCCGACAACCAGGTCATTTTGTGTGGGGAACGAAACCCCATCATTCTACAGTCCAATAATCAAACAAAAGAATCATTGACGATTAATTATAGATGTAAGAATCAGATAATTGTAATATCCATAAGACTGCTCATATAAAAACAAAATCATTACATCTTGTATGCTTTTGGAACTTCAACTTGTAATTGCAGGGAAAAACACCTTCATGCCCTTTGTCTATTAAATGTATCCGGTTAGATTAATATGATTATTAACTGAAAGTCGTTGTTAAGATCTATAATGATTTAATTGTATCACAATTGAGGGCCATAAAACACAACAACCCTTATTAAAACGCAATCACGCATGGACGCACAAAGAGAAAAAAAATATTCTGCTTTTCTGTTCAGAGAACAGCTTGTGCGCTAAATGCCATTCCGTTCCTTGATGACAATATCCTTGAGAAAGGTCTAAGGTTTGGCAGAGATCTCAAGTTTCGCCAAAGGCAGTCATTCGCATGTTTGGGTTAAGGTCCCGCACAGCTGCGCCAGTTCATCGAATACAGGAAATACAAAATTTTACTTGACGATATTCAAGAAATTAACAGTTTCGAGGCTTACTGCCATAAAAGGAAGAAATTGCCCAATAAGAGGTCATGCACTTATACTTTCGCCCATTCCCAATCACAACTCTCCCTTCAGACTCAATCGAGGCAAATAGTCAAAAGGATGAGCAACAAAACAACACAGCCTAGAAGACATACAGGTGGTCAAAGCCGAGTCAGTCAATAGCGACCGGCAAAGCGATCGTCGTCACAAGCTCAACATGGCATTTAGATCGTCTATGATAAAGAGTGGAATGCCCTTGCTGCCTGTAACTGACGCAGCCACGATACCAGTCTCTCTCTCACTCGAGTCGTCCAGCTGTTGCAGCTCTCGCTCACAATTTATGGCCTATCGCCTTCCTCCATTGGAATATGGGTCTGCTACGTGATAAGCTACAACTTAAATTCTGTTTGTATTTGTAACATCTACATTACCTTTAGTCGTTTAACAGCTGGAGATAAGGAGACAACGCTGTTAGTGCATTAAAAGGTTAAAGCTAGAGTTGGTAATGGATGTTTGTCTTTAATAAAACTAGATCTGATTTGACAATATTTTACGGTATAGGATAGTTTTAAATCGATAGCCAGCAACGGGAGGAGGCTGGTTTCACCTTGCATATCAACTCAATGTTTTCCAAAAATTTTCGGATGTTATCATCTACAATTTAGTAGCAGAGTTTTATTAATCGGAAAATCTGTTCACAGTACAAATATGAACACTTTCGACTTTACCAAACAAGCGTTAATAGGCATTGCTACCACAGCATAAAAAGAAGGTAACCTTAACCGCAAACGCTGTTTCGTCTTGCTTATTCTGTTGTTCAACATTTCCGACCGAAAAAGAAAAGATCACTATATGGCAACACCTTTCCTCCCAGAAGTCGAGTGTCCACTAAGTTTCCGGGAAGATTCGGTGTTGCCATACGAGAATCGCCTCTTTCTTATCAATATATAGCTCTCTCTTCTCTTTCTTACCTGCCGAGTGCCACAGCCTTCACTAATTTATAGCAAATCCTCTGCTCAGATGTGGACGCTTCTGAAACACGAATTATTGACGTATGTACAGACGATATCCATTTGATGCGGACTGTCCGCTTTTAAATGATTGATATGCGTAATTGCATCGTGGACGGCATTCATTACACATGCATCTAATTCCATCGCCATTTTTGATAATGTGTTGTCCGCTCTTGTTTTGAAAAGTATGACCATATCTGTCGTCTATTGCTGTGCTTGTTAACATCAGAAAAAAAGAACATTAGAGTAATGCCCCAACGTAAGGCAGAAATTAATTTCTATTGAACACTACAATGTATTGATTTTTCTCAAATCCATGTGCATGCATTTTATATATACATACACACACACACACACACACACATATATATATATATATATATATATATATATATATATATATACAGTAAATATATATATATATATATATATATATATATATATATATATATATATATATATATATATATATTGATGAATCAATTCATCTTAGGCAAACTGGCGTAAAAAGGGTACTTAACATTTAGGAGCATAATAGCTTTAAAATTTTTCTAGATTACGGAAAATTATGGAAGAATATGGAAACTTACATTTTATGTAGGAAAATTCACAAGATTCTAGCAAATATTTGAGGTGCTGAAACAACATATATGAATAAGATTTGACTTTATCTTTTTTTTTTTTTTATTTCGATACAGACGTAACAAGACTTCCTTTTAGAGAACAATGAACAGAGAATATTTGGCATCCTCATTTTGCGTTAAAATAGGAAATTCTCTCTAAAATGTTAGCAAGGAGTGCTCGTTAAAAAACTGCTTCTATCACATATGTTCAGTCTTCGATCTGCAACAGAAGTTCCCCATCATTTTGACTGCATTATGCTTTCTACAGGAATTGAACGAGTTCATACATCTGCCACTTTTGCTCAACGTTAAAATTGAGTTATACTTTTATTATGAAATTTTACATAAAAGATGCATTTGAACTATTCACTCTATTGTCTATTAGGATGAAAACTGTTGTCTGTTTACATGTAATAGCAAAAAAAAAAAAAAAGAAAAAAAAAAAAAAGATGGAGAGAAAGAGAGGAGTCAATTTTAGTTGATTAAATAACGCCATCAGACATTAAAGATCCTAAGGAGAAAAGCGGAGCTAATGAGTTTTCCCATAAATGGATGTAACCTACAGTGAATCAGACCATCTCTTTCAAGAGAGAAAAATAATTAAGGCACCAAAGGTAAGATTTATAATTAGATGATCTTGACTATGTAAATCTATAGGAATTGCCTCCTTGGGATAAGTATATCACGATGTGTGGTAAATCAGTTCATTACTTTTAGATACCAACTGAATAATACATGCAAATTTAATCCACCATGCAACAGAATATGACTGGCATGACTGTTGAGGCGAGGTAAATGTAACTGCCTTTATTCAACAAGTGCACGAACTTATATACAAGCAGTTGAGGGCAACATGGCAGAAAATTCCAACAATGTGAAACATGCAAAAGCAAGCTTAAACAGGGTTTTCTGTAATCTGTGCGGGAGAGAGGAAGGGATAAAAAACAATAGAATTGCATTGTATGGGCGTGTACGGAATACACGTGGGTTACATGCAAATTAAATATATGGAGATAATTAACAACGTAGAAATAGATCAATCATATAATTATGATATATGAAACGAGACTTGAAAGAAATTTCAACAAGTTTGGACAATTAAGATGAGTCAGCAGCTGAAACCAGACAGGAAAACTATATCAACAACATGGAGGAATGAAAGAATTGACACATTTCCTCAAGATAGATTGATCAACAATTTTCCCAAAAGACTTTCTTAATATGCTATCTTTGTGCATTTGAAAATAAAACAGACCGGATATATTTCTCAAATGTAAATTTGCAATCAAGAATCCCAAACAAAATTTTAAAGTTGTGTGTAATTGCACCTGCATTATTATTATCATTATTATTATTATTATTATTATTATTATTATTATTATTATTATTATTATTAAAGAGGGAGTTTAACCAGCCCAATGAGCCAAACTCGACTCTTACAGAGTTAACCTGAGTAGCATAGGGAAGAAAATATTTTTCTATATTAATGTTAAATATATGAATAACATAAAATATATATTAAATATAATGGCTGAAATGTAATTAAGTTATGAGGTAAATATTTGCGATAAATAGAAATCTAAATCTTGTCCATAAAACCTGTTTCTTAAAAAAGTTGAAATCCTAAAATTAGAAATTCTCAGTCTGATAAAAGGTCAATAAAACTTTTCTCACCAAGACTCAAGTTTATTTCTCTCTTAAAATCTTTACAATTGATAAAAATATGTTTTATGGTTAAAATACGGTCACACTCATTGCACTTGGGTAAGTTACTGCTTCAAGAGGTGTGCACATCAAATACCATGCACTAATTTTAGCTAGATCTCTGTCGATGGACTCGGCAACCACATGTCTACATTACTGAGATAGAATTGATGCAAGAAGACTAGCATCATCTGCATATGAAACATGCTTGTTTTCAAGGCCAAACCAAATGTCATGGGAATATAATATGAAAAAGTATTGGGCCGAGAACACTACCCTGAGGAACAGCAGAAATTACATTCGTACGGTCACTATGATGTCTTTCAGCAACTACTCTTTGCAATCTATCGCTTAAAATTCAATAAGGATATTAAGAAAAGATCCACCTACTCACATCTGTTTAAGTTTGAAAACAAGGGTTAAAAGTAGGACTAAATTCAAGGCCTATGATACGAACTGCCTGACAACAATCAGGGGATTTCTGTATAGCTTCGGACATTGTAAGAAAGGCATATCCTCAAAAGCCTTTGTGAAAGGCAAATTACAAACTAGGTAATTTATTATTGCCCTCATCTTACCAATTTAGTCGCTTTGTCAAAAGAAGTTCATAAACTTTAGAAAATATAGGAACTATGAAAATTGGGCTGTGATATGTAGGGCTAGGACTATTGCAAACACATTTACCTAGTGGATTAGCATTGCCAATTCTCCAACTTAATTGTGAAAAATATCAACAATCTTAGGCGTTAAGATTTCAGCTTTTATAATAAAAAAACATGGGAAAATACCATTGGGGTCTACAGCTCCTTAAGCATGAAAATCCCGCAAATGTGTTTTCATTCCACGGGATCGAAAAGCTAGTTAGTTTATATTCAGAAAAACAAATATTGTTCTGTAGTATGCCAAAGCCTACGCATATTTGAGAACAATATCTTGTAATGAATTGTTTTCGCTATTGTATTGATATATTCATTCCTTGAATCTGTTTTTTATACATATCAATAACAGTTGATATTGAGCTATCGGCAGAATTCAAAGATCCCACATCAGAATTATGAAAAACTAGTATTAAAACACTAAATTAAATGGACAGAGAGCAGAATGAGAAACAGGTTTAAAGAGCCTTAAGCTCACTGCACTTGACTTATTGAAAGAAGGTAGGCGGTCAAGATCACAGCTGATATATGGCAAACGAGAACACTCGGAAGAGAATATAGTTTCACCGTGAGTGATTAAAAGTGAATAATTGAATTCACTGCCATTTTTTTTTTTCGGGCCACACGAGCTCAAACGATAACAGTAGTCTCAACTTTGTCTTTTTGAAGGTCAAACTTAGTAAACTTAACTGGTAGGGAATCAGTGTATTCACATAATATCACTCTTAAACAGCTGCTCTGATGCATTCATCTTATATAATGTATGTGACATCAACCATTGACCTTTACAGGTCAAACTTGCTCACTTGATTACTTGGAAATCTCTATTATAATTCATCAATTTAAACAGGATATTACAAATAAATAGATATCTAAGAGAACGTAATCCACCAAATAATTTGTAACTGACATATTACTGGTGTTGTCAGGTGTATGAGGACAGAAGAGAATCTGTAAAGAATATGCCAGACTATTCAGTGTATGTGTAGGCAAAGGAAAACTCAACCGTAACCAAAGAGAGGGATCCAATGTAGTACTGTCTGGCCAGTCAAAGGACCCCATAACTCTCTAGCGGTAGTAACTCAACGGGTGGCTGGTTCCCTGGCCAACCTATTACCTAGGCTATTTAGACACTTCTAATTTATCTTTTATATACCTTTTGGCCTCTTTCTCAGTCCAGGTATTTCTCTCCTCCAACCAACGACACTTGAGTTTACACCTTTTCACCAACTGACTGTCGTCCATTATTTTCCCTTGACTGAAACAACTCAAAAGCCCTCTGTTCTTTCCATTCAACCTTTCTAAAATCTTTATCACTTCTTTGTATCACTGCATTTCCTACCCTGCAAAAATCAACCAGTTCCATTCATTGCTTCCTTTTTCCTGGTTACAATTTACCCTCATAACCAAACACCTTTTGCAAATACCTTCAAACTCTTTCATTAGTTTCTTTGGTTTCTTTTTAATGACGATGATTACTACATTATCATCAACAAATATTACCCCTTCTACATCCAGTTCCCAATCATTTCCTTTTGTTCACCAATATCTATTGTCGTTTCTCTGACCTCCCACATCACTCCATCCACAAAGATGTTGAACAGCCGTAGAAATACAACACACCATTGTTTCAGAACTAATTTCACACCAGTCATACATTCTAGAATTTACTTTACTTCCATCATAGAACATTTTAATCGCTCTAAAAACTAACCTTTCAAACTATATATACTCAACATCCTCTACATTGATTTCTATCGTTTTTATCTTCCTTTTTGGCAAGGCATATGAATGCCCACACAGCTTTCTCTTTTCACTTTCAAACTTCTCCCATAACTGTTTCATAAAAATGCATTTGATTGACACACCCCTTCCTTATTTAAACTCACACTATTCTAGAAATCAGTGCCTCTGGTGTTAGTATAAAACACATATACATTGACAATGCATATATAGATATATACATACAACATACATACATAAATACACACATACATATAAATATGTATAGTACATATATAATATATTATTATATGATGATGGGTCCCGGGTTTGGGCACCAAAAATATATTATACTATGGCCAGTGTCTGGGAGCCAAACATATAGTATAATATATATTACGACTGGCAAGTTAAAAAACCTCTCGAATTCCAAACTCACTTGTTTGCTTTTACTTTAAATCACTTACACTTGGAAAATTTAATACAGTTAAATAACTCCCAAAGAGCAATATATAAAACACTGAATATCCAAAGGAATCTATCTTAAGTATACTCAAAACAAAAGTGGGTAATTATTCTTAAGAATTATTTAAACAAACTTACTATAGTTCTTTATAGGATATAAGCGAGGTTGTAATAAAAACTGATGATTGAAATGATACACTCTTTACAAATATCAAAATATATTCTTTATAAATTATAATTTTGAAAGAATTTACATAAAACAAATAAATTACTCGAAATATTAAGTCTGAACAAAACTTAGATTAAGACAAAAATGTTACGGTCTGAAAATTACATAAACATTTGACTATAAATATTGAATCTGAATAAACCTTAGACTAAGACAAAAGAAATAATTATGAAAATTATACAATCACTTGTTTCACTCGAAATTAAATCTGAACACAATATTTCAGTTTGAGACTTAATGAAAATAGATAACCAGATCACAATACAACTACCTATCACCTTCTTACAGGGCCATTTACAAAAACTCTAAGAGAATTTCTTTAAGTACTCACTACGTTTATTTCACTGAACACTTTTAAAACAATACAATGAGCTGTGAGAGAGAGAGAGAGAGAGAGAGAGAGAGAGAGAGAGAGAGAGAGAGAGAGAGAGAGAGAGAGAGAGAGCTCTCTCAAGGCTGGAATTCTCTATCTAATCCATGCAACCCTGGGGTCGCCTTATATATGAAACTTACCTACTTCCAGAAGCTTCCAGGAGAGTGAGTTCTGGAAGCGTAGGGGCTGGGCTAAGGCATCAGAGTTACCAAGTATTGCTCTCTCTAACACGTATCCACGAAACACGAGACAAACCCTTTCAGTCAGCAAGCTCCGCCCACCCTTTGTCCCCCCCCCAAAAAAAAATAAGATAAGATCTATTACTAAGGTTCTTCGAGAATTTTTCAAAGCACATGGCAAATTGCTTATTATCTCACAAACATGATGCAATACCCCATAAAAATATAAAAGAACATTACATAAGCCCTTGTTCCTATCTTGTATGGTCACATAACACCATCAAACAGATTATGTAAGACTCCGTAACAAAATTGCGCGATATAAAAGTTAATTCTTAAAAATAACGTAAATTTACATATACTGACTTGATTGAAGGATACAATGAAAGTAACGATGAAAGTCTTACGGAATTTACATAATAAACTTATATCTTCATGAGAGGAACTTATCTTCAGAGCTGGCTAACCTCTCTTCAATGCACATAAGAAAATATAAATAATAAACTATTGTATTTACTCTACACTAGACCAGCATTGTAAGAATAATATATATATATATATATATATATATATATATATATATATATATATATATATATATATATATATATATATATATATATGTATTCTTACGAAGGTGGTCTACGTGAGAGTAGATTATTTTATTCACATATTTCATTTGTGTCTTTAAGAGATGTATAACCAGCTCGTAAGGTGAGTTCCACTCATGTAGGATTAAGTATATGAATATAAATTACATAATATTGTCCTCATTCCTTTAGTTGTATTTACATTCAGTTTCTTATATGTAAATTTACGTCATTTTAAAGAATTAAAATTTCATTTCACGTAGTTTTGTTACGAAGGCATATGTAATCTTGTCAAAAATTATGTATGACACACACGCTAGGGATTACACCATGTTTCAACGTGGTTAGAAGTTACATGAAGGCTCTAGACTAATTTTTTTTTTTTTTATGAGAGGAGTGGGTGGAGTTATCTGAGAGGGTTGCCTCATGAGGCAACGATAGAAACATACTTCTAAACTGCCAAGTTGGCAACCTTGATGCCGCTAGAGCCATGCCACCACGCTTCAAGAATGCTGAATTGGAAGGTCCCAGAGTGTATTAGGATATTATTATAAGATGGCTCGTGTCAGGGAACCAAACATATGATATTATATATATTACGGCAGGCAAGCTAAACAACCTATCGAATTCCAAACTCACCTGTTTGCTTTTACATAAAATCTGTTACACTTGGAAATATAAATATCCAAACTCTGAGACAGTTAAATAACTCCCAGACAGCAATATATAAAACAATGAATATTCAAAGGTCTCTTAAGAACACTCAATACAAAACTGGGTAATTACTCTTAAGAATTATTCCAAACCACCTTTTACTATGATTCTTTACAGGATACGAGTGAGGTTGCAATAAACACTGATGATTGAAATAATATGCTCTTTACAAAAATAAAGATATTCTACATAAATTACAACACTAAAAGAATTTACATAAAACAAATAAATCACTCGAAAGATTAAGTCTGAAAAAAACTTAGATTAAGACAAAAATGTTACATTCTGAAAATTGTATTATCACTTGACTTGTAATATCAAATCTGTATAAACTTTACACTAAGACCAAAGAAATAATACTTAATACAGATAAAAATGTCAAGAAACGAATCCTGGGAATTCAGCCAACTCTCAGATGCATACCAACGCACCCACAAGACGACTCTCCCAGCTAGCTCCACCCATCTTTGTCCTTAGAATATAAAAAATGAGATCTTTCACAAGGTTCCTCCAAAATTTTCCAAAGCACATGGCATAAAGAAATTGCGAATTTTCTCTCAAACATGACACAATACCTCATAAAAATCTAAAAGAATATTACATATGCCCTTGGTCACATCTCGCACGAATCATATAACACTCTTAAACAGATTTCGTAACTAAATACGTGAAATAAAAAAGATAATTCTTAAAAATAACGTACATTTACATATACTGACTTGAATAAAGAATACAATGGAATTAACGACAAAAATCTTATGTAATTTACTTAATAAACTTAAATCTACACGATTAAGAATCAAGAAACGTTGCGAATAAAAAGGATGTTTTGAACTACTCTTTCCCTATCCATACTATGAAATTTGTGTTCATCACTGTCTGTTGCTACCTTCACCCATTTTATATATATATATATATATATATATATATATATATATATATATATATATATATATATATATATATATATATATATATATACATATATATATATTGTATGTATATATATATATATATATATATATATATATATATATATATATATATAATATATATATATATATATATATATATATATATATATATATATATATATATATATATATATATATATATATATATGGTGACACAAAAAATGGTCATCACCAAAAAATGAATAACTTCTAAAATTTTATTAAAATCGACACAAAACTTTAGCTACATTAGGTCAAGCCCGTGTAGCAAACATCTTCAAGGTTTTAAGTCTGTACAACAAAAACTCTTTGTTTCACTGGCTCTCCAAAATGTGCTCCAAATGAGCTCCCCGGCGTTGCAGGCACATTTGGATCTGGCGGGCAAAGTTCTCGATGACCCTCCCGCATTCCTCTCTTGGGATCACTCTTATTGCTTGTGATTGCTGCCTTCAGGTCGGGGGATAGTCTGGGGGTTGTTTCCATATACCCTGTCCTTAAGGTATCCCCAGAGATAGAAATCTGGGGGGTTCAGGTCCAGTGAATGCGGTGACCACTCCGGGTCACATCTGCAGCTGATCAGTTGGTCAGGGAAACGCTGCTGTAGCAATGCCAATGATTCGCTTGAAGTGTGGGGGGTGGCACCATCCTGCTGGAACCACTGGAGGACACTGACGACTCCTCTCCATCGACCAAGTGCTGTCCAGAACTTGCCAAGCACCTGGACATATAGCTTGGTGCTGATTGTCAGAGACCGCTCGTTGTCGTTCTCGAACCAGAATGATCCAATGATGCCATGTTTGGAGATGGCCTTTGCAGACAGTGCTCAGTGGGTGTGCTACCCCAGAAGATATTGTTCTTCGAGTTCACGTGACCTGACAACACAAAATGTGCATCATCCAAAAACCAGACATTGTCAAGGAAGTCTGGCACACCAAAAATATGCCTCAACTATAAATTCGAAGGTCGAATTTGGTAGATTCTTAGAACATCAATTTTTCTTGATATATCTGAAAAATAAAAGGAATTGATTATTTATTTCAAAAGTTATATATATATATATATATATATATATATATATATATATATATATATATATATATACCAAGGAACTTCCCCCAATTTGGGGGGGTAGCCGACATCAAACAAATGAAAAAAGAAAAAAAAAAGGGGACCTCTCATCTCTACATTCCTCCCAGCCTGACAAGGGACACAACCAAGTTCGGCTGGTACTGCTACGGTGCCACAGCCCACCCTGCCCCGTTATCCACCACAGATGAAGCTTCATAACGCTGAACCCCCTACTGCTGCTACCTCCGCGGTCATCTAAGGCACCGGATGAAGCAGCAGGGCCTATCGGAACTGCGTCACAATCGCTCGCTATTCATTCCTATTTCTAGCACACTCTCTTGCCTCTCTCACATCTATCCTCCTATCACCAAGAGCTTTCTTCACTCCATCCATCCACCCAAACCTTGGCCTTCCTCTTGTACTTCTCCCATCAACTCTTGCATTCATCACCTTCTTTAGCAGACAGCCATTTTCCATTCTCTCAACATGGCCAAACAACCTCAACACATTCATATTCACTCTAGCTGCTAACTCATTTCTTACACCTGTTCTCATCCTCACCACTTCGATACACCAGCCATACTCCTTAGACACTTCATCTCAAACACATTCAATTTATGTCTCTCCGTCACTTTCATTCCCCACCACTCCGATCCATACTACACAGTTAGTACAATCACTTTCTCATATAGAACTCTCTTTACATTCATGCCCAACCGTCTATTTTTTACTACTCCCTTAACTGCCCCCAACACTTTGCACCCTTCATTCACTCTCTGGCGTACATCTGCTTCCACTCAACCATTTGCTGCAACAACAGACCCCAAGTACTTAAACTGATCCACCTCCTCAAGTAACTCTCCATTCAACATGACATTCAACCTTGCACCACCTCCCCTTCTCGTATATCTCATAACCTTACTCATACCCACATTAACTCTCAACTTCCTTCTCTCACACACCCTTCCAAATTCTGTCACTAATCGGCCAAGCTTCTCTTCTGCGTCTGCAACCAGTACAGTATCATCCGCAAACAACAACTGATTTACCGCCCATTCATGGTCATTCTCATCTACCAGTTTAAATCCTCGTCCAAGCATTCGAGCATTCACCTCTCTTACCACTCCATCAACATACAAGTTAAACAACCACGGCAACATCACACATCCCTGTCTCAGCCCCACTGTCACTGGAAAACAATCGCTCCCTTCATTTCCTATCCTAACACATGCTTTACTACCTTTGTAGGAACTTTTCACTGCTTGCAACAACCTTCCACCAACTCCATGCAACCTCATCACATTCCACATTGCTTGCCTATCAACTCTATCATATGCTTTCTCCAGATCCATAAATGCAAAATACACCTCCTTACCTTTTGCTAAATATTTCTCGCATTCTGCCTAACTGTAAAAATCTGATTCAGACAACCCCTACTTCTTCTAAAACCACCCTGTACTTCTAAGACTGCATTCTCTGTTTTATCCTTAATCCTATTAATCAGTACTCTACCATACACTTTTCCAATTACACTCAACAAACTAATACCTCTTGAATTACAACACTCATGTACATCTCCCTTACCCTTATATAGTGGTACAATACATGCACAAACCCAATCTACTGGTACTATTGACAACACAAAACACACATTAAACAATCTCACCACCCATTCAAGTAAAGTCACACCCCCTTCCTTCAACATCTCAGCTCTCACACCATCCATACCAGATGCTTTTCCTACTCTCGTTTCATCTAGTGCTGTCCTCACTTCCTCTATTGTAATTTCTCTCTCATTCTCATCTCCCATTACCGGCACCTCAACACCTGCAACAGCAATTATATCTGCCTCCCTATTATCCTCAACATTCAGTAAACTTTCAAAATATTCCGCCCACCTTTTCCTTGCCTCCTCTCCTTTTAACAACCTCCCATTTCCATCTTTCACTGTCTCTTCAATTCTTGAGCCAGCCTTCCTTACTCTCTTCACTTCCTTCCAAAACTTCTTATATATATATATATATATATATATATATATATATATATATATATATATATATATATATGTATATAATGTATATATATATATATATATATATATATATATATATATATATATATATATATATATATATATATATAATGTATATATATATACATACAGTATATATACACACACATATATATATACATATATATATATATATATATACATATACATACAGTATATAATCTATATATGTATACACATCATATATATCTCTCCCCAAAAAGAGATTAATTCACCAAACGTTCAGCTGGGCTACACAAGGCACTAAAAGAGTTGGAAGACCCAGGCTAAGTAGATGATTAATGGAGATGTATTGAATTAAAAGCTGTAGACAGAGACGACTGGCAAAATCTAATCAAGGCCCTTTCCGTCAGTAGGCGTAGGAGGAGATGATGATGATGATGATATATATGTGTGTGTTTGTGTATAAGAATTCTTTTTTTGGGGGTGTGGAGAAGCTAAAGCAATTCCTACCTTCAAGATAATTATAAAAGTAATCCCGTTTTAATCGAGTGTATCGTCTAGCGAAAACACGGCAAATAGTAATATTATATATTCGTTTACAAATGCCTCAGCCTTTTCATAAACTCTGCCACAGAATTCTGGAGCATCGAATGTTTAATGGTTCTGCAAAACAGGTAACAAGTAAATAAGGAAGTTCGCCTATTTGTAAATGTAAACATATAACTGCATGCTTGCTAAACACACGTATTCATGTGTATTAACACTATTCATGTTGTGTGCATATCAGTACAAATCATTTTTTTTCTGGCATATACCTACCTTTGCATTTAAATCTCCCATGACAGCCATCTTTGTTTATTCTTCAAAGCCTGCCAGACACTAATTCCGACTCACCACAAAATATACTCAAGTTCTTTTCTTTTCCATCTTAGAACCATATACACTCGCTATCACAACTTTTCTTCTTTTCTACTCAATACTATCCATACAATCCTTAGAGTGTAATATTCTTAAT
>NC_090726.1:87283941-87286441 GCF_036898095.1 Palaemon carinicauda | reverse complement strand
CTTGGCGGACTTATGATTTCAAAACTAAATGAGGGGCTCTTGATAAAGAAAAGAAAACCTTTATTTTCGATGTAGAAAAGGGTGCACTATCAATACCCAGGGTGGCATCATACAGACAAACTAGTACCGCCATTTTACCCACAAACATTAAGGTCTGCGCCCTAATAGGTAAAACAACGTTCAACAAGAATCTGAATGGCTGGGGCTCTCTTTGTTAAAGAGTGGGGTGTAGAGAGAGTGCAAAATATACATGAAGAGAGAGAGAGAGAGAGAGAGAGAGAGAGAGAGAGAGAGAGAGAGAGAGAGAGAGAGAGAGAGAGAGAGAGAGAGAACTTGTTTGAAGTAAGTCAAGAGAGGTAGAGCAAAATTTCCGGATTATTTTCTTGTGATGCGAGTGGTGTTTGCAAGCGAGACTTGGCATTACATCCGGGACGGCCCCAAACCGCTGGCAACATCTGAGCTTTTGCCTTTACACATTGCATGATAAATTCACGTACGCAGACTTGCTCATCCACGGGGGCGTGCTTAGCAATACACGGCGCCTACGTGATCGGTGAAAAATAAAACCCGCAGCTGCTCTGGATCAACTAAGGTCATTTAGATATATATCTAAACTCAGCGTAAATACGAAAAATAATTTGAAAACGAGAGGTAGTTATTCAGTTAATAACTTTCGATTAAAACATATATTGTTAGAGATTATTGATTAATAACGGATACTTGAAATACATGTCTTCAGCGCTTATATGCTATCATTAACAAAGGTTTTCACCAAACATCGATTGTTCCAGGTGGATGTCTATGGAGTGTGCGCACGATATTAAAAACAAAGGTGCATCTGAATGAGTATTCACTTGACTAAGGAATAATATGAAATTCGTACTGAATAATAATAATAATAATAATAATAATAATAATAATAATAATAATGAACTAAACCAGCCTAAAAGCTATATACAGCAAACAAAAACAGAAATTTTGCCAGAAAAGTGATATAGGTTTTAATGAATACAAACTCAAGCATTTTAAGATTCATGAGTTTCTCCCCTGTTTTAAATTAAACCTTAAATTTATAGCCTGAGGCTCATTAGTCTAAAAAAAAGTTCATTCAATGGTATTTTGGAAAAGAAAGTAACATGCCGAAAATAAAGCCATTTGGAATTTTAAAAACGTGGTCACATGTATAATGTGGAGTAACAAATGAGATTTGAAAAGTAACACTTTATCAAGACTGATTAACTATTACCTCAAAGTATAATGTATATGGTGTTCAGCATTGGATGATAATGAAATAAATGAACACTGAGCAGTGTACTTTGAAAGTGAAGCTCTAAGTTATAAAAACTTTCACTATAGCCAATGCCAGAGTTGCAAAGTATTGGATCACAGTGATTCGTCACCAAAGACTATTACGTTGGATTTTTGCTTTTTTACACTCGTTGCAATCCCCCCCCCCCAAAAAAAAAGGAAAAAAAAAAAACACGGGATGTACACCACAGACTGTTATTTGAATTCCATATCTTGAGAACTGAGGTAATGAAATTTACCTTTAAAAATACCAATTGCATAAACCTCTCTTGTAATAGATACGCGTCCTGTGTTGCCGCTTAAAAAAGCACATTTTTTCATAGCTTTTATGTGAAAGAAAGGACAACAGAATCAGAAGAACTTTCAAGGACAAAACACCTTTTCGGACTTGATGTAATCGCACCCAATATTTATAACTGTGCTTCATAAAAGGACTGTCAGAAATTAAACATTTGTCGAGACGATTGCTATCACCAGTATTAAAATTAAATAATATTCTTTCATTGCAGCATTTGAGTCGTCTAGGTTTTAGTGCAAGGCAACGTTATCTGAAACTGAAGAACAGAGTAACTTGCAAATGAGCAAGAACACGTTACTAAAAAGAAAAAGATATTATTTAGGGAATGAAGAAATAAACAAATCCGTAAAAGTACCTCACTTGACGATCTACTTTTCATTGCCATGCATTTCATGTCAATCTAAAAATTAGGCTCAAGACGACATCTCAGCAGCGAAACAACGTAACATCAGATTCCCATGCCATTCCCAAGTCAGGGTCTTGGAACAGAGAACATCACAAGAAACAATAACTAACCGTAAAACAGTATAAATCCTTTTCATACTTCTCTGTTTCTATCTATTTGAAAGGTAGTCAGGTTTCTTTTTCTCCATTACTAGAATTTCATCCTGTTTTTCATCCTTACATAGCATTCTTGAATGAAATTTTCATTAGCAAGTATGTATTAAACATTTCAGGACATGTAAGCTTTAATATAATACTTTCTAAAAGTATCTTTCTCTCTCTTTGTCATTCTACTGTTCTATCATTTTTATGAGAATAAAACTTTTTCTAGACGGACAACTATAAGTAATCTCCCACCATCTCTCTCTCTCTCTCTCTCTCTCTCTCTCTCTCTCTCTCCATAACTGCAGCTGAGACCAATTTTGTGAATGCAAGTCATGACTTGATATC
>NC_090726.1:87276441-87278941 GCF_036898095.1 Palaemon carinicauda | reverse complement strand
GGGAACTATTCAACCTCTTACTTACCGAGAGAAGTATTGGTGGTCGAAATAATACATACTTTACAGAAATAAGTATATTCTATAAAAAATAAAATATTCCAAAAAAATTAACACCAAAATAAATCACTCAAAATATTAAATCTGAACTCTTATGTCCTTAGGCTCACACAAGGTTACCAAATGGTTAAGTAAAATAAATAAACTTCACAGTTTAACCTAATTACATAGGGCCAGTCACAAAAGTTTATACTATAAACTGTACTTACATAAACACACTACACTATCAATTAATCACCCAATAATATCACCAATTTTTTATTAACACTATACACGGTATAAGTTGGAAAAAAAATCACTATTGACGTTTAAGAGGAAAACACTATTCACGTTTGAGAGGAATTATGTAGTGGCTGGAGAGAGGACTGGCAGACGTTGGGTCTTTCAAAAGGATAGGCTGGCTCTCTCTTCCTCCTATGCATTGCTAGGTCCTTATATATCAACTTCATTCACTTTAGAAATTTCTAGTAAATCATTCTCGTAGCGTGGGGGCACGGCTCTAGCGGCGTAAGGTTGCCAGCTTAGTAATTTGAGGCCACTCTCTCTCAGCTAACTCCGCCCACCTCCTCTCGTAACATTAAAAAAACAATAATTTTTAGTTGAGAGCCTTCCTGGAACTTCCAACCATGTGGAAATGTGATGCAATCCATAGCATGTGTGTCATACAGCATACCTTTTAATAATGTTACATAAGATTTTGTAACAAAACTACGTGAAATGAAAATTTCCTTCTATAAAATGACGTAAATTTACATATACGGAACTGAATGAAAATATAACTAAAGGAATGATGAAACTCTTATGTAATTTACGTACATTTACTTAATCCTACGTGAATGGAACTCACCTTACGAGCTGGCTATACATTTCTTAAATACACAAATAAAATACGTGAATAAAATATTCTACTCTCATGAAGACCAGCTTTGTAAGATAATATATATATATATATATATATATATATATATATATTTAAATGCCATGTGTGTTACAAATATATTTTATGTTTATAGATAAATACATACATACATACACACACATATATAAATATATATATATATTTACATATATATATATATATATATATATATATATATATATATATATATATGTGTGTGTGTGTGTGTGTGTGTGTGTGTGTATAAAACGACAAATCGCTGGAATGTGCAATGTCTCAAAATGACAGCAGGCCTGGAGAATATAAGAAAAGGGAAATTTGACCGAGCGCTTTCGTGTTAGTATACACCTCCACAAGGTCTTATGATTTAGAAATACATTTAGAGTACCAAGAAACCTCTGTGATGACCTACAAACAGAACAGAAATAAATAAACTACCTAAAAGCTGATTATTTAAAAATGTTCTGCTTGTAAGTCATCACAGAGGTTTCTTTGTACTCTAAATGTATTTCTAAATCATAAGACCTTGATGAGGTTTATACTAACACGAAAGCGCTCACTCAAATCCTCCTTTTCCTTTTTGTTCCAGGTTTACTGTCATACACACACACACACACACACACACACACATATATATATATATATACATATATATATATATATATATATATATATATATATATGTGTGTGTGTGTTTGTGTGTATGTGTGTGTGCGCGAGTGTCTCTCTCTCTCCCTCCAAAACAACCGAAAAAGAAATGAAGTAGAAGACTACCATGCGCTATCATAATATACTTAGCACCTCTTCATGTCAAAAGTAAATGTCAGATTGCTAGCTTCACACCGTGCTTTATGGATGTTCAAGGATGAAATGTACTAACAGCCTTTGTTTTCTGTGGGCGACCACCCATCCATGCAATAGTCACACCCAATGTTCCCAGTTTCATTCACAGGAGGATGGAAGAATGCAAGACCCACATAGGTTGAGCTAAGATCTATTGGCTACAGTAACTAGCCCGGGTCTTGTTTTTGAAGGTTTAACGGCCGATCATGAAAGGCAAAGGCCAGGGTCAGCGACAATGCCCTAGCTAGCAGGACAATGCCTTGGAAACTGACCTTATATATATATATATATATATATATATATATATATATATATATATATATGATCAGTAGCCAAGGCCCCTCTCCACCGAAGCTAGGACCAGGGAGGACCAGGCAATGGCTGCTGATGACTCAGCAGGTATACCTATAGTCTTCCCCAAAATCCCCCATCCTTTGCTTACAAGGACGGTAAGGTTGCAGACACTACAAGAAATTATCGAGGTTAAGTGGGACTCGAACCCCAGTCTGGCAGAGCATCATGCAGAGACGTTTCCAATTGGCCTCCACAACCCTAAAGTAGCCTTAAGTGACGATGTTGACGTGTTAACTTGAAGAGGTCATATCATTTGGTCCAATGGACGCACATAACGTCTGGACTGCAATATGGTCCTCGGAAGCTATTTTCAGGAGAGGGATGTTACGTTAAACCCCATTGTGATTC